>NW_005841908.1:2014633-2063026 GCF_000455745.1 Alligator sinensis
AGTCTGTGATGTGGCTGCAGCCACCAGACACTGCACAGGGTAGGGGGCACTGCAGTGGTAGGGGCTGGGACAGGTGGCTGCTGGGCTTGGGGCCCGCTGAGCCATCTGGGCAGCCCACTACCCAGCCAGCCCCAACCCAGGCTGGGCCGTCAGAGCCACAGCCATTGGGAAGGGCTCTTCCCAGCCAGGTGTGGCTCCATGACAGCCCTGCCTGGCCTGGGTGTGGGGATCTGGGAGCAATCTGGCTGCACAGCCCCACAGCTCATAGGAGGAGACAGCACAGCCCAGCCCAGGGCTGAAAAGCATCCTGGGATGATGAGGGACTGTTTTAACTTAAACCAGGAAGGGGTCTGGGACAGAAGTTGCATAAACCGGTTTGACCCAGGTCAGTTAAGTCCGATACTACATTCAACCAGGTTTATCTTAAACCAGTTTCAGCCATTTTGAAACTGGTTTATGTGCACAGAACTTATTTTCTGTTATAGGATTAAGCCACTGTCTGATCACTTAAACTAGTTTATGTGTAACTTCTGTCCCTAGCCCAAGGGATAAGCCACTGTTATAAAACTAAAGAGCATGAATGAAAGTAAAACCATTGTTTTGAGTATGCAGGAGCCAATCTTGCAAATACTTAACACATGAATAACATGGATTGCTTGGCTCTAAGTGAAGGGACTATAGCAAGAGCCTTGAGTATTGGTGGCACCTCAGTCTCCCCCTCCTCACCCAATGGTATGCAGTTTAGTCTCCCGAGGACTGAAATGTGTTAATCAATCTAACATTTTGGGATTTATTATTGGATGAAACTGGGGAAACTCATAGCCTGTGATAGACAGGTCAGACTACACAATATAACAGGCTTTTCTAATGGGCACTGGCATGAGACTTGCGCAGTGGTGCCAGATGTGCGTAACGCGCAAAGCTGCGAATACAGAGCTGCCCCTCGATGCTCAGATCACTATTTCTGTTTCAAAATTTGTTTTATTCAACTGGATTGGTTACTTTCATGGGATTTGTAAGAGGTGATATGGTACTGTGTTGAATATTTTAACAGTACAGTATGTGTACTGCCCTTTAGCAAGTTTAAATGATAATTCAGGAAATAACTGAGAAAACACCTTGTACCGTGGAGTTTCAGAACACAAAGATCATGCATACAAGGAAAAGCAATGATTAGAGTACCTTAAAGGCATTGGCAATGCATTGGTGGGCAGGGTCGCCCCCCAGACATAATGTTCATTGATTCATTTGATTTTTGTCAATAAACATTGGTGAACATTGGCAGTTTTATAGAAAGAGAGACAGGGAGATAAGTGGAAAGAAAAGTGGGGCTGCGGGGCAGGGGTGCCATGTCTATGTATGTGTGCACATGCAGACAGCTGGCAGTATAGGTAGGGTGGTGGGGAGTAGCTCCAGCCACTGTACCTTCCTTTCCACTTCAGGCAGGACTCAGGAGCAACTTCTGCAGTTAAGTCTATGGGATGGGGAGGGACCATCCTTATGCCATTGGGACCGGGGGCTGAGCTCTGGTGAACCTGAACTGGCCCTGCACCATCGGGGGCCTGATCCAGGCATGCTAGAGCCTGGCATGTGGCCCTAATGGTGCAGGGATGGTCTTGGCCATCAGGGGCCAAGCTCTGGTAAGTTTGGACCAGCCCTGTACCATCGGGGCATGGGTCAAGCTCTGGAAATCCTGGGCCAGCCCCTGTGCCATCAGGGCAGTAGCCAAGCTCTGGCAGTACATGGTGAGTGGACACATGCCGCGAACGCCACAGGGTCTCCTGCCACCCACAGCCACTGGGGCACATGTGTGCCTCATGCACACATACCCAACCACCCCCACCTCCTACCCATGTATTAAGACAACTTTCTGGTTAACATTTTTAATGAGTGCATGAATCACATGACCAGTTTTCTTCATGTGTAGCTCTCTTTTAGAACAGTCTCCACCTGCTATTACATAGTATCATAAAGCATGGCATTGAAAGTAGCTCTGGAATAGAAATCAAAACTCCTTTGTCTCCTGAGCCTGTCCTGTCCTGACCCCCACTGCCTACCACCAGAACCTTTAAATTGCATCCCCCCCCCACCCCACGCTTTCAACAGTCACCAGTCACCGATGCTTAAAAGCACCGATTTGGCATTTACAGTAGAGGATTTGCTGCAACAGTTACCAAGAGACAAGAACTTTTTTTGAGATCAGAATCAAGTCTGTCTATTTTGATTTAACATCTTTATCTTTGAAGGAATGTTTAGGCTGTAATTTGATTGTGTTTAGTCAGTGAAGTAGATCATTTTACCTCCTTTACCCTTCAAGGGTATGTGTTTTCTCCTCCCTGTGCCTGGCTGGGTCCTGCTTATTTTTCAGATTTCCTTAGTTTCCTTTCCTAGTCCTGGACCTTGCCCAGTGTTTATTTTTGTCCATTTTGTAGACTCTGTTCCTGTGAGGTGCTGAGAACCTCCTATGAGCAGTCGAGCAGATCCTGACTTAATATAAAGACTTTGTCAACAGATAAACTGGGGCCTCATGGCAGGAACCTGTGTTAACGGTCAGTAAAGGAAGGGACCAGTTGCATTTGACAGTCTTGTCCTTCCTTAAATCCATCATTGATGCCAAGTGCCTCCAACTCCTCTTAAAATTCAGCAGCGTTGAGCAAGCAGAGTAGCTGACAGTGTGCTTAGTGCCTCAAAGAAGCAGACTCCCAAAGAGAGAGGAAATATTTTCCAAAAGAAAGTAAGATGGACTCCATTTGCACCAAACTGAGCTTTATGAAGGAGAAGAAGATTTTCAAAAGTTCAGGGGGCACTTACACTTTCCTCTCAGCATTAAATCCCTTGCTGCCATTTCTGACTTTGAATTTTTATGTGGGTGATATAATTTCACCCCATAAATCTAAGTAATCTGGCTTCCTGGGTGTGAAATTAGAAAGGGACATGTGTAAGACAAGTGAATGTGTGTGTTGGGAGCCCCTGACTTCAATTAGAAGGGTGAGTAGCTTTACACATGTGAGTAAACTGTATGCACAGAGTTTTAGCCATGTGTGTTTGGTGCGTTAGTGCCTCAGTGGGCACATCTACATGAAATGCTACTGCACAGTCGTTACTGTGCATTTATTTAGTACTTGCTAATACAAGTACTAAATTAAATGCGCAGTAAGTGGGGTTACTGCACAGTAGCACCAATCAACTTCTTTTAGCTGCTGCAAAGTATCCTAATAATACTGCACAGCAGCGTATTAACACTGTCCGTGCTGTGACCAGCATTCCCGCTAAACTGTGCAGTGTGTGCAACTGCGCAGGCATGCCTGGCAGCACAGCAAGAGCATGCCTGCACAGCTGTGCACACCACACAGCTTGGAGGGAATGCTGGCTGTGACATGCTACTGTGCTCCCTAACTGGAGCAGTGAGGGCTGGCTCACTGGCCCCCCCAGGCAAACCCTGGCTGGAGCCTGGGGCCAGGGAGCGGGGTTAAACTCACCTTCCCCTGAGTACAGAGCTGCCCTGCCCTGCTGGCTTACTTAGTGCTGGCTGCGACTTGGACTACAAATCCCAGAGGCACCTGGAAGCAGAAAGAGTCTAAGATGCAGGTTAGTCTAGCTTATTGAACCAATAAGCAAATGAACAGACATTCACTTTTGATTCAGGAAATGCAGCCACACGCCTGCAGTGGCTCAAGCCAGACATTGGCGGAGAGGGGGAGGGGGTGCTGGAGCACGGCTCCCTGGCATGTAGCCAGCATGGCTGTGTGTTAGCTTCCTCTTCCTGTTGCCCCCAAGGCCTCTGGGGCCAGCCTTGCTCTCTAGGGCAGACAGCACAGCTGAGCCCAGGGCTGAGAAGCATGCTGGGTTGCTGAGGGACTCTGATTGAACCAAAAACAGGTCTGGGACAGAAGTTGCATAAACCGGTTTGACCTGAATCAGTTAAGTCTGATACTACATTCAACCAGGTTTATTTTAAACGAGTTTCAAAATGACTGAAATTGGTTTATGTGCACTGAGCTTCTGTTCTGTTAGGCTAGGGACAGACATTACAGATAAACTGACTTAAGTGATTAGAAACTGGCTTGAACCTGTAACAGAACAGATGTTCAGTGTACATAAACCAGTTTGAAAATGGCTGAAAGAGGTTTGAGATAAACCTGGTTGAATGTAGTTTCAGACTTAACTGATTTGGGTCAAACCAGTTTATGCAATGTCTGTCCCAGACCACTCCCTGTTTTAAGATAAATCAGACACCCCCACCCCCTGCATCCCAGCATGCTCTCTGGGCTGGGCAGGGCTGTCTGCCCCACAGCAAGACTGGTCCCTCCCCTCTGCTCCTGCAGCTTGGCAGAGAGCCCCAAGCCCACAGTGAGCAGCCTGCATCCAGCCCCCACACACATCTGGCGGGGGGACATGCCCCACTATGCCTACCTCAGGGGGTGCACGCTGTGGTAGAGAGCTGTCAGCCCCCCCTGCCTCCCCGCATCCCCTGGATGAGCCACCCATGGCTCTTTCTTTCTTCCTGCCCTGGCCCCGGGTCTCATGTACTGTCCTTACTGGGCAGCATTCCCTGCCCCCGCCCCACTCCCTCACTGTGGGTGCCTCAATGTGCTCCCCCCACCCCATGCCCCTTCCCCTCCGTAGGCTTACATGCGGGGAGCTGCTTGGCTGTATTCCTGGCCACATGTTTGTGTGTGGCCACACACATGCACATGGGCCCCCTGCATCCCTCTCCTGGCAGCCCGAAGCAGGACCCCTTGCAGGCTAGAATGCTGTCCGCCTGCAAGTGGATACCTGCCGTTTCCCAAGGGGACCCAGGCATCTGGAGGCCCTGGCTCTGCAGGGGAGAGGAAACCCAGGTCTCTAGGGCCCTGGGCAGAAGGCATAATTATCAATAAGCATAATTGGCTACAACAGCCAAAAAAACCGGATAGCTGATAATGTCATTTACCTTCTATCAGTGCCAATACGAAAGGCAACCAATATATTGGTGCACCTCTACTCTGTACACATTTAACTGATTGTATGGTCTAACATGCATGTATTCAAATTTTAAATTTTAGATTCTGTTAAAAATGCCATTCATCATTTCTGTTAATACATTATTAGGTTTTAAATCATGATTAATATAAGCTGCTTCTGAATAGAAATTGGATTCAAATTAAAGGCAGAAAATCATGATTTGAGATTATTTTATCAATTAAATAAAACTATGGGGAATTTGGTGGATACTCAAGAAAAATGGTATATCAAAATGTGCTTTTCAATGAAGAATAACTGATTTAATAAAGAAAATACTATCTATAATTGTGACTTGTACTGAATTTTCTGGTCACTATGTCCTTCCAGAATTTAGAAATTACTAGATCTCAGCCTGTCACACTTCATTTATCTTGCTAGATTATATGGAGCTAGGAATACAAACTCTTCTTCTACATTGTCAACTCCCAAATGATTTCTCAGTTTGGAGTGAACTAGTCACTTGAATTGAACTAAGTGAATACACTGAAGTGAAGAAAAAAATGCACCCTGCACCTGCGGAATAGGCCACAGCTGTCAAAAGCTGGTTTATCACTTCGGCAAACTCCATTTCCAGATGCTTTGCCAGTAACTTCCCCTGGCTCAGTTGTTTGACTCCTCTCAAAACTTTGACAGCAAATATGTACTGTTTGAAATGAATTTTATTTGATTTAAATAATTTTAGTAATTTTAACAAGTTTAGGACTATGTAAGTGATCATTTACTTAAAATACTTTTTTTAAATGCTTTTAATTTAAATAAAAACCCCATTTAAAAAAAAATCATATATTTTTTCTAAATCACTTATGTCCAGAGGTATGTTGATGTCATATTGTGGGGAAGCATGGATTGTTGAAAATTTTTGTCCCTTCCCCACTCAGTTTATTGGTCCAAATTATCTTTTTTATCACTATATTTTTTGTATTCCATTTTGTCAGGTACCCATCTGGTAATGACACTTTCTGTATTTAAAAATATATATTATTATTCTTACAGGTACTAATTCAGGTGTCATAGTTTGGAGAACAGTCCCAGATTTTTCTTTGAGTTGTAACAAGCTATCCATAGGGCAGGGGTTGTCAACCAGGGGTATGTATACCCCCGGGGGTACTTGAGAAGGCCCTAGGAGGAGGTATACACGGGTGGGTGGGGGTAGGGGAAGCTTGCATGCAGCGGCTGTTGCCACTCCACATCCGGCCGCTTGCCACCCCCTCACTCTGCTCAGTGCCCGGTCACATGCCACCCTCGGCGGCAGGGGGTGCACTGCTCCGCGTCCGGCCACCGGGGGTTACAATGATGCAAAAAGGTTGAAAACCCCTGCCATAGGGAATGCATATGAACAAGGTAATATCAAGGCTGGTTCACCATTATTTAGAAGCAAAAGGTTTAAATGATGCCTTGTGAAAAATAAACACAATTAAATCCCATTTTATCACAATGACTTTGGGGGACTTTGGCATTGGACATGGGCTCACATGAGCTTCAGTGGGGATCCTGTGTGGATTTATCCATGAATGATATTTGACAAAAAGGAAACATACACTTCTAATTTAGCAAGGTCTGGTCACTTTGACAAACTTTTCAGCCTGACTAGCAGTTTTCTAGGAACATTCTTTTGAACTGCTAAATGAGACATTAAACACAAGGAAAGGAGTGCTTTGCTTCAAAAAGGAACTCTGTGTATTAGTTCAAACCAAAAAAATCCCAGTTCCCTCCCTCCCTGCCCCACACTACGACACAGACACGTTGCAAATGAGTTCCAAGTCACAAAGTTCAAACCCAGATGCAAACTTCTCCACTTTGAGGATGCTCTCATCTGAAGTTCTGGTAGGGGTCCATCTCTAATGCACTAAGTTAGTGGTTCTCAACTTTCTTAGACTCAAGGCCTCCCTCTTTAGACTCAAAGCACCTCTTGTTAGACACGATGCACCCTCAGAGCATGCCAATTTTTAGCTTTCACTCATTTATTGACTACAAAAAAATAATAGAGCAATTCTTCTGTTTTAAAGAGCGAAGAAAAGACCACAATAGGTCTGAATGTTGTGGAGACTGGATTCTTATTTGAAATCTTTGAGTTTATTATAGGGATCATGTGGAGATGTTTGCACCCTTAACTGTGTTAATATTGCCCAGCACCTTGAAAAGGACCTTGTAGCACCCCAGGGTGCTGTGGTACTCTGGTTTAGTATCACTGCACTCCAGTGCCTGTCACCACAGAACTTACTGGGAATGCTTCCTCTTCATCACTCCCGCATGGAGAGGCAATGAAGTGAAGTCTAAAAAGGGTGATCGTGAACTAAGGTTCACTGAGCATGCTCAGTATAGACAGTTTTATTACACTAAGATTATTAGACTTAGCTATTGGGGCAAAGGTAGCCATCGTATTTGAATACAAGATTACCTTTGACTCTAAAGGGATATTCACTTGCAAGGATACATATTTCCCAAGAGAGTGAATTTTGCTCCTGGCATCTGAACTACTGGACAGGATAAAATTAGATCAGATATTAAAGACTGAATGAAATATTAGATAATATGTTTAAAAAGCACTTAAGCAAGTTAGGATCCGAAGTCCCATTTTCAAAAGTGACTATAGGCCACGTTCAGATTGTTCACAGAAGCTATACGGGATTGGAGTAGGATTTAGGCACCTCAGTTCTGAGTAGTGATCTAGAGTGGCTCTGCTCTGGAATCTACTCATTAGGTTCCTAAATCCTTTTGGGATTTAGGTACTTACATTTGGTGTTTACATCTTGGATTGCAGAATTCCCTAGGTATTTATGCTTGGGTTTCTGGGCATGCCCAAAAGTGTGTTCTGGTTTGAGAGCCTGGCTGAAGGGTGGGCAAAATATGGCTTGCGGGCCAGATCTGGGCCTGCCAACTAATTGTATCTGGTGACTGCAAACTCATGGGACCTGGCCCACAGACGGCCGGTGGCTCTGGCTCAGGCTCATGTCACTGCTTGGTGCCTGGCAGGTGGGGCTTTTTCTGCTGCTCTGGGTGGGCAGGACTGCTGCTGCTCAGTGCTGATGCAGTAGTGTCAGCTGTGGACCTAGGTGGACACCCCAGTCCCTAACTGGAGCTTTCCAGCCATGTCCCCAGATGATGCTGATGCCTGCCTGGGGCTGCTTTTGCCGTGATGGATGGGTGCTGGCATAAGCTGCAGGTGCAGCCAGCAGGTTCCAGGTGGGCTGGGTTTTGGCAGCTTCAGTCGGGGAGAGGCATCCAATCTCCACCTGGAACCTGCCACCATGGCAGTCGCCATGCCCCGGCAGCCTCCTGTCTTGCGTATCAGCATCCCTGCACTTAAAAATGGTGGTGGGGGCACTTGAACTAAAGCTTGTCAAACAAGCTTTAGTTCAAGCACCCCCACTGCTATTTTTAAGTGTGGGGACGCTGATACCAGAGATGCGGCGGGGCTTTAATTAGAGTAGCTCTCAGAGCCACTCTAATTAAAGCATCACCCCTTCCCCCCACACACACACCCCTCCCGCCGGAGCAGGAAAATCATTTTTAACTACTTAGAGCATTTGATAAACCATTTGCAGTACCTTTCTCAAAGCAGAAAGCTCAAAAAAGACAGTGAGGGCTTTTTGTCTGACAAAGGAGTGCAGAATCAGGCCTTCTCAAATCCTGGGTGACCCTTTGGTCATTGGTATATAATGTCCCGTGGGTCCTGACTTGGGGGGAGATGGCATATGAGACAACATATGTCAACTTGCACATATAGTGTAATAAACTCCTCAAATGTGAGATGAAATGGATGGAATGTACCAAATTCTAGTCCCCGACCCCTGCTTTGCAAGCCCTTTCCCACTTTCTCTCTATCTAGCTCTGTGCTAGCTGGAGAAGGGGTCAGAGTGTGCCCAGAAGTCTAGAGTTGCATAGATATAATGACCACAGACACCCACGTTAAAGAATGTGCAAGGATTTCAGGTCCTTATTGCAGGAAAAAACAGTGACCACAACAAGCCATTGAAGCAACCCTGAACCCAGTCTGCATGGGGAAGGAGGTAGAGTCCAACCCCCATGTTGCTCTTGGCTAAAAGCCCACTTATACAGGTTTTGGAGGAGAGGCAGGAACTTGCTTAACATGAATATCAAACATTGCAGGCTGTGGAACAAGGATTGCTAAAGTTGAGCTAAAGAAAATGCTCAAATAATCGTTTCTGCCTAAGAAAAGGAGTTCTCCCAGTGTGGAGCCTGGTGTGCAAAGTTCCTGCTGATGCATGAACGTAGAAGCAGAATGTCCTCACTGCTCCCGCAGTAGTATGTAAGGACATGGCTGAAGTCCAAAGGAGTTTGCTTTGTTACTGTCAATACAGTAACTTGATTCATGGCCGTTTTTGTTTCTCTCTTGACTTGTTGTTTGAAACATGTGCGAACTGGCCAACAGTTTGCTTTTGATACTGTGCAAGGATCATCAGAACAAAGTGCTGTCTCATGACTTTTTTCTACTCAGCTCCCTTCCAGAAAGCTTTTCAAATCTGATGTGTTTCCTCTGCCCACTCTCTCTGGAGACAACCAAGTTTCCAATGTCATTTACCTCCTCCGCATACTTGGTCATCCATTTTCCCTCCAACCCCCAAATATCTGACAGTGCCTAATCTTATCCAGTTACTCATAGGAAATAAGTAGGGATTTTATGATGAGGGTGTGAAGTTCTGCCTGATGTTTTAGATTTTTCTAAAGAGAAATGCTTTGTTAATAATTATGTCCAGATGAGCATCGGCACCATACTGTCATGCTTCTCCCTGCCTTGTTTTAATGAATGTAGTAAACAGGAATGACCCCTTGACACTTGTGTACTCTGTTTTGCTCCTGATAAGTTTATTTTATCTCTAAACCTTTTCAAACAAGGTGCAGTCAGAGAGTCAGCCAAACAGTAGTGGCAGTTCCCTTCTTTGCTAGATGTTTTTGGTGTGACAGATGTTACAATGAAATGAAAAAGACAGTTGTACAAGTCTTATTTTTCAGAAAGGCTGTGGATCCACAACCCCAGTTAAAGTCAATGGGAGCTGGTTATATAAGCCAGAGTCTGTCTCCTGCTATAAAATGCCCATTTAGCCCCTTCAGATCAGTAACATTACATCAAGATAACTAAGCATAGATCTGGGTACCGTTGAGAGAGGAAGACATCATCCTTGCAGTCTCACTGATATAGGAAATATCTTAAACTTTTTAAAGAAATCTGTCTTGCATATTAATAATTACTACTTTATCACCTTTCATCTGGGAATCTTGGAGTATACTATAAACAGAGCACCAGGAATAGAGCCGTGTTGCTGTCAGAGAATAAGGCCCCGCAAGTTTTGGTACACAGTTCTTTGGTTTAACTAAGTGGTTTTCAACCTTTTTTTCATTTGTGGAACCCTAAAAAATTTCAACTGGAGGTTCAGACGCCTTTGGAAATTTTGAACGAAGATGTGGAGCCCTTTGAATTGTAAGTGTGGGTATTCACATGCCATCGATGGATCATAGTCATTGTTTGCAGACCCCTTAGACATAGTCTGCAGACTCCCAGAGGTCCACAGATCACAGATTGAAAACTGCTCCATTAGCTACCCAACTAAGAGTAGAGTGAAGATGGATAAGTACTTAATCTCATGTTATCAAAATTTACTATCTTACTATGTACACTCTTGAACAGAAATGCTTATTGCTTATTCAGAAAGAGCGACAACCCTGCATATCCTCTTTTGTCACCATCCTCCAAATTAAAGTACCCTTGTCTACATATTTTATTTTAGATCAGGTATCTGTAAGAGCTTCAAAAAGTTCCAAACAAATAACAACATTTACGGTAGTGTTTATACTATGTAGAGAATTTACAGCCTTGTGATTAAACTTGTGTCAGTGAGTAACATTTAAAAGTCAAGTTTAGAGATTTATAACTTGCTGAAAAAATCACTTGGAGATGAAATTTGGCTTTTCATGAAACTGTGTGGGTGTTAGCCAATATCTACATTTTTTTAGCTTTTGTGGGCTTTGAGTCATAACATTACTGAGCATATTTCTGCATTTAACATGCTTAGACTTTTATCGGTTGTCTTCACACCTGGGATATAAGGTAGCTGTGAACATTAATTCACATGACCTAAAAATAATTATATTTTTCTGTTCTTGGTTGGGAAATTGGTCAATTGCAGGCTGAATAATACAATAACAAAGCCCACATTGTGCCACATTGTGTTTTTTTTCCTTTCTCATGCAGGTGTCTGACAAACCTCATTACTCTGAGTAGGTATAAGGTTCCTTCCCTGCTGCACTAATTGATCATTAACATTCTGAGGTTCTTTGAGACTGTTTGATTGATTGAAGGAACAACATGAGTGCAAAAGATTGTTATTAATTTACTTTTATCTTGCACATACATTGTATAATTAAACAATCCCAGCTGCAAACTGAATGGCTGCAAGTCAGGTATCAAAGCAACATTTTTGCAGACAAGTAAGCTAATGCTAAGTAACTCATCCTTGGTTAAATAGTGAGTCAGTGGCAGCAACCTATATGGGCTCTTTGCCCCTCCTGACCCACTTTATGCTAGGTGCTCTATAAACTGAGCAAAAAAGTGATTCCCCCCTGGGGCTTATTATCCAGGCATCCTGGGCGCAGACAGAAATGAAATTTGTTGCATGATAAACCCCTTGAAATCACTCTGAAGCTGTGTCCAAACAGAACAGCATGGTTGCAGAGCCCTCTGATTGTGAGACAAATTAACCCTCACTGTATGAGGGTTCAAATGAAACCGCTTGTAAGTGGAGCCGCTTAATTAATGTACTTCTGCTCTGGTTGCAGCACAGTCAGCTGGAGCTATTGTCTCTGGATAGGGGTTGGGGGGAGGCAGGGGAGGGAAGTCCCTTGTGGGGTTTTCTCAGCCCTGCTGGAGTGGAGGGGCTGGTGATTGGAGCCCCTTACCTCTGGAGTGGGGGTCATTGGATTGGACCCCCACTCTAGCTGGGCTGGGAAAACCCCAGAAGACCTCCCTTCTCTACTTGAATAAGAGACAGCAACCAAGCTTGGGTGGGGAGGGGAGCAGACTCTCTCCCTAGATCGGCTCCTCCACCCTCTGGATCCAACAGCTAACGTCTTTTGGATCAGAGGGATCTATCTAACTCACAGCAATGTCTATGAATGTTCTAGCCAGAAGCAGTTTTGTCATTCAGTGTTTTCATAGATTCATAGATGTTAGGGTCAGAAGGGACCTCAATAGATCATCGAGTCCGACCCCCTGCATAGGCAGGAAAGAGTATTGGGTCTAGATGACCCCAGCTAGATGCATATCCAACCTCCTCTTGAAGACCCCCAGGGTAGGGGAGAGCACCACCTCCCTTGGGAGCCCGTTCCAGACTTTGGCCACTCCAACTGTGAAGAAGTTTTTCCTAATTAGAAGAAATTAAGTTTTTTTAAGTTTTGTTAAATTAAGTTTTGTTCCTTAATTTTCTCTGTTCATTTGATATCAGAGCAGTAGATAACTGTGAAACTAAATGCAGATGATAGATTAGATAAGAATTTAATTAAAGTATCTTAAAAGGCTGACCAGGAGGAAGATGCATACTGTTACCTCAGTGATTATTCACATAAGCTATTTTCTGATGGGAGTGTAACATTTTGAATGGGAAAGGATGTATCACAAGACTATTGGGCTCAATGAGACATGGTGGAAATGAGAATTTTAACTGCAGCCAACCCACTCTGTTGTTCTTACTATGCTGGTTTCACCACATATGAAATCTCTGCAAAAAGTGTTAGAGTCCCAAAGAAGCACTCCTCAAGAGAGAGGGATTTTTCCAAATGGCAGATGAACTGCTGCTGCTTAGCCATATTAATCAGCTTGATTGTACTGAATGTGAAGTAGTCTTTAGGATGAACATGTTACAATAACAACCATTACAATTTTTACTCACTAATATTCATGAGTATTCTTCAACTGTTTTGATTCTAAGCTTTGAGTGAGAGGCTTTGTATTAACCAGATATGAACCTGAATAGACATAGTCAAAGCAAACACCTCCAGATCTTTACCCCTCACCCCCCAAAAAAATTATAGCCCCCTTACTCTACTATGGGCTGAACCAGACCCCGGATTATGAATACCTTCAAACAGACCTAAATCCAGATCTAAACTTTTCAGTCCAAAGTAATTTTAATCAGTGATTAAAGCCATTAGAAACAAAGCATCTCTGAAAATCCTGGAACGTTACAGAATGAATATGCAAACACTCATCTTTCTACGAAGCCTAACATGGCCTAGAGAAGACATGAAGTGATATTTGAACTGTCTGTAGTCACTTCTGTGGTCATTTTTTGTTTGTTTGCTTTTGTTTTGTTTTATTTTATTTACAGTTGGATGCTATTTATGGGTAAATCTTTAGATTCAGCAGTGGAGCTAGGAGTTTCACTTGGCTCTTCCTCTGCCCAGGTGGGATGGAGTTTAAGGGCTTGTATGTATACAAGTGCATGGAAGTGCTGTGTGCAGAATGCTGCAGAACAAGGCCACAGTTGCTTTGAGAACCGCTTGAAGGACAAAACTGCTCTGGCATATGCACGTAACGCTCTCCATAATTCCTATTTGAGAAGCAGAACTGAGCCTACAAAGAGGTTAAAAATACCTAAATTTTGTGTTGTATGAATACAGAAAAGCTTGATCTTGACTAAATGTGGATCTCATGGGAAGTTTTATACAAATGCCAAGAGCTGAATTTGGTTTTATTGTTTTACTTTTCACCATGGAAATTCCCTGTTTATATGGTAGCTCTGTGACTTTGGGTCAGATTTCCAGAGATGAATACCAACCCCTGAACAGACTTGTATTTTCATTGTTTTATTTCATTTGCTTTCAATCCACTAACATATGTGCAACTGTTGAATTGGAACAGCCAAAATTCTTGATATCAACAGAAGGCTATTTAACTGGATTATTTTTTTAACTTAAGTTGCATCATGTAAATTTAACTCTTTAGGTCTAGAGCTGAGTTGAAAGCAGGTTCAAGACAGAGGTAGGTGATGATGTTCAATTTCTCTTTAGTACACTTACCTCTTTTGGACTTGTTTAAAACTTCTTTCAGTTTTGGTGAAGTTTGGCCTGAGGCACAGGTGACTGGTAAGAGGGGATCGGTGCAGGGGAGATTGGCCTCCGACTTGGCACCGCTCAGGACGGGGCAGTTTTTTTGCCATGTGGCCAGGCTTGTTGGGGATGGGGCACTAAACTGCAGCACAGAAGTATAGGAGTGGATATGGGGCTTTTGGCCTGCCCCCAGGCCCACCCACAAATTGTGCCCCCCCCAGACTCAAGAGGCACCAGTCACCCCCGGCCTGAGGAGGGTGACTTCTTAGGATTTGCCTCAAGTTTCAGATTTATCCAAAGTACGAAAAAACATTAAGCTAACACTGCCAGCATGTACCATTCCTGTTCCCCCAGCATGCTGCCTGACAGTTTATGTTTTCACTGCAAAAAGTTTTTTTAATTATGGGAATGAATGGTCTCCTTCTAAGAAAACTGCACAGAACATTTAAGGCAAAATTAAGAATTGGTGTGCTTTTATATCCACCTGTGAAAACAGATTTTGGCATGTGTCAGGTTTCTAGTTGGCAATGATTGTTCTTAAAATGCTAAAATATCAGGCTAAGTAAAATAAGCTTCCATTGACCCATAGTGGAAGCCTGAAGTTGAAAATAATACCATTCAAGGAGTCTCTAAGAAGGAACAGGACTTTCATGAGAACTGGCAGCTGAGAATGAGGATTGCTTCAGAGGAGGCGATTTGAAAGAGTTCAAGTAAGCCTGCTTCTTATGAATGAGGAGGGCTTCAAGAGCAGCTGTTGGAGGAAGAACAGGTTCAGAGGAGCCTGCATCTGGAAAAAAAAAACTCCTTAGAGATTAGGCAAATAGAGAGACTGGTTAAGCCTTCATCATTAATAAGGTTGTTAATGGTTTAACCTCAGAGGGGACTGAAAAGAAACCTGCACTGTACTTTCAGTGGAGGAAGAGCATTCTTAGAGGCTTGAAGTCCACTGTGTCCATGTCTGTATTCGATGTTGCTGCTGCATGAAAGATAATAGAGATGCTGCCAGTGACTCCTTCCTGTGACTATGGTCTCTGATAGAGTTTTTATGTTGACACTTGTTATGTTCAATGACAATTATTATGATTATGATTATTATCATAACTTGTTATGACTAATGAAAGGGCTAGAGTCTGTCAGATTTTTCCCCAACATGCTGCTTCAGCTCTGGCTGACCACCCTGCCCTCCTCACCCCTCCCCTAAAAATACAGTCATCAGGGTCTGTTAATTGGACACATGTATTGGACCCCATGTGCTTCCAAGCCAGGCACCACCTTTTGTCTTAGCTTCTGTGGCACGTGCCCAGGTGCACATTGAGACACTTTGTTGTGACATTAGTTTCTGTGGTCCAATTGTTCTGGGTCCCAAAACCAGTTTTAAGACTTCCCAAATCTCCCCAGCCACTTAGAATTGTAGATTCATGGAAAAAGTAGAGCTGGAAGGGACCTCAGGAGGTCATCTAGTTCAGCCTACTGCCCAAGATGGGATCATCCCTGACTAAACCATCCCAATCAAAAGGCTGTCTAACCTGCTCTTGAAAATGTCCGGAAATGGAGATTGCACAGTTTCTGTGGGTATTCGGTTCCAGTGCTTATCCACCCTTAGAATGAAAAACTTTTTTGTAATATCCAACTTAAATTTCCCTTCCTGTGATTTAAAATAATTTCTCCTTACCCTGTCCCCTGTGGCCACAAGGAATAGTCTTATCCCCATCTTTTCTTGTAATCGTCCATCAGCTATTTGAAGATTGTTATCCAATCTCCCCTCAGTCTTCTCTTCTCCAGATTGAATAATTCTAGTTCTTTCAGCCTTTCTTCATAAACCATGTCTCCCAGACCTCAAATCATTTTGGTTGTTCTACACTGGACTTTTTTATAATTGGTCCATACCTTTCTTATTCTATGGGGCCCAAAACTTATGCATGTCTCCCTTCTGAGGACCCTTTAGTTTAGAGTTTAGTTGTTCAAGGACATGTGGCGAATAAAGGACACAGGCTTGGCAAAGGAATTTCTTAAACATGCACACTGTACCCTTAGGATGGATCTATGAAAAACAATAAATGTCTGAAGGCAGAACAATGCTTTGATGACCCTGTTTCAAATATAAAATGGAGGTCCTAATCTACACATTGAAGGCTACATTCATAAATTCTGTTCATGGGGAAAAGGATCCATAGGGTGACAGATGCACGTTCTTCAATCTATCCTTCTAATCTGTTATTCTCTTTTCTGTACTCTGGAAAGACTAGAGGGAAAGAAAGGCACCTGCCACAAAGAACTTTGTTTTTAAGAAATTGTAATTAATGTAACAGGTAGTATTTAGCCCCATTAGCTCATCATTACTCAGTGCCACCAGATCAGTAGAGTTGCCTTTCACATTGTTCTGGACAACATTTAAAGTTTGTCACACAAAATGGCTGAATGTGTATGTATTGTTGTGTGTGCATGTCTATCCTATGAGGAAACTTGTCAATCACAGCAGAAGAATGGCAAGTTCAGATAGTTTTAACTTGGGTGCGCTGAAGTAGAAGAGGCTATCTTGGCTTGAACATTAAATGTGCTACTTAGTGAAACATTTACCCTTTGGTTGTTGCCTAGAATTTTAAGAAGGAAGGCATCAATATTTGCCACCCACTTATTATATCCAGTCTGAACTATGCTGTGGATGCGTAATGAAAAACTGCTGTGACAGCTGTAAGTAGACTGTGATAACACTGCCCAAGTCAATGCCTGTTTTGAACATAACAAGTGTCAACATAAAAACTCTATCAAGGGCTTTTAATGAGGATGGAAATATATAAAAGAAGTCACCTTATTTCTTCCATCAGGTGATTAAATAATGCGGTAAAAAACATACAATTCTTCTTGCAAATACATCCTGCAAACAATAGTTTGGTGTTGGGTTATTTGTTTTGTTTTGTTTTTTTCAAGTGATGCACTACTAATCATGATGAAGAGGTAGATGCTTAAGAGGGAAGAGAGATTTCCTCTGTAGAAATTAATGGATATGAGGATTTAAGAGTAGGTTGAAAATCTGTACCCAGAACATTTTCTCGGGCTTTTTTTTTCTACCTCTTTCAAATTACTCATGTCCTTGCTCTTGGGATGTAAGAGCCCTGTTTCTCTTTGTCACAAGCAAAACAATCTACATCACTTTATTAAATGATACTACATGAGCTTTCCATTCTATTCAATAAGCTTGTACAAAGTAGGGTAATTTCAAATGCACAGAATGATGCTTTGTTACAGTACAGAAACACCATCATACACAGTAACACGAGTTGGAGGCTAGTACAAGCACTCATGATGGAAAGATGGGCAAATGGATTTAACAAACATGGGATCTATGAATGATGCAACAATATAAGACAAAGGGGAATTGCATTCTTGTCATGCAAATCCCTTCTGTAAAATACTGCCTTATAGAAATTATCACTTAGAGAGTGAATGTCCCCATTCTTTTGTATACATCAACAATAATCTTACCTATATGTATATATAACAGCATTGGAGTGGTCTTGTAGCTGTGATGGTCCAGGAAATGACAGAAAAGTATATATGACAAAAAAGCAGCCTCCTGCCCCCCCCCCCGCCCTGGTCTACAGAGCCAGGTCTACGGAGCCAGGGACCTAGGTCCACAGTCCCCTGCCTGCGCAGCAGCTCCTGAGTCCTAGCTGCTGCCCATAGGAAGTAGCAATGGTTGCAGCATAGCACAGCATAGAGTCCGGCTCCCCACCCCCAGGGCAGCACAACTGGAGTGGAGCCTGGGGGGTGGGCGTTATGTGAAAGCTACCAGCTGCAGGCTTGGGTGGGGGTGGGGTGGCTTCCCGCCACTGCCCACACTCCCGACGGGAGCAGGGGGGACCCATGCCCCACAGATCTATGCGCAGGGCGGGGGGGATACCCACTGCAGACTGAGGGTTCCCTGTCCTGCTGCTCCCCCTGGCAGCCAAGCAGGCAGGACATGGCATGGCAGAGCAGGGCCAGGTGGGGAAGCTCCTTGCTGCTGCGAGCTCTGCGCTATCCTGGCAACACATCTCCTGCCCAGCCTGAGGCAGAGAGGGGCACAACCCTGCGCCACTGCCCCTGCTGCTGCTGGGCGGGCAGGAGGTGTCTCACCAGGGTGATGTGGGGCTCACAGCAGCAAGAAGCTTTCCTGCCTGGCCCTGCTGTGCCGTGTCCTACTCCCTGGACTGCAGAGGGCAGCAGGGCAGGGAGCCCAAGCCTGAAGCAGGCAGCTCACCCCCGTCCCTGCTCCATACACAAATATGGGGGACACGGGTCCCCCGGGAGTGCACGTAGCAGCAGAGAACTGGCTCTACCACCAGACAAGCTACCCATGGTCATGTCCTACTCCCTGCCACGGCCCTGCAGCCACGTATTCCAGCCCTGGGCCCCAAGCCCCATGCACTGCCCAACTGGGCAGCATCCCCAGCCCTGCCCAACCCACTCCCTCCCTCCCTATGGGAGCCTCAATCCCCCCTCCCCCCTACCAGACTTACCTGCAGGAGCTGCTCTCCAGGCTGCCTGGCAGCTATGTGCATGTACGTGCATGTGGTGCCCCCTGCCTGATCCCCCTCCTCCCGCTCTCCCCAGCCCCTTGCAAGCTGGAACTCTATCAGCCAGCCGAGAGGTATTTGCAAAAGAGTAAAATCCATGTGTTTCTCCATTAAAATGAAAATTCCACATTTTTCTCGCGTGAAAGGGGAAATCTGTTTTTTTCTGATTTACCTTGGGAAATAGAAAATCTGGATCCCTGCTCATAATAAAGCACACATTCCTCACATTTATATATTAATGATTTTTAGTCCATAAAGTATGACTGAAATTGCTGTTTGCATGTTGCTAGGACTGCTGTGATCATGGTAAAACAGAAGTTTTTATTTTGAAATATGGTTACCATAGTCTTCAGGTGCCAGGGAGATCCTTGCTGCCTTCTCTTCTGCAGCTGGGAAATTACACACTTCCAGACACCCTGATCTGTCTTCTGCTGTCATAAAATACACAATTGCATGCCCCCACACTGATAGGGATAACCCTACTCCCCTAGTGGGATGACTTCTCTGGGGTTATTAACTCTGGCCCTCCTTCAGGTTTATCGTATACAGGAATATGATCTGGCCTGAAATTATTTTTTCAGGATAACATTTAATAAAATTCATGTGTGTGCCTAGCAGGAGTTATGAGGAACCCATGCTTGGTTGTACTACCATATAATATAGCACTATCTCTTTAATACTGTAAGGGTATGACTACATGAGCAAGAACTGTAAAAATGGGACTCTCAACAGTCGAATTTGCAATGCTTAGGGTTGAATGATTGTTTTGCTCTCTTCTGCATGATATGATTCATCATCCACTCTTTAGCCCTGCGTTTCAAAACATATCTTCCCCAGAGTTGTTAGAATTCCAGCCTGTGTCATCTCAGGGGATAAAACAAATAATACACCAGGCGCATCTACATGTGCTCCTGACTGTGCAGTACCTGGTACTCATTGCTACTGCGTAATAGTAGTGGCGTCATGGTTAGTGCCCACCAACCAGGGCCGTCCCTGTGGAGGGTGAATCGGGGCGACCGCCCCAGTCCCCATGCTTTGGGGGGCCCTACAGAGCTGGGCAGAGCAGTGGTGGAGTGGAGCTGGGCACAGTGGCTTGCTACCTGCCACCACCGCCTCCCAGCAGCAGCTTCTTCTGATCGAGGGCCTGTGGGATTGGAGCAGGGGTGGGGCCCCACATGGCCTGATTTGCCCTGGGTCCCGCACCCTGCTTGTGTCAGCTCTGCCACCAACGCTATGTTGCTATAGCAATGAGTAACTTTGGCGTAGCTCATCGCTACGGTGACAGAGCATCTCATGTAGACACACACACCTAGTAATAATTTACTTTTACACTGACTTAAGTAATGACTTTTTAATGAATTATTTTCATGTATATACAATGAAACAATTACAAGAGATGCTACACATCCAGCAGCTCCAATATGTGAAGTAAATTTATTATACTGAGAAAGAGAGTTCTTCTGAGGAAGAAGGAGATTCAATACAGTTTATAAATAGTTTATATATAGCTAAAATAAACTAACGAAACACTTTTAAAAAGTGCTCAAGTGACTTGAGAGCCTTAGTCAATCACATATTCAAACATTACTTAGAAGCTGAAATCTCGTTGATTTAGTGACACTTGAACGCGAAGGAACCAGATTAACAAAGGTATTTAGATACCCGAAAACAGTGCAGCCAACGTTGACAGTGCTTGTGGCCAACTAATTAGCCCTGCCAACAGATAATGCTAACTAGTCTGCCTGAGAAGCTAAGCAAATCAAGTATAGCAAGCAGCCTGCCTGGAGCAGCACTGCATGCCTGAGTGTGCTGATGCTACAGAGATAATAGCATTAGACTTGGCCAAAGGTATAGATAGATGCCTAAATGGACTGGCAAAAGTTTTTTAGAAAAAAATTCCTATTGAGTTTAGTGGGAATTATGTACCTAACCTTCTTGGGCACTCTTGCAAATCCCCAATCCCATTGAAATCAGGTAGCCTTTTGCACTTAATCTGTTTAGATGCTTAGTAAATCCCAGCATTTTAGGCTCCTAAATACCTTTGTAAATCTGGCCCTAAATTTCTCTTAAAAATGGGATTTCGGCTCTTAGGTCAATTAGAGTAAAATTTCCAAAAGCCTCTTTCATGACATGGAGTTTCCATATACACAGCCTGATTCTAATTGCTCATTGGTAAATCAAGAGAATACATCAGGGGGTAGTCACCAGCACACCTAATATGGATTGCTAATCTTTTTGCAAAGCTTGAATAAGGGGCCAAGTGATTAAATAGTAGGAGGGATTTTTCCTCAATTCATCTGAGTATTGATGAATGTGAGTTCCTTTGAGGAGGTGAATACTACCATATTTACTCAAGTCTACGATGAGGGTTTTTTTCCCTCAGCACGTGGGGAAACCCCTTGTCTTAGATTTGCATACAAGGGGTGTGTGTTGGGGGGTGGAGGGGAGGGATGCTGTGGCTCTGATTCTGGCCCTGAGCCTCGGTCGGTACCAGAAACAGGCCTGCAACACTTTCCTGCCCCCCCTCCCCTGCTTGCCCTCTGCAGCTTCTGCCCGCTACTACCTCCTTGCCCCCTAATTGTCAGGTGTATCTCAGCTCTGGCTTAGGCTGGATTCCCTCCTGGGCTTGGAGCACAGGGCAATTCCATCCCCTACCCGGGCACTGCTGTATTGCCCAGCAAGGGCTGTGCTTCCACGTGCTGTGCTTGTGGAAGGCAACAGAGCCTGAGCAACAGTAAGGAGATGGGGAAGGGGAAGGGAAGAGTCTGCAGGAAGTTGGAAAGGGGGGTTTTAGGGGAGGTGTGCTGGTGAGGGGGGGCCAGGAAGGCTTCAAGAGTAAGAAGTGGGGAGCAGAGGGCAAGGGGACCATCTGGCCCACCCCAGCCATTGCTTTCCCTGCAGTAGCAGTGAGGGGAGGGGGGCAAACATAAGACACCCCTCCAATAATCAGATGCTATACCTGGAAAATTATAACAAATGTATCAATTTTCCATGTATAGAATGTAATTATTGGACCCTTAAACTCAGGGCCATCTTAGATTTGAATAAATACAGTAGTATTTTTTTTTACATTATTGACATTTCACATGGCCTGGAAAAATCACGGCCTTACTGTATAAGATATTGGTCAGTGCTGTGTTCATTAAAACAACCGCCACAGATTTATCTTCTGCGTGTACTGGGAGCAAAAGTGTTCCTGGGAGTCTAGAAGAAGGGCGCCAGAAACATAGGTGTACTTCTGAGCGCAGTACTAAGGCAGCGTTCTTTATTCATCTGTACTCCAAGAAGCTGGAAAGCACATGAAACTGGAAGTACTCAGATTTTCCCATCTGTGCACATGTGCTTAGTTGGTGTTAAATTATCAGTGTAAGGGCCTAACGGCTTCATAATGTACAGAGAGAGAGAGATTCCCACAGACTTTTTTTTTTTAATTGAAGCCAGCTGAGTAAATTCATAGAAAGTTGTAACAGGACAAGTGAAATGTATACCCACATTCCTTGGGAATACAAATGCCTTTAACACATACAGTATTTTATGTGAAATTTATTCTAGAAGACACCATAACTATATAACTTTTTCATCACTATGTTTTAAAACTATCACTTTCAAATGAAATAAGGTGACATAAAAAAGACAAAACACCTGATATTCCTCTCCCAGATTTAAGAACAAAAAAAGGGGTTAACTTCTGACTTATTCTGGGTCTCTCTTCAGATTTATTACTAATTACAGAACAACTTTAAAATGTAGCTCCAGTTTAAACTACTGTGAGTGAAAACCAGCTGGAATTACTTAATTTAGGTTCAAATCTAGTAACATCTTGCAGTTATTCTCTCTTTAGTCTCAAAAATCCTTTCAATTAGATTATGTTTAAATAAAAATAAAATATTTTCTTATTTGGCAATGAAGACTGGTAGGGAATATAGTGTAGGCAGACTTCAGATGCTGTGAATACTTCTCCGTGCTGCTCTCCTGTGTTACATCAGCTCTGCTTAGCTTTGTTCTTCTGACTTGAGGAGGATGGTCTTGTGGGTAAGGCAGTAGACCAGCAGTTCCCAATCTGTGGTACACGTACCACCAGTGGTACACAGACAACCTGTCAGTGGTACTCATTAACAGATTTATTATAGTTACCTTATATGACAGAATTTGCTGGTGGTACTTAAGGTTGTATCGGCTTAAATTGGTGGTGCACAATCTGTCAGAGTTTAGGAACTGCGGCATTAGGCTGTAACTCAGGAGATTAAGGGTCAGTTTCTGGCCCTGCCACAGACTTAGTGTGATCAGTCTGCTGAGGATGTAAACTGCTAAAGCTCCCTGTTGTTGTAGCTCATGTTTTTAGTTCTGGAGGTCTCCAGATCAGTTCCCCATGTGTTTGTCAAGGGTGCTGTGGGGTGTCATGCAATGCTAATAGTCTGAGGTATAAAAACATACTTCACAAGATAAGTCCAGAGGTCATGTCCAGATGTGCAGGAGCATGTGCTTGCAGCAGTAAAAATAGTAGCAGCACAAATTTGTGCCACTTTTTGCTGCAGCGCACACCCCTGCATGTGCACTTTGGGGAGAAACAAATTGTCCCACTTTGGGCAAACTGCCCTTGCCCAGCTCCTCCTGGCTCTCAGCATGCTGGAGGAGCCGGGACACAACTATACATGTGGAAACACTCTGGCTGGCAGCCAAAGTGTCTCCTTGGAGGACTGAGGCTCCGAGTCTTCTGGCGCACGTTCCTGTTGCACGTGCCATGTTGCTTTTTTCCTGGTGCTTTTTTTTTGTTACCAGGATTTCCCAGTAGCACATTTTGGCCCCACACTGCCGATTTGCAGCACGGGACACATTTTAACATTGCCCACGTGTGATTTGTGGTGCCTTAAAGAGATTTGCAGCTCCACAAATGGCACATGTTTGCATATCTGGACACGACCAGAGATTTCAAATCGGAATCATTAGCAGGAAAAACATTTTGACCAGTGGTTGTGGCCTTTCTAAGTTCTTTGCAATAGAAGAATTGCTCTAGTATTTTTCCATAGTTAAAAAATGCGTAACAGCTAAGAGCTGACATTTTCCAAGAGGTGCCTTCAGCCTAATGAGGGGTACTTTTATTATAAAAAGATTGAGAACCACTGGGCTATAAAATAATGCTTTCTGGTCTTTCTCTTCTGCCTTTTATTTAGCCTTGTGAAAATCTGGGAGCCAGACCTCAGTTTTTGAATCACTGGAGTAATTTTGGTTTTGGAGTAATACAGTTCTTAGAGACTGTATTCAGGTTCCCCCTTTGTAAAATCAGGGAAATCGCCTGAATCTGAAATTAATGAGCGCCTCTGCAGCGTCTTCAATGAGCCCTGCATCAGGCCCAGTACTGCTCATTACACAGGAGCATTGTAAAGATAAGGTCAGTGATGTTTGTGAAGGACTCAAATAAGTACAGAAGGGCTGGCATACGCAGATAGAGGCTGAGTAAGAATTAATGATGTGTGGAGTAGAAGAACTGGGATCCTCCTTTGAATAGATACTACCTACTTTGCAGTTTTCTTGTGAGCTGGACAAAGGCTTACTCCAGCTGAGATGAGACCCTCACTCTGAAGTCATATGCATGACCTAAACCAAGATGTGATTCCAGGTTTTTCAGAAGTGAACCATTTATACATCCATTTTGAAATAATGCTGTACTAGTAATTTATTCATCTGATGCGATAAATATTAAGGGAAATTTAGTATTGTAGGATCCGCCTGAGCTGTAGATGTATCGAAGGCTGAGATTTAGTCACGGAAACTGTGAATTGGCTTTTTGATGCTCATGACGCACCTTGCCACTCGGGGAGCAAAGTACGTAGGATCAGGGTATAAACCAGAGCTGCTGGCCTAAGAGAAAATGAAGGCAGTGGCACTCCACCAGAAAACTCTGCTGAGAAAGAGTTCCCTAGTAGGGCAGCGTAGTGAGGAAGGTTATTGTTGGCACATAGAAAAGAATTGGTACATTAGGCCTCCATATTACACCTCCCAGAAGTCAGTGCTCATCTTATTTTTGCATCCTTTCACAGTGTTAATCTGTCCCATATGGTTTATGCCTTTAGGACCTATTCCTGTCTGGTGCTGATCTTGGCTTTAACATGGCATGAAGGAGTTCAACACTAGCCTGGTTGGAAAATAATGATGAAACATTTCCTAATGTCCTCATTTGCATATTATTTGAAGCAGTAACGAGCCAGTTTGATGTTGATAACTGTTCCGACAGGACCAAGGCAGCCTGCCTGCCTGCCTGCCTGCCTGGGTCCTTGCTGTGTCACCCACTCAGCAATTCAGCATCCTACCAAACAGACGGCAACTTAGGCAGGGACTCGCAGCTACTAGGGTGCATGGCTCCAGGCCAGCACCAGGTGGACTGCTCCAGAGCTAGGGCTACACCCCCGCTCATGGAAAAAATGATATTTTCTTGGCTTTCCATCTAAATGAGAATGAAGCCAATTTTCAGAACACCCCTCAAAATAGCTACAGGTCTCCCCTCCGCTCTAATCAGCACTGCCTGCCCACAAGACGGGGCCTTTACTCTGCATTTCAGTGACAGCAGGATCCCAGCCCCTACCCTTTGCAACAGGGAACGCGGGATGCATTTGGCACCACTCCCTCGCTGCTCAGTGCCACAGGCTTTTACAGCGTTGTAACAACAACAGGAATCCCATTTACAGTAGGAAGAGGCTGACTATATTTCCCCAGCATTCAATTGGACAAGACAGGTGAAAGTGGGGAGCCTGGGGTGGGATGTTGCACTTCTTTACCCCTAGATCAATCCATCCCCTCACTTAATCCTCCCCCTCAGTTTTTACCAGTCTCATAACTCCTCCTGCTGCTTTTCTTATTTCTGTCCCTGCTTAAAGAAGCAGCTCCCAGAGGAGCCTTCTTGCTCCTCCTGTGAAAATGCAAACGGCAGCCACTGGACTACTTTCTTTGCTCTCTTGAAAAAACAAAAGCTGTGGGGCTTGGAGCCATCCCCTCTCCCTTCCCTTCCTACAGGAGCATTGGCCCTTCATAGAGGTCCCTTGCCTGATGATGCCTAAGTGGGAAAGAAAAGCTCAGCATTTCAGAACAATTGTAAATCTGGGACCAAATTGTCCTTGTATCTGGGTTTAAAAGATTTAAGCCATATGGGATTACCTGGAGAGTCCCTCCAAAGGGAGATATCCAGTCACCCAAACCCTGAACATTATGAACAGTGTTTATAGTGACGACTGAAATATTTTTCAAATGGTGTTCCCTCGCTTCTCGTTCAGCGATAAGAATTAAGAAGGTCGCAGGGATGGTTGTATTGGCTGTACGCTGGGTTTGCAGCACAGCTCTGTCAGTACAACTCGGTCCTGATCAGCAACTCCCAGGAGCAAAATCTGTCATTTGTGCTTTGTTTTCTAACCATGAAAAATATTTACTAGGGACTGAGTAGAAGTTGCCGAATTAACCCATTGTTTTGCCTGCTATTGTGTATTAGGAAATCCTCTTAACTATCTCAAAAGCAGACCAGTCATAACACACGCGAAGCACATAAAAATAAAAACTTATGTGAGTGCAGGAAGATGAGCAGCAATCCTAAGGCAGTCGATGTTGGCTCAGTAACAGGGTCATTGGGTTGCACAGCCTGTTTTTGTTTCCAAATGAAATATTCCAAAATACTAATGACGTGGAATTCTTTAAGCCCCAGTTATTTGTCATGCTGAAAATGTACAAGCAAGAAATACAGCAGCTTCACAAAGTTTGCAGATTGCTAACCTCCCACCAAGTTTTACTTGAGGCACCATAAAAATGGATTCTCAAGGTTATCGGTATGTGAACAGTAAACAGCACAAGAATGCAAGGTTTTGGGTGGAAGATATAGCTAAAGCATTTGCCAGCAAGGCCTTGGAGGAGGTTAGGTTTGAAACTTTACAAAGATAAGCAGCCACAGCAGCATTTATATTTACAAGTAGCTACCAACCCACTTTCTTCTACACAGATTCTCCTTTGGGGATGAAACAATTTAGTAAAGACAAGAAATAGGAGCTGGATCGACACTCTTTAAAATATATGTCTAAGGGTACTCCTATGATATTTGGATCTGATCTTTAGCTGGTATCAATCAGAATAGCTCCACTTACATCAGTGGATATGCTTCCTTTTTTTCCTAAAGCTTCTTTATAGAGAAGTGTGGAGTATATGGATGACGGTGTACATACACTTTGTATGTCAAAATCCCTTTAAAGGTGCAGCTTCAACTTTTCTTTCTCTCTCTCTTTGTGACATGTTTGTTCTGAGATCACCTTCCAGGCATCTTACATTAAAGTATATATGACAAGCACCAGATCCACTTTCATGCAGCTGTGCCATATGTTAGTTTTCATACTAATACACTGTTACAGTTCTACTGAGTTCAGTTATCTAGAGATCAGATTCACCACATGTTCACTGTGTTCTTTGGCTACCAGGTCAAGAGCGATGGGAAGAGCTGAAGCTTGTATGTTAAATTCCTATTGACTCCATGAAACATGCTCTTCATATTTAGGAAATTAAGAGAACCCTTTTTCCAGCTTCCCTTTATATTTTTTTTGTCAGAGAGTCTGACCACTTCATCAAGATTTAAGACTAAACATACTGTTATTCTATGAGATAGAGTCACTGTCCACCACCAGGAGATAATTTAATGTTATTTGATACACATCCTTACTTTGTGCACCTCTACTGTTCTTCATGCAGAAATCATCCTCTAACTCATTCTTCTGTCAAGAGAAAATTTGAGCCACTGACAGAGCAATGACAGCAACCAGAAGTAATAATTAAGGGGCCCACTCACTGTTGTGCCAACTAACAGTGAGATAAATGGAAATCTGGGGTAGATTCAGACCTAGCTCACAGGAGGGCAAGGGCCAAATCCTGCTTACAATTTTAGGCATGCTGTTCCCACGGACTTCAGAGGAGCCTGTAAATACCTATGACAGATCAAAATTATAATGCTATGTAATGTTAGAGCAGCGATTCTCAATCGAGATGCTGTGGCACCCTGGGGTACCTTGAGATCCTTTCAAGGGAGCTGTGGGTTGCAATACAATGCTGTCATTGTTGATATGCAGACACGATTCACAAGATAAACCAAGAATTTTTTAACAGGAATCCATACTATTAAAACCAGTCTGACCCGTTGTGGACTTCAATGCGTTCTTTGCAACAAGAGAATTGCTCTGTTATTTTTCTGTAGTCACAAAGACAAGCAAAAACTAAAAGCTGGCATTTTCCAAAGGGTGCCTTGAGTCTAAAAACGTGGAGAACTATGGGGCATCTATACATGTGCTCTGGGCTGGAGGGAGAGGGGGGTTGCTTTAATCAGAGCAGGTCTCGGAGCTGATGAAATTAAAGCACCCACAGCGTCACATGTATTCAGCATCCCACGCTTCAAAATGGTGGCGGGGCGCTTTAATTAAAGTTCATTAGTCTTTGCAGGATAGAGGAAGAAAACCTCAATCCTCAAACATATTCTGTAGTACCTTTCCTAGTCTTTGCCAGAGATGAAATTCTGGCCCTGGGGACCACAAGCTCTTCAGTCTTTCACCAGTTGCCAGAGTCCCTCTTGTAGCCACAGGTTTTGCTTCCACTCTTTGACCTGGGATTATGCACAATGTCTTGCGTCTTCCCCCAGTAATAAACAATGGCTCTCCCACCAGATTGAGTTAGACCCAAATTCTGGTTCTCTTGAATTCAGAAGGAGGTTTGCAGTTGTCTTCACAAGGAACAGGGTTTAGCCTTTGAAAAAGAAGCACCTCTCCTTAGAATCGACTTTGTTTACTAGCTGATAGACAGACGCAGGGCGTGCTCTTCATACCTTTTCTTATCTTCGCAGTTATCAGGAGACACCATGTACCTTCTTCTCACATGTTGCTGGTAGGTTGAGCCTTATAAAGAAGAACATTGGCATCTCTCTGCCCAGGTTACATCTGGGTACCTTGATACAATGAACTTTTGCACAGGAGAAAATACATGTCATTCATAATCTAAATATTTGAGAATATCACCTTTGTCTCTAACATTAGTGCATGTAATAAACTTTGAGTTCTTAACCTTTTCTGAAAATGATACCAAGGCCTGAATCCTGAGGCTGGTTTCTAGTTACTCATTAGTAGATCTGACCTTTCTTATCCATACAGACAACTGATGGAGGGCTATACAGCTTTCAGTATTATTAAACTGAATTTGGGTAAAATTCTTCTTCTCTCTCTCTCAGTGACATCTGAGCATCAAAGTTATTATCTGTCTGTCTTGACAATTTTTAAAATCGTGGACTTGAGGTATAGTTTGAGCACCTCCAGATTTTGAGGGTTCCCAGGTATTTGTTCGATTTCACATCTTCTGTCCATTCTGTACTAGCTTCTTGTCACCATTGTATTTGAATGTATTAAGTCAGGCAGCACCAGGCCAGTCTAGGACACACGCTGCACCTGACACCAGCCCTGTAGCAGCCAGGTAGGTGCCACATGCAGCATGGATCTCAACCTGGCTGGACCAGATGCTGTGTGGGGCACACATCCTGGAGTGGGCAGGGAGCCACTGTGTGAGGTGCACATCCTGGCCTGTACACATGGGTGCAGTCTGGTGCATGCTGTGTATGGGTCCCCTCTGGACCCAGAGACAGCACTGGGAGCTGGGTAATGCAGCTCTGTAGACCAAATCTGGCCCAAATTCACATTGATAAGTCATGCTGTTATTATACCTGTTTAAGCTAACACGATTAATTTCAAGAATGATTGTATATGGAAAGTTTCCAAAGCCCAATAGAAACCCTTTTGGGAATGTGCTTTAGCTTTATGACGTGTAATAAATACAAAAATGCAAAAGGCATAAGGGGAAGCAATGTAGGTGAGTTATCAAGGCTCCCCAGGGTTCTCCATCTTGGCCTATAAGCAGCAAACCAACATTTTCGCCACTGTGAGTATAATATCCCTCCTTTTTAAGGTATTGAGACTAAAAGCACTGGCTTGAAACTAACCCTGTTGACTGGCTTGTTGGAGCCTCCTCCTAGGGTCATTGATTTGGGCTATGGTAAGAATAGGCATCAACTCAAAGGGAGCCAAAAATCTCATACTTCCTACAATAGCTTCTTATTCCCTAAGGCCAAGATCTACATACGTAGATGCCTGAAGCTCCTAAGCTCATACTTAGACATCTAGGCCAGGGACAGAAGTTACACATAAACCAATTTAAGTAATCAGAAAATGGTTTAAACCTGTAACAGAATAGAAGATCAGTGCACATAAAATAGTTTTAAAAATGGCTGAAACTGGTTTAAGATAAACCTGGTTGAATGTAGTATCATATTTAACTGATTTGGGTCAAACTGGTTTATGAAACTTCTGTTCCAGACTCTTCCTGGTTCAAGTTAAATCACAGTCCCCCAGCATCCCAGCATGCTCTACAGCCCTGGGCTGGGCTGTGCTATCTGCTCCAGCAGAGAAGGGTTGGGGGTGGGGGAAGGCAGGGACTGCCCCCCCCACCAGGCAAATCCCAGCTGGGGTTTGGGGCCAAGGAGGTGGGTTAAATTTCCCTTTCCCAGAGTACAGAGGTGCCCTGCCCTGCTAAAAACTTACTGCTGGCTGCAACTCTGGACTACAAATGCCAGAGGCACCTGGAAGCAGAAAGAGGAAGTGATGAACAACCCTGCAAAGTCCTGCAGCTGTGATTGTGGACTGAAAATCCCAGATACCTTGGGGGCAGCAAGAAGAGGAAGCGAACACACAGCCCATGTTGGCTGTGTGCCAGAGAGCTGTGCTCTAGCGCCCCCTCACTTCTGGTGTGAGCCACTGCAGGCATGTGGCTGCATTTCCTGAATCAAAAGTGAAGGTCTGTCGAGTTGTTTCTCAGTTTAATCTCTCCATTTTAGACTAACCTGCAAAGACTGAACTGATTCAGCTTTGGGCTTTTTAACTATCTGTATTTAGCCCTAGATAATAGTCTCATGTTTGAAAATGATGAACAGTCAGTAGTTTCCACAGGTTCTCACTGGCATCACTGGAAGACTGCAGACCTTACACTTTTAAATACAAAGCTCATATATTTGTTCTTAAATTGAGAAAATATATGAAAGCCCTGATTGAAAATAAATATTGAATCTCAAGTGCCACCCTTATATAGTTACTTTGCAAATATAAGGTCAATGTAAAAGACTCAAGGCCATGTTTTTACTAGCATAACTAACAAAACCAAAGGAATTACTCCTGCAGAGAATGTAGACCTTGGTAAATTCAATAGAGATTATACTCTAAAATGTTCTTTAGGATGAAAGATACTGTCTTAATTTATGTTGTTTTGGGGTGTCAGAAGCCATAAGTGTTCAGTACTCTAGGGTGTCAGGCAAGACTCCACATTATTTTGTATATAAGCAAATAATCCTTAAGGTTAGTTCCACAGGACAGCACAAATAATTACATTTCTCTCAACACAGGGTAACATAAGTAATGCGATCTAGGTTGGTGCGAGCATTCTGGGGATGCAGTTCTAAAAAAGCTGCAAATCCTTGAGGAAGTCCTGTAGCTCAAAAGCCTGCAAATAATCGATTACAATAATCCAGCCACAAAGTGATGATAATGAATATACATATTTCCTTTAATTGACTGCGGATTATTTCAGTTATCCTCCCTTCTAAAAGAAGTTTGTCACTCTGATTAGTCTCCCTTTGCATTTTCTAAATGGTTCAGTAAACTTGATGCTGTCCACAGTTCTTCTCTATGAAGCAAGACAAAAGTGCATTGGGTGGAATTGATTTTTGTCTTAGTATTTTAAATCCACCAGTTAAAAAAGCCCTATAATCATAGATTCATTGAGAAGTGGAGCTGGAAGGGACCTCTATAGGTCATCTAGTCCAACCCCCTGCCTGAGGCAGGATCATCCCTATTCAAACCGTCCTATCTAAATCCATTGTTTTACCTTTTAGCAACACTGCACAGTCAACCCTGACATGACTCAAGATATAAAATCCTAATTTGCTACAGATAGAGCAAAAGCACTATGGCAGCCAATGTCCTGCTACTAAAAAAGGGTTGTTAACATATAATTGAGAGATCCCAGGAAGAGGGCCATGCCCCACCCCTGCCCACTACAGTCCATCTCAATCTGACCCCCATCAGGGAAAAACTCCCACGGTCCATACCAATCTGACCAGGGGGTAAAATTCCTTCCTGACTCCAAATATGATGATCAGTCTGACCCTGAAGTTGAGGGGCAAGACTCTCTAGCTGGGAACTTCTGGGTTTAAGCCCCAGCAGGAGCTTCGACACATCCAAGTCAAAATCCCCATCCTTGGCTGCAGCCAACAGCCAATGCCTCTGAGGAAGGCTTTAAAAAAAGTTGTTAAACTGTGGCAAACTGCCGAGCATAATGGAGAATCAAAGTCATGTTCTGGGCACATTGAAGTCAGGGGAAGCTTTGCCACTGGCTGAAATTAAGCCAGATTTTCACCCAAGGGGCCTGAGGCTGTGTTGTTTTGCACCATTTTTAAACTGGGGTAGCTGACTCACAGCTGGACATGGCCAGTCTGGGAAGAATTAGAGCTAACTGGGACTCCCCAAAACATTAACACTTCTCAAGTCAAAATCCTATCAAGACAGCCTCGCACTTCTAAGGCCTTTTGCATCTTGCAAATTCCATGCAGGATTAAGTTTCCTTTGTCAGTCTTGTGAAGCAAGTCAGGACTCAACTAAGTGTTTAAAGAAAAAACTACAGAGGCAGCAGACATGGGGATGAGGAGAGAATGGAATGTAGAACAGAAGCACGGCTCTCAATGTGATGGTTCTTCTCACTTGCCTATCAGTCCAGTTCTCTCAGAAATTTAGGCTTGGTCACCACCCAGAAGTTATATCACCTACATGTACTAATTTACAAAACTTCACTTCATTTCAATCAATTAATTTCACTTACCATCCTGAGTAGACAAGCTTTTTCACTGTGGAACAGGCCTGATCTGTTGGAGAAGGAAGAGGAAAGCAGAGAAATTCCCTCAGTAAATGATATGTTCCTTAGCTTTAACCTGCCCAGCAATGAAGTATATGAGCCAGATCCCCAAATGGTCTAAATGACCACTTTCAGTTCGATGAGCTATTCCAGTTTACACCAGCTGAGAATCTGGGGCAAATCAGTGGATCTTGCTTTGAAGTAGACAGAATACTGTCAGTTAACACCTGGCCCTGTCTTTGTTTCATAGTTTCATAGTTGTCAGGGGCTGGAAGGGTCCTTACAAGATCATCGGGTCCAGCCCCCCTGCACTTGAGCAGGAAAGACCCCTGGGGTCAGATGACCCCAGCAAGGTGGGCGTCAAGATGCTTTTTGAAGATCGCCAGTGTACCACCTCTGGGGGGAGCCTGTTCCAAGCACTCACTTGTAAAGAAGTTTTTCCTTACAAGTTCATATCCTTTCATGGCGCATGTCCTTTCATAGGATCTATGAAGTGAGCTCATGCTCACAAAAGTTTATGTATGTCTGCTTTAGTTAGTCTGTAAGATTCATGTCTATTCTGCCCCTGTGTGTTATTAATTGCAATTTACATAATGACAGGTTGGCATAATGCTGAAAACTGTGTGTGTGTGTTTGTTGCAGCTCTTATGCCATTCTTCAGATTTCTATGAACAAATGTGTGCTCATAATAGGGGCAACATTCCTGCCTCTGAGATAACTTATCACTATAGCTTAATTCACTATAGTTCTGTTTCCATCTCCCTCTATCTTTGTTCCATTTCTAAAGAAATGGCAAAACTCTTTAGGGCAAGATCTTGCCTCTGCACTGGGCTTTTTTCTTCAGAGTGTAAATTTCTATTGCATAAATTGCACTGGGGTCCTGTGTGGGATTTCTGTTGAGCTCTGGAGACATTCATAGAGTAGGATTTGCTGTAGGAGACAATAGGGCTGCCTTCCTTGGGTAATTTAACCACCTGCAAATTCCCATAGTCTCATAGGCACTCAAAGTATATATGGCCTAGAGGAGCAAGTGTCCATTTTTTAATTGCCAAAACGGAGAACTTAAAATGGGACTTTTCCAGTTGGGATTTTTGCTTTGTTTTTCTCAGCTGAAAACATTTTATCAGATACTTCCTCAGTCACATCGATGATGACATTTTTAACATTTACTTATCTCAGTCAAGGCCACCAAAATGGAGGCCCATGGGTTAAATCATGGCCCATGAGGCTGAAAATTCAGTGGTGGGGCAAGCAGCAGTGGCATAACCACCATAGTTGCTATATAGCAGCATTTCGTAACCCATGGGTTGTGACCCAAAGTGGGTCACAGAAATATATGAAAGGGTAGCAAACAACTTTAAAAATGGATCAACAAACTTTAAAAATGGATTCTCTTTTAAAGGAGAAAACTGTGGGAAACCATAGCTTTTCTCTTGCAGGCTGGCAGAGTTCTAGACTGTGAGGGGCTGCTTGGGGACCCCCATTTCCTGCACATGCCCCATACACCCACCCCTTGCTCCACACACCGGGGGGGGCGGAGGCAGGGGGCAGCGGGCTGGGAGTGAGGGGCACTGGGTCAGGACTGGCCATTGATGGTTACAAGTGGGTCCTGGTTCCAAAAAGGTTGAAATCCATTGCTATATAGCAGTGTGTCAGTGGAGCCAGCACTCAAGGGATTAACGCCACTGCTGCCCACTCTATAGCAGAATTTCTAGGCTGAGATTCCTGTTGAGGGCACCTTTTGGTGGCAGCAGGGTGAGCACTGGCATTAACCCCATCACCCCACCACTGAATTTCCAGCTCAAGATCCTCATTAGGTATGCTTTTGGTAGCAGGGCAAGAAGTTGTGGCATGGTTAGCATGTGGGTGTTAATACCATTGCTGTTCACCCCACTATCAGAGGTGTATTGTGTGGCCTGCATGAAGCCCCCACGGTCCAGATCTGGCCTGCCAACCCAGATGAGTTGAACAGCCCTGATCCAAGTTATCCAAAATTCAATGGGATGGAATCACAGTTGGTGTAAATTGGCAAGATTCCTTTGGGAGTTACACCCACATAGACCTAAAATACTACAGCTACATATCAAGCTCCCTGTGTTGGAAAGCAGAACTTTTAGGACATTTTAGGCACACGTGGAACTTGGTTTGACCTTAGAAACACACTTTGAGCCAAAACCTTACTTGGTGTAAGTCAGTTCAACTCCAGCTGAAGATCTGTTCCTTTTTTCAGCATTCAAGTGTTCCTATTTCAAAAGCTCAAATTCTGCGTTCCTTGCCATTCTGAATATATTCTCTTACCTGTTTTAGGGTTTGGAATATTTCTATCACTGCAGTCTGAAAGGACTCTTATATTTTCATACTGTAAATTCTCATGATTTAAGTAAAAGCCTAAAGAACAAAATATTGACTTCATATAATGGGCACTAAATATTTTTTAATTTGAATCTGTGGTTTGTTTTTTTTAACGAAAAGGCTTATTTTAAAAAATGAAGATTTTAGCAGAATTTTTCTTAAACTTCTGATTTTGACCAAAATAAAAACAGAAGATTTAAAAATCTGAAACTCAAAATTCATTTTAGTAATGCATTTCCCTTTGTTTTCTTTGTTCTTTTTTCCTCCTCTCTTCCCCCAAATGTTTACATTTTCTCACACAGAAAGAGATAAAGGAAAACAAAGGTGCAGGAGGGAGAGCTGACAAGAAAAGATCTGTAAGCTTTAGATTTAAAAACAAAAATCCTCAGCTTGCTAGAAATTGGTTTCTGGGCTTTTGTTTGTTTTTTTCATTTTCTTTGTGGACAAAAATTCTGAAATGTCCAAAAAATAAGAACATTTTTGAGAAAATGAAAAATTGTAATTATTTATGAAGATTTATCAAAGTATACCTATCAGACCTACTCCAGAGATTCAAAAGCAACAAGTTTGTTTCTTTTCCATGTTTACTTGAATCTTATTAAATGATGTCATTTTAATACTGATTATTGTATTTGTTACATTATTAAAAGCTCTATTGACTGTCTTGTCTTTATGCATGTATGCAGTCTATACCACATGGCTGCATTGTACTACTTAAAAGATCAGTGATTGCAGGAGGCAGACTGTATTAAAGCAGGTATTACTGTCAGAATGAAGGGGCAGTGGTTTGAGATGTAAAGGGAAACATCAGTTAAATATGGAGGGTCAGAGTTTTACAAGGACAAGAAGTTCGAACTCTGGGATTATTGCTTCCCATTTTGAAGGACTCTGTTGAATATGATTAATATAATTTAACACATGACAGCAAAAGCAGCAAATCACTTGCTTTTTTTTTTCAAACAGCCAGCTTCCAAAAGTGAAAAATGCTTTACTAATATCACAAGTCAGTTGACAGCCAGCATTCAGAAAAATGGCTCTATTTCATTTACTAAAGTAGCTTAACTATCATTCAGCTTAGACTAAACAGTCTTTTGCAATAGTTAAACTCTGTGTTTCTGCAGAACACACTACATTAAACCTTACCTAAATCTGGGTCATAAACTTCCTATCTTATCACCCACTTCTTATCTCTTCCTTTCAGACAAGATAACAGTCTAGTGACTCTTGAGTTATTGGTAATAGTTCATGTTAAGAAAAGAAGATATTTACATGGAGATTTTACATAGGGGTAAGATACTTCCCCTAGTTTCAAGAATGTGAACATTTTAAAGGCAATACAGTCATACTTTGCATAATGTCTTTGATGGGAAAACTCTAAGACCTTGAAATATGTTAATACATTAATATATTCACCACACCCCTGTGATATAGGAAAGTAGAGAGAAATGAATAAAGTATGCACAGAGGGCTGGAGTTTTAGGTGAAGTTAATAGAAGCTGCAAGTGCTCAGCACCTCTGGACCTTGGGTACAGAGGAGGTGGGGATTTGCTCCAGGGCACAGTGTAAATCAATAGCACAGCTGAGGAAATAACCCAGGAGTCTGGATTCCCAGCCCACACCCAGGAGATTACTCACCCTCCCCCCTCAGCTGTAGTTTGCTTTCAAGCACTCTGGTAATGCAACACCCTCCTCTCTGGCCATACATGAATTTCAAAAGAAGTGGAGTTTGGAGTCAGTTCCAGTGAGATGCCAGACTTTCAGCTGCTTATCAGAATCTCTCAAGTCTGCAGAACTGACGTGAAAATCTCCAGAGAATAGACTTTAACATTATTTCTGGCAACTCTTTCTTGTATCTAGGCCCAGCTGGAAATTTTACGTGAAAATCTTTACCCAAGGCATTTTGCCATTTCGATTCAGGACAGACATTCAAATACTGAGAACTTCCAAAATGGTGCAGTTTAAATTTGATTCTGTAACAAGGGGAAGAGTCAGGGGCTCTCTGTTGAACTAGTTTACCTACCACTCTCCAGAAGACTCATTTGGGAATAATAAATGGAAAAACCTTCCTAGATCTTTAGGTCATCTAGCTCGGGGATGGCCAACCTGCAGCACGAGTGCCACGTATGGCACAGACAGCCTCTGCGTATGGCATGTGGCAGATCAAGGAGGGGAGAGGCAGCACAGCAGAAGAGATAACAGGAAGCAAATGGCAGAGCAGGAATTAGGCAAGGAATATAAGGCAACAGAGCTGGCCTTAGGGGTGGGCGACCACCCAGGGAGCCACAATTAGGGGAGTGCCATGCTCGCACCCACACACAGGCCACAGTGCTCTCCCCGCCACACCAGCCCAATCCTTGCCCTAGGGAGGAGAAACAGTGCCCAGCCTGGCCCGCTGCCTCCATCCACTGTTCAGGAGGAGCTGGGCTGGGTAGTGCAGGCAGCTCCACCTCTCCACCAAACTGTGCCAAACTGTGCCATGTTTGGGCAAATGTGGGGCGGGGGGGTACAAAAAATACAGGTTTGCTTAGGCTACCATTTTCCCTAAGGCCCACACTGCAAGGCAGGAAACAGAAAGCAGAGCAGCAGATGGTTTATTGTTCTCTGCCTAGAGCAGCAGCTCAGGCAGAAGATGACCTGGTACTTGGGGAGGTTGTAGGGCTACCTTATGGCACACTTGCCCAAAAGTTTGGCCCATACTGATCTGGCTCAACTCCTGCCTGCTCTGGATTGTTCCCTACATTACATTTTCCAGTATTTTGCCCAGGCTAATTTTAAATCAAACAATGAAACTTCCAAGGCTTCTACCACTCCCCAGAAAAGTCTGGTGCTCAGCCTGCAAGATTTCGCAGCAAGGAAGAATTTCTGTATAGCAGCTCACACTTTCCTTTCCTTTCCTTAATTTCACTTTACAGCTCCGGCTTAGTCATCCTTTATAATGCTAAATAATTAATCTGTCCTCTTTGATTCATGTCTTAGTCAAGCTGTACATAGTAGAGCTCATCCTTATGAATCAGTCTTCCCCACTGCCACCAGATCAATGATGTTGCTACTCTCTGAGCTCTCTCTAGTTTGGGGATATTTTATTGGTGGTAAGGTGCCCAACACTGCATGTCGTATTGCAGGTGGTCACATTTGAGCTGTTTATGAGCACCTTGCAAAAAGAGTTTGGCTTTGGGCATAACTGAAGGTTTGGGTTTACCTTAAACATACATTTTCCCTACTGTCTGATGGTTGGATTTTGCTAAAAATTGCCAGGCTAATATTTTTGGTTATTATTCTCAAAAGTAGTTCCCTCCCACCCCCTTTAGAGTGACTTTTGGGGGAAAAAATCTGCCTCTGGAGCTCTATGTTTATCATGTCTCATTTATTTATAGATCATATGCGGTCACTTTACAGATAAAAAAAATACTAGTAGTCGCTTTTTCCTACCCAGAGCTGCTAGCTCTGAGATTTATCTTGGGGCCTGAAAATCAAGCCCGGTCCTTTCCTCCTCACACATTATCACTCATACACCTGTCCCAGTCTGTGTTGTAGTTGAAGGTGCATTACAAGTGTATGGTAACATTTTCAAAAACACCAAGGAACATAAAGCCTGTGTAATCCATCTCCCTTCCATACACCCATGTGCATGCCCCATCCACTAGTTCCCAAATACCAGAAATAAGGCAAAGTAGCCACCTTCAAGCAGCTCTGAGCATATACCAATAAGAATGTGCAGGACAGTAAGCCTAAAAATAGCACTAGGTGCATGGTAAGGGTTACTTGAAAGTGGCTACATAATTTCATTTCTGGGATTTGTCATGTATGGAGTAGAGGCAAGTGAACAGGGCATGCTTCACAGCAGCACATCTAGGCATGGCACTAAGGCTAAGTACAGACAGTCCAAAAGCCCGAGGCTGAATCGATTCAATCTTCACAGGTTAGTCAAAGCTGCATAGATTGAACTGATAAGCAAGTGAACAGACATTCACTTTTGATTCAGGAAATGCAGCCACGTGTCTGCAGTGGCCTAGACGAGAAGCCAAGGTGTGCTAGACATGCTTCCCTGCTCAGTTGGAGCAGACAGCTTGGGCCAAGCCTCGCCCACCCACCCTGCAAAAGAGGGTTTGTGGGGGAGGTACAAAGCATCCTGGGATGCTGGGGAACTGTGAGTTAACTTGAATCGGGAGAGGATCTAGGACAGAATTTCAATAAACCAATTTAACCTAAATCAGCTAAGTGTGATACTACATCCATCCAGGTTTATCTTAAACTGATTTCAGGCAGCTTGAAAGTGGTTGACATGCACTGAACTTCTGTTGTTACAGATTTGAACTGGTTTTCGATTACTTATACTGGTTTATGTGTAACTTCTGTCCCTACCCTAAAGGGCTGTAGACAAGCCATGAGTTCTTTGTCCAGAGTGACTGAGTGCACATGGGACCCTAAGTCATATTGACTTCCAATTGAACTTACAGTGCAATGTGACTTACGTACTTTTGGAAATGGAATTTAAGATCCCAAAGCAATTGAAAAACATCTGATATGTTTACCAGTACTGCCTAAACTGCTTAAAGTTGTTTTCAGTAGCGCCATGCTTGCAGTAATGGGTGGATTCTTTGGGCCAGATCTGTAGCCGGTTTAAAATCAGTAAACAGTGGAGCTCACTGGAACCAGGCTGCCTTACACCCAATGGGAATCTGATCATTGTAATCTTGATTCTGTATTATCTTGAGCTCTGCCTGGGAATATTATGAAAGGTCCAAACACTGGGGACCCAGAACTGCATCAGCTGTCAGGCTGGGCTCTTTCTGTCCATCAGTCATTTGGACTGTTGTTCTTTATTGCTTATTTTCTCTCAGCTATACAAATAGCTACTATGCAAATAGAACTGCCTTTGGATCAAATCCTGGTAGGGGGAGAGTTACATCCACTGTCATTAGAAGTAGCTTACCATAACTGCCCAGATTCATCTCCTGTGAAACGCTGCTGATTTCCGTGGTCAACTGAACCCAGATTCCTTGTTTTGTCAGGAAACTGGAGACTGAAACTAGCACTACAGTGAGAGCGACATGGAGAATCACGTCATTTTAAACCAACATTTTTTACTTTCAAGTTTTTAGTTACATTCTAATATTTTCCTCAGTTCATGTGCAGGGATGGGAGGTTGTAGAAGCCAATAGAAATTAACAGTTGGAAGTTTTGGAGGTGCAAATTGCTCAGTATTTTTTAGACAAGTAGGCAATCCTCAAAGTTATGGTAAAAAAATAATAAAGGAAAGAAAAGGTCTGATTTACCCCTCTACTTATTTCTTTAGGCCTAACACTGATCACCAAGTGCCGTAGACCAGGTGTAAGTTTACCAAAGTCGGTGGCATTGCATCAGTGAAAAATCAGGAGTAACTTTGCTGAAGCCATTGGGTTGCATCAGTGAAGTGAGATCAGAACGAGGCTCACAAAATCTGTATTAATATTTGGATGAAGTGTAAGCCAAGGGAGAACTTGGCCCCAAACATTTATTCAAAGATATTTACAGATTTATAAACTTAAAATGAATGCTGTGAGGCTGGCATGTGAAATGTTTCCCTCGAAGTTTTCCCTGGTTTCTGATTTAGAGTTGTTCATTTGAATCTTCAAAAATTTATGTATTTCCCAATGGTGCTTGGTGTGTTTTTGTAATTAGGCATATTTAGCTGTGCCTAGTTTTACTGCTACAGGAAGAATCTCATTTGTCAGCAGTTTTAAGCTTTGCCAAATAAAGGCTTATTGGCAAACTGCATTGAACACTCTGATAATGACCCAACTTTAGAAAACACACACCCCGCTGTGTTGTATTCAAGCCACGGTTCTGTTGAAATAAAAAGGGGAGACAATGCCTGCTTTCAAAACTAGAGGGTCTTTGTATTCTAATAAAAGCCTAAATTAATGTTTTAAAGGTTATTGCTATTTTTTACCAGTTAGCTGGCACTGTTTATAAATCTTGTTTAGACAAGGTCCTACATTATTTCATGGTTCTTAACACATCAGCCAGTATCAGACTACCTTGGATAATCAGTTCCTGAAATTCATTAGTCCAGCATGATAACTCTCTTTTGTTTAATTTTTAGGAGGCTATTTATATGTATTCAGGAATCTATTGCCTGATTCCTGAATACATACAAGCATGACAACACAACAGGGTTATGCAGTCTAAAGGGTATATGTTTAGCTTATGGCAAAAATAACCTCATCATTCCCACATTTCAGGTTAAAGCATCCATGTGAGGTCCTTTTATTAGAGCAAAGTAATAGGAGCTATATATAATTTAATCTCCTTGGCTTCTAATACATTTCCTTCAACTTTTAAAGAGTGCTCTAGGAAATGGAAAAACACACAGTCAGCTCTGAAATTCTACAACACTGATGCAGTAAGACTATAAAGATTTTTTTTGCATCTAAATTGCATTTTATGTAGCACTATAACCTTATATAATTCTTAACTCTATAAATCCTAGCTTTGTACCATAGTCTGGCAGTTCAGCAAAGAAAGCAGAGGAATGTTTCCCGCAGTTCATTGTTCCATTAGATTGTGTGGGCTGCACACGAACGTCAGGGCTGTGTAAAGGAACTTAGGCTGAACTTTAAAAACTGTTATTCACAGACAAAGAATTCTCCCTGTCCCCATCTGCAGACCTGATCTTGAGAGAGAGCCTTATCTTGGTTCTCTCTCTTTCAGAAAGGGTAGTGGGGAGACAGCCCTTTAAATTCCAAAGCTCAATTTATGTCACCTTAATAAACCGGTTGAGGTGGCAAATGGGGTAGTATTATTGCTGTCTAACTGTCCAAAACAAAGTTATGATTGAAGGCGCATAGCTAAGTTCAAACTATGGGATGAATCAAGCAAAAGCAGCAAGAATTTTCAGGCACTACCAGCCATGTAAACAGCTGCCACAACTATATGCTATGTGCGGAGATTTGGTAATGCCACAGGACTGCTGCAGTACATACCACAAGTTTGTTGGTTTGCCCTGAGTTTGGCCGCCTGTTCTTTCTGCTTTAGGGTCACCATTATTCAACATAAGTCATTTCCACTGTAATGCATAACTCCATCTTTGCCTGTCCGCGTCTTGTCCTTACTTACGTTCCTTCGGAGGCAGAGGCAAAGAGGTGTGAAAGCAGAGGAAAGGAGCCTGTGGTTTGAAAGTGGGGGAAAAGAGGGATGGTCATAAAATCACGAAGGGCATGATCTTTTTAACTGCCTCTCATCTTTCTATAAGAGGGCTTTTTAATGTAATAGACCAAGACAAGAAGACCAAGACGTAAGAAGCTGACCGGAAGCTGAAGTCACATGCAGTCAGACTGCAGCTTATGTCTATAGTGCAGTGTGGGGATATTTAGGTTAGCATTGAGCAAGCTGAGGTACTGAAAGCTGAGGTACTTGCCTAATTTACCCTACCAAGAAGCTGGGAAAATTAGCCCACAGTGAAGTCTGTGCTGCTGTGGCAAGACTTGCTTCCAATACCTGAGCTAACTCAATTAAAGTGGGGAGGAGTATTGTGTCTCCACTGCCATCAGCAATGTAAATGTAGATCCAGTAGCATAACTGGGGGGCACCAGCTCTGGGTGCTGACTTAGAAGGGGCACCAGTATGATGCCCCCACCCCAGAGTCTTTGCTACATCTGAAGCAGCCCTGGCATGCCCAGCCATAAATGCCAAGCTGGAGGAGCTCCATGCCATCTGGCTGCAGGAGCTGTATGCTGAGACACAGCAGCCAGATGGCATGGGGCCTAGGAAGCCAAGATGGAGGAGCCCCACATTGCCCAACCACAGGAGCCAGGTACGGGGGTGCAGCACCGCCCAGCCCCAAAGGTTGAATAGGAGCAGCCGCACCAGGCAGCTATGGGAGCAGGATGCAGGGGCACAGCAGGAGCAAGCAAGGATCTTTGAGCAGGTATGACCCTTCTATGGCTGGGCAGTGCAGGGCTGTTCCTGCTGTGTCCTAGCACCCAACTCCTGCAGCCCAGCCGGGTACCTACATGCAGGGGAGCATAGGGCTGTACCAGATGTGACAAAGGAGCACTCACCTCCCCATACATTTGGAGTTTTGCCGAGAGCACCAGAATTTATAGTTACGCCTCTGTGAAAGCCCAGCCTCAGTAGCAGATTTCTAGCAGCAAGTGTAATTAACTATTAACCTGCCAGAGCTTCGGAACAAGGCAGTCAGCTTGCTAGGTTGGCTTTCCCCCAGCTGGCTAGTTAAAAGCCTTGCCAGGCTGCATGTCTGGAGAGCCTTTCCCTGATCATGGGGTCCTGGTGCAGGAGCCTGTGGATTTGTAGCTGCCAGGTAGGGGTGGGTTGATTTACTCCCCCAACCAGCACTTACAAACCTGTGCCGTGGGCTCCCTGCTTGCAGTCGCGCTGTTGGGATCTGATCCCCGATCCCAAGAATTTTGGTTCTTGTCATGCCTACGTCCTGTCTGCCAGCCCCCTCAGAGAGGTATGCCATTGAGCTCCACTTCAGCTCATCTCTAGAGCTGGCAAGAACATGATATTTCCATTTTACAGGAAAATTCTGACCGTTCAAAATTTGGTTTCACTTTGATTCAGAAGAAATTTTTTTTTAAATGTCTGTGAAGCAGGACGCTTGTAATACTTTCATTTTGGGAGCGACTGGCAGAAACAGACGGGATTCCGCCCAATTTCACAGCTACCCTCCACAAAATAGCAGCAGTGGGCAACAAGAAACTTGAAAAGAATCCTGCTAATTCAGCAAGTCTGCTGGGTTCCAGGACCTCCCACGCAACCTGCCATGCGCTGGAGGCCTCACTGGTTTCAGGCTCTTGGGGTATCTCTTTGCCAAGGCTGCCTGACTCTGGGAACAGCTGGATCCTCAGGCTGCAGAAGTTGGGAGCCCTTGCTTAGGACTGTCTGTATAGTGGGGCTGCCCCAGAGCAACAGACCCTGGAAGACAGTTAGGGACCAGGAGACTCACAGGTTTTCATCATATGGTTCACTGAAAGTGCAACACATTTCCACAAAATGTTTTGCTGACAATTAATCAGCCTTTTCAAATGGAAGTCATTTACCTTCAGAAAATGTCCCTCGTGCTTCGTTTACCATATGCAAGTTGTAAATTTCTTTAGAAATGTCTTTAGAAATGTATTGGTTAATGTCTGTTGGACTGTCCAACAAAAAAAAGGATCTGGAGCACTCTGGTGAACAAATGTGAAAAGAAGCTGCTGGCCCAGGGGGATTAATGGATACCCTTACTTCATTGGTCAGTTAAGGCAAAGATCTTTCTCTGTGGCGGTCAGAGAGAAGACTGGGAGCAAGGATGTCAAACGGTAGCAGAACCCATGTAGGTCCCTTCCAGCCCTCACAAGGTTCCTTCCAGCCCTCCTTTCCCATAATTTAGTTTTCTTTTGAATAATTTTAAACAAAGTTTTTTTAGCTTCAGTTGTTGAAGAGTCTTGGCTCTTGATGATAAGGAGGTCAGCAGATTACCAGGTAATGAAATGCATAACAGAGACAGCACTAAAATAAAGGGAGAAAATAAAAGTACAGTGTCATGAATCACAACCTTTTCAGGGGAAGCTTTGCCTCAGGACTCCCCAAAAAGAAGCCTTATTTGGTCTGTAGGTCCCCCTGAAGCCAGTCCTGGTGTGACTTCACAAGGGACACGCCTCAGGTTTGAGACCCTGGCTCCTCTTTGTCCCTGGCTTTCCTGGTGATTCATAGCACGCCTGCCTCAGAGAGCTCCTCTTTTGGTCAGCTCCCAGGAAGGGGGGTGTTTTCCTGTTCAAAAGGCAGAGAGGGTCAGGGTGCCAAGTGTCCTAAACAGTGCAGTAGACTGCTTCACTCCTAGTCTTTATTGTACCATTCCCATTCCCTTCACTCTGCCCTCCCTGGAGTTATTCTTTTCTCTCTACTCATCCTCCATGGGACTACTCCCTTCTCTCTCCAGTAATCTGTGCTCCCTGGGACTGCCTACCTCTCAGAGACTCATTCCTTCTCCCCAGGCACAGTCAGCCACATACAATAAAACAGTTACAAAACTATAGTACTAACACAGAAACTAACATACACCCAATAAAATTCAACCTAATGTCATGGAGAAATAACCAGGAGGCAGTCTCTACAGCCTGCTGCCAGGCCCCGGCTTCAGTTTCCTCCTGGGAGCAAGTATTTATATCAACTCGTGCTCGCATTGAGCCCCAAAAGCCTTAGCGACAAGTAGGGGGTGCACGTGGGTGCATGTGCACCCCCTGAGAGTGGCGGTGCACCCCGTGCCAGCAGCATCTATGGGCAGTCCCTGATCGCCGCTGGCTGCTGCCAGTGCTGCAGGCGGCACCTGCAGGTGGTGGCCGACCGCCGGTCAGCGCTCACCACCCCCCACCACCGACACTGCTGCGGCCACCTGCGGGAGCTCCCCCCTCAGCCCACTGCCAGCACCGCCGCAGCTGCCTGCAGGAGCTCCCCTCTTGCGGCTGCCTTGTCCCCCGAAGATTAGGGGCCTCTACATTTTCCACATATGATTCTAAGTGTGTAGGCAGCAGTGCATATTCAGCCTTTCAAACATATATAGTTAAAACATCTATAGCTCTCAAAATTTGGGAAAATATATTGAAAATGTATAGTCCAAAATAAGGCTAAATTTGCTCTTGTGGCCCATCAATGAGGCTATGTGGCTTTCTTTGGGTTAATTACCAGCTGTCTCAGTAGATGATTTATGTTTCCCCAGTTTCCCTGGTTGCCTCTGGTTACTGCCGCATGTATGATGCATCGCATTAATGGACTCATCTTGGCACCCTCAAACCTAACTGCATGTACAACAGGGTGAAGTAAGGACAGAGTGAAATCAAAGAGAGAACATGAAATAAACTTTAAGTTTTCATGTTCTTTGCGTCACTTGCAACCTTCATGTACCTGATTTTTTTTTTCTCAGTAACTACTTCATATTAAACATCTGGAAAGTCAATTGGAAAGACTTTTATATTGGTTTAGCCTGAATGAGTAATGAATGATTCTGACCCTCTGGTCACTTTTGGTTAGTTTTGGCTCAGTTTTTGTGCTGTTTGGATCTACATAAAGCAGAGATCGGATAGAATGGGTCAAACCCAACATAAAACAGCCTTTTGAGATCAGTATTACCATTAGAATATAGTTCTGTAATACAGTAATCTCTTTTGCATCCATATTGACAAAAGGACCTGTTCTGAGGCAATTGTATTTGCCAATCAGAGAATTGGGAGATTAGATGCCTTGCTTTCATTTCCAGCTCCACCTTTGGCTGGGCGAATCACCTAGTCTTCCTGAACCTGAATGGATAGTAATGATTCTCCTGAATAATTCTACATAATGGGGAAATCAGTGAAGGTAAATTAGTGATTGTAACTTGCTTTGCGGTTCTTTATGCATAAGTTAGTACTGTAGACTTAGTAGAATATTTAGCATTATATGTTAAATGCCATAAGTGTGCTCAGGGCCATTTATTATATCAAAGATAACAAAGTTCATTCTTCATAGTACTTAGGGTAAAGTTACACGTTACATTTAAACTATCTCAAAGTTATGCCACTTCAGAGTTATGCCATGGGCTCCGCTGGCTCCAGGGAACTGCTCCACTCTCCAGCCCTGATGCCATGTGCCTCCTCGTTCCCCGAGGCAATGCAGGGGTGCGGAGCAGTTCCCCGGATCTGGTGGAGCTTGCAGAGCAGTTCCCTGGAGCCAGCAGAGCCCGCGCCAGCCCCCATCCCCACCTCACCTCGGGGAGGAGCCGATGCCTGCCCTGCATGAGGAGTGAGGAGCTTACCTTCGGTACATGTCCCACGCCAGCCCCAGTGCCTCCGCCACGCTCCATGCCCAGCTCCTCTCCAGGCAGGTGCACGGCCTTAAAAAATTGGTGCATGGCAAGATTTTTACTTGTGCACTCGTGCAGCTTAGAGGGAACCTTGCCTCTCCCTCCTCGCCGCCAATACCACCGGCAGCATCTGTGGGCAGTCCCCGATTGCCACTGGCCAATGCCGATGCTGCCGGCGGCATCTGCAGGTGGTCGCTGACCGCTAGTCGGTGCTCGCCACACCCCCCCCACTGTTGGCACCGCTGCGGCTGCAGCTGCGGCTGCCTGCAAGAGCTCGCTGCTCACCGACAGCACCACCGCCTGCGGGAGCTCACCGTGCCCCCCCCAGCCTCTGGGTGTACACGGTGTTCATGGGTTGGGCAGTGGCACTTCCCTCCTCCTGTATCACTGGTTTATGCAGAGGAGAGTAGACTTCACCTGGTAAAAGATTCCTCCTGCACATCCCTGAGCTCCCCAAGATGTCACCATCCTTCATACATCAAAACCTTTCCACAGTTCATTAAGCCATCCCATTGAATTCTATAGTAGACCTACTTTTTTCCATGAATGCTCAGGACCCTTTCCATCAGAGTGTTCTGTGAGTTGGTGTGTAGCTTAACTGGCCGTATCCTCAGTGAAGCTCTGCGCACTTTGCAGAATCAGGCCCTTATTTGGTACGTGTATTTTGGGTAAGCTGAACAACATGCTTCCTTACCAAGTGCATACAAGAATTACACAGGACTATGCAAATAATCCTGGGGAGAATACAGTGGAGATCAGTGATGTCTCATACTGAAATGCACATCCTTGGACATACACATAGGCTGGCCTTTAATATCAAGGATGACAACATTTGTGGGGGGAAAAAAGGCAGGTCTGGAAAAGTTTCTTACTGTGACAATGGAGAACCAAAATCTGCTGGAGTTCGTCCTTCCAGCAGCCCACCAGATTTTACTCAAAGCTTGAGTGAGGTATATCTTGCTTTGATTTGTAGGCCTTGAATCATATCTGAAATGATTCTTACACTGAACATAAGATAGACAAAGATCTGCCGTGAGAATCCTATTGTCTGAAGTTCCTCCATGTTAATTCCTAGAGTTGCTATACCAAAAAGGACCATTGCTACAATAACTTGGAGATGGTAGAGACAAACACCTTACACTTTTTCTGCCTCCCCTGACACCTGCAGTATTGCCAGCCCCAGGATATTTATGAATTGAGAATTTGTTGCTGAAAAAATCATGAGATTGCTTTAAAAATCATGAGATTTAGCTTCTTTCTGCCTTCTGGTTGTTGAACCTGTAAGGTGCAGTTGGGTCACATTTTCCATTTTTTCTTTGCAATAATGACAGCTAGAAACATACTTTAAGAAGTGAGTAAACCACTTGTCTCCAGCAGCTGGGGCTTTCAGATAACTCGGGATAAACTTGTGAGAGTTGGCAGCATTGCAGATGACTAGAAATCAAATGTTGGCAGAGAAAACAAGCAACGAGAACATAAATGTTAGAAAGGAATCTGCTGACTTTTTCTATTGCCTGATAGAAGTCTCTGTGGAACAGACCTCCAAATTGAAGATAAGACGCTGGAGGAAACCCATAGGGCACACCCACACATGCAGGCACGTGCACTTGCAGCAGCTCAAATAGGAGCAGCACAAATTTGAGCCAG
>NW_005841908.1:2063057-2082009 GCF_000455745.1 Alligator sinensis
CCCCCCGCCCCCTGCCCCCCCCCCCCATACAACCCCAACACATCTACAGCCCCCCCTTCTTACCAGGGACAGAACCCGGATCACAGCCTTGCACTGCTCCTGCTTGCCCCAGCACACGGAAATAGCATGCTAGGGCAGCAGGGGGGCATCGTAGAGATGCTTTTGTTGGATGCCAGAGCGTCTTTGGAGGTCTGAGTCCCCAGCTTTTTTCAGGGGTGTTTTTACTTGATACCTGGCAACCCAGGTACCAGATTTTGAGCCTGCACTGCAAATATGCAGCATGGGGAACATTTTTTTGTTCTCAGCATGCCTCTTGCAGTGTCTCAAACTGGTTTGAGATGCCACAAGAGGCACGTACGTGCTTGTCTGGACGTGCCCGTAGGCTTCAGGCTGAGACTCCATGGGCTGAACTTGTGATTCTTTTGGATCCCCGTTTTTCAAGAAATATGATTCATAAAATGTACTAACCCACTCATGAAGATTTATACCTAATTATTTATTTTTCATAAAAAGAAATGTGGAAAGCTGATACACTTTGTTGTAAGTGACAGTCACTTAAACATTCAAATTACTGTTGCGATTGTAACTTGCATTAAAGTTGTTAGTTCACAGTCAACTATATATAACATTATGAATCGTTCAACTGAGGGATAGTAGTACATACTAGATTGTCTTCTGCTTCATTTTTCAGTCAAGGAATGATTGTTCTCTGCAAAATATTTTCCTTTGCTAGCACATAGTTTTGTGTGCAGTCTTCTGAGATACGGACTTTCCACTGCTTCCCCTGGAAGACTGCAGACCAAGGTTACAAAGAAACATCAAATCACATCAAAATGGAGTTGCAGACTGTAAACAAATAAAGCTAAAAATAATTTGAAAAGCATGTACAGTGGAAAACCTCCACTTAAAAAAAAACAAACAGATTTTCTAGGGAAAACCTAGCTGATTTTTGTTCAGTCTTGGCTCTTCCTCTTGTCAGAGGTTTTCATCTAAAACAAAGGGACAGAAAGAACATTTTATTTCATAGGGGTTTTTCTTGGTAAGCCAAAAATGAAGTAGAGTTGTATTTGTGCAGCTTGTTTACAAGTCTGTCTACTCAGTTTTTGCCAAATAATTAAAAAATCAAATTAGATCTATCAATTATGTTGAATACCCCTACTTCTATTTAATTACATTACCATTAGAGGTTCTGGGTCTGATTTTTTTAAATTATTAATCCCTCAATTGCATTCATGAAATAGTCATGCAGTTCTGTGTATAATTGACATACAATTCTGTTAATTGCATGTACAGCAATTACATGTACAAATGATCAACTCTGATCATTTACATGGATAGTGATATTATGGTTTAGCAGTCAGTGTAGGTGTGCACTCATAGCGGGTGTATAATTTCGTCTCTAAGCATTTTGAGAGCCAGACCAAATCTATGTACATTTCCACTAACAATTTTTTTCTTTAAAAGAACTGTGGCAAATAGTTAATAACATAGGCTTCTGCGAACAAAAATTCTATCATGGACTTTGCATTTAGTCAGTATCTGTCAGTACCATACGGTAAGATGCCTGAACTCATGGAAATTTGAGCACATTGATGATTGTTGTAGCTGAACTTCTACTAAATTCCCTAATGGCTGCATTTTAAACACAGAATAGGAGAAAAATAATGGTGAGAACTAGTTAAATGTGCTTTCAGAACATGCTTCAGTTACAGGAATTTTTGCAAAAAACACAACTACATGAATTCTAGTTAGATACATGTAAATGACTTTACATCCTCTTGCACGAAAGGAAAATAAAAAGCCCCAAGGAAAATAAATAATGCCCCCATATTCAAGCTATTCAGTAGCATTCCTCTCTTCTAAGAGGTTTTCAATAACATGGTTTGCACTCTGAGTGAAAGGTCAGCTTTCAGAAGAGGTATCAAGTTATTTACAGGAAGTGAAGCAGAAAGTGGGCTTTCAGAATTATTTAGATGCTCACAGTTTTTCAGGGAGAAATGGATTGTGCTTCTTGTTGGCAGAAAACTGGAAGCCTGTCTTGATGCTCAACAAACTTTGAAAATCCACAGAATCTAATATATGGAAAAATATATGGAAATTATAATGCTTTTATTACCTGTGTGAATGCCAAAAGTGGAATATAAACAATTCCTATAATTCAGTATATAAATCAAGGGTAACAAGTTGTCAGGTAACTTGTTCTACTGGCACAGAATGATTACTATATATAACATACCAAATATGAACAAAATTTGTGTGTGTGTGTGTGTGCGCGCGCCCCCTGATACTCCCGACTGTCCTGGATTTCCCTAAAATAATTACAATCACCCTAGTCCTATACCAATGTAGCTTTCTTAAGTCTAGGGTAGAATTACCCTGGGGAAAGTCAGGCCTAAGTTACAGCAGTGTACGTGTTGTGTTCTCACAACTATGCAAGGGTAGCCATTTTCTCAAAGCAAACAAACTACCAGTAGATCTGCTACCCTGCTACCTATAAGAACAGCTCTACCTAGATAGCTGATTAGCTCTTGGATCCAGATCCTGGTTTACACTGCTGTACACATGTTATGTGTGCAGGCCCTAATAAGAAGCAGACTTTGCCACACTTACCATAATACCATTGATTTCAGTAGGATTATTTGCAGCATGAATATGAAGGGCCAGAATTTGACTCCAATGGATTTAAAAAAAGCAAGGGAATACTTATTAAAGTTTTAGAGATATGGTTTTATTTGCTAAGGGCAAACACCATCCAAAGGTCAAATAAGGAGAACATGGTAAATGGAAGTCATTATTAAATGCAGTTTAGGAAATAGTCACCTCTCCTTTCTCATCTGTTTATCTAGTGCCAGTCTCTGTAACATCTAGGAACTAATAAGAGTTCCAAATGTCAAACTTGAAAAGAGCTGGGATACAAAAACAGGTAAATTAAATATTTAAAAGGTCCATATAGATCAAATAAGGAATATATTAATCAAAACAGAATGAAAGCTTTTTTCTTGGCAGAAGTTGCTGCGTCTGAAAATTTGCTGGAGAGGTAGAGGAGTCTTCCAGAGAAGTATACAGCCTAACACCAGACCAATAGCTTACTTTACAAACAGTGTGGACAAGTGATGATGAGAGGAGGGGGGTTATGTTAAATGCTATTCATAATAAATAAGGAGGAAAAACAACAGCAGTATTTTAAGCTTGTCAAGAGGAACCCAGAGAATATAGAGGGTGAAAAAATAAAACAAGGGAGGCATTAGTACGAAAGCCAAGAAAAGGTCCTATGAACCCACACTTAGAACCAACTGCCACTGTTGTGAGTAGGCCCTCTGGGCTTGATTCTCCTTTCATTAGTGTCAATAAGGAGCGCCTCCATTTTTAAGTCATCAGTCTATATTTTAAAAAGCGTGGCATGGAAATTCTACCAGAGTTTTGGTTTTGAAAGCTGCAGACTGTTCTGTTCTCATCAAAAATGTCAACACAAAGCATTGCACTTATGTCACAACAAAACCTTTCCTTTTATTTCATTTGACACATTTCAAGGAAAAAATGCCCTCTGCCAATCAAAACACATACCGAGCACCATGTGACAGACTCAACTGAAGTTCAGATAGAAATGCTAAATTGAAGTGACACACAAGACCAAACAGAAAGTGAAAAACTTGAATAAATGGGACCTGGAAATAAATGAAAAAAACCACTCAACTTGATTTTGAGGCATTATGAAAATGTTTATTGACAATTGACATAATTTTCCAATTTTTAAAAAAAAAATTGTTGAATGATATTTGCTTTTCTCAGAAAAAGCAAAAATAAAATTGGCAAATTTTCTTTGACCAGCAACAGAATTGAATTGGTAAGAGAACTGTTGATTCTTACTCATCTCAGATATTGTATACTTAAACTGCTCTTGGACTGCAGAGGCTGGAAACACTAAACAATATGAGGGTTTGTACTTCCTTGTGCATATCATTGCATGACCTCTACAATAGACTCAATTTACCAAGACTCTCTAACAAAGGCAGTGACTTTTGTTTACCACATTGTATAAATGTATTCAGAGTTTGGCACCAGCACATATTACATTCCCTTTTCTTTGCATGCAGCTATGTCTTTTGCTTAAAGCAATTAGAACAGAAGCTGATTGTGATAGATAATTTTTGGGTTTTATCCCAAAAGAGCAAGAATGAACTGCTTGTGCCACTGGCATAGCCACCTATATTGAATAACTTCATAGTTAATTGTATTCCCTTATCATAAAAAAAAAAAAGTGTCAGGGTAAATGAATGAAGGTTATGGGTGTGTTGGCTCCTTTTCATTGCGTCTTGCATTCTGCTGTTGTGGTGTATTGACGTAGGCTGTCATAAGATAATATGACTATGAGCGTTCTGGACAAGAGGCCCCTGGGGACTGTAAGCAGCATTTCAACTCATATATTGTCAATTGCCATTATTTAATATACGTTCAGGTGGGCAATTTGAGCTAAATTGGTTTGCCTTTCCCTCTTAAATGACTCGGGAATGAGTTGTTTGCCTCTGGAGAGATTGTAGAAATAGCGTTTTGGGGTTCCATAGTTTGTCTCTGGAGGTCAAATGCACCCTGATTTCTAGACCAAATGTCCTTTTTTTGTGGCTTCAGGTTCTGAAAACTCAACTGTGGTTCATTGAGCCAACTGTGCTCTTTTTCTTGTTCATTATACCTGGTGATAAAGGGGTCTGCATGTGAAATACATCCTTGAGCTACTTATTTGCAAACCCACTGTCCTTGGTAACGATGTAACCCTACTCACTTTATACAGCTATAGGTGGTAAGAACATATTAAAGACTACTGTTGGCAGGGCATAAAATGCAATAGACTCTAACTCTCTTTTTCTTTGTGCTGGTTCCTGAACTAACACGACTGGGGGGGAGGCGCGGGGGGGAAGGAAACTAAAGGCCCTTTCTTTCTCCTACTACTCTCACTAGTTATAGCTTGGAATACACACGGAGAACAGGCTGTCCCACTCCCGTGGATGGTACGGTTCTGCTTTTACTTTCTCTTGCTTCTTTCAGTAAGGCATGTTCTAAGGTGAAATGTTCATTCAGCAAAACAATCTCTCTCCAAATCGCATGGCTCAAAGGAACTAATCCTGTTCTCAGCAATCCTGTTTGTTCAGCTGCAAGGCTGGTGCAAGCAATAGCTCCCACATCGGATACTGATGTGGGTCCTAAGAAAGAAGAGCCCCAGTGAGCTCAAGCAAGTTTCAAGTAAATGAATTGTGGAACAACATAGTGTGTGTTTTTGGCCTCCTAAAATGGAACATAGTCCTTAGAAAATGGGTATGCTGTGCAATGCTCTGACATTTCCAAGTGAAACAATAGGGCCACTAGAATGGAAAGTCTGCAGGAACAGCAGACAAGGAAAGGAAGTTTAGGTTGAACAAAGGTTTTGTTCATTTTTACAGCCCCTAGAGGAAGAGCAATACTGTACAGAAGCTGTTAATGATGGGCTGGATTGGAAGGCAGAAATCTGTGCCAAGATCTAAATGTGTTTTTACTCTGAACTCCTCTCCATCTGTCTAGTTACCCGGCAGAACGTCCAGCTGATGTGAACCCCGCAGGACTGGCCAAAAGAAAGTGCATTTTCCTTCATTTACACTGCTTTTCTCCCCCTGATAAATCCAGTTAACTTGCACTAAGCAGCAAATCATTTGATATTGCCTGAAAACTGTCTCCTTGACTGAAAACACACAAGGCCTAGCAAGTAACAGTGCTGTGTTGAGCAGCTTGCCCAGGTAACTATGGTAACTCTGCTTCTCAGTTAGGATTTGTCGTGAGTGAAAACAGTATCAGTGTACGGTTGCTGCTTAATAAATAATCCAGCAGCAGAGGAGAATTCGGGCTCAGCAAGGCTGTGCTTCCTTCCAGCTAGGTACTGTAGATAACTGGAAAACGCAGCAGTGAAATTCAGCAAGACAGTTGGCAGCATTTCCTTTACACAACTGTTTTTCCAGGATGTTAACAAATCACTCGCACCCCACAAGTCTGCTGAGTTGTAAGAAACCCACCAAGAAACTACACAGGTCTTTCTTGGTTTCCAGGCAGGTAAATGAAGAGCTAGAGATTAGCTCACTTTGCTAGTCATCCTTCGCTCGTTCCATAAATCATAGATAAATATATGCCATCATTATTAGTCTAGTGTGACAAAATCTGAAATCGCCTTCTATTGGGCTGAGGTGGAAAAAAAAGGAGAAAATGGGCGCATCTACATGACATGCTTTACTGTGCAGTAGAGCTAATTACTGTGTAGCAAGCATCACCTTCTGCACATGCTGGCCCTTACTGCACAGTCATTTCCTCTACTCAGCAGTTAATTTGCTACCTGCAAATGCAAGTAGCAAATTAACTGCTGAGTAATTACTGCACAGTATGGCATGTGCAGATGGCCAATTGGGAGCAAATTTGCTCCCAGTCAGCTGTCTGCTGCTGGGGCCGGCTTCACTACTGGAGCCTGAGCTGGGACAATGTCCCCCTGCCCTGGCAGCAGGGAGCTCCCAGCCTCCACTCTGCAATCGCGGAGCTGGGGCTGGGAGCAATCTCGCAGTCTCTGCTCCACAATCGCAGCGTTGGGGCTGGGAGCTCCCTGCATGGGGAGAGTTCCCTGCCTCTGACTGGGCCAGTTCCTGCCCAGCCAGGGGCTAGCCACCCCACTGGAAGATCATAGAAAATTAGGGTTGGAAGAGACCTGTGGAGGACCTCAAAGCAGGACCATCCCCAAGTGCATCATCCCAGCCAAAGCTTTGTCTAGCCCAGTCTTGATACCTCTAAGGAGAGAGATTCCACCACCTCTCTGGGTAACCTGCTCATTATTACTGCGCAATAGCATAGCAGCACACTACTGTGTAGTAGTAATAAGCTACTGCACAGTTAGCATTGCTCAGAAGCTGTGCAGTAACAACTGCGCAGTCAGCGTCTCATGTAGATGCAGCCAGTGACATCTCCTTTATGCAGTTGGTTCAATTGAAAATATCACACAAATATCCTTATCTTTAAGATGTTTATATGTTCTCTGGAATTACATGGCTGGAGGCACCCTGCCTAGTGCTGTCGTAAGTTAAGGAGCTTGGGGGTCATAAAACAAAATACTGTGATGCCTGGTGTTGGGGAATAAATAATTTATTATATTTTTTCTTTTCCTTTTCTCAATGTATAAACTTTACCAGCAATGTTACATCAGAATTTAAGACCTATTCTTGATGACTAAGAGCCATTTTGAATGGAAGTCAGACAGACTGGGCTAAATCCTTCTTTCAGGCACTGAGTCAGGAACATCTGAATAAGTGTCTGACTCTAGGTACTTGGGGCTTCATTTGGTGCCCGCAGAATTGCCTGCAGGTTTTTCACTTGACTTCAGGGGCAGTTAGCTTTGGGCATTGAGTGGTCCCACCCACTGGGGACTTTTGCTTGAAGTTAGGCAAATGCTTAACTACGTGGCTGAAGTGGGACCTCGGTGTAACTGCATTAAGATCAGTGAGGGTTGACAGAACTAAACTAGATTTTGTCCTCCTGTCACAGCTGGTCGAAATATTGGGCATGCTTTAAATTTTAACAAAGCATTTTTGTATTGCTGTTGTTCCCCCAGCCAGCTGGGATGAAATGTTTTTGAAACTCTGAAATGTTGGTGAATTTTCAGGAAAAAGAAGTGTGCCAAAAGTTCTCATTATTTTCCAATCAGGTTTACCTGCAGCGTTTTCAAATAAGTTATCTTGGATGTAGAAGAACTGAGGTAGGGTATAGACCAGGTTCTTTCTATAAAGCTCATCCAAAATTTTCCTAAGCTCCTTTCACCCCCTGCTTCCGAGCCATGAGGGGATTCAACACTCAAAGCCTACCGATCTTAAGAGAAAAGTTGGGGGCCACATTCACTGTGCATCTTTCCCAAAGGTGGGCTCCTTACACTACACCTCCATGAAAGCACTCTCCCCGCTGCCTGCTTCCACCAGTATTAACAAAGTAGGAGAATCCCCCCGTGGTGGAGGGGAAAACTGCACTTCCTCACTAGGTCCCCCATCTTTAGCACATATGTATATAACCCCAAGAAGCTATGATGGAGCTTGAAGAACAATCCTCTCTCCTCTGTATAATTTCCGTGGACTATTCATTTTTTCCAGTATTGTGTTTGCTGGGAAGTGCTACCATCCTAGAGTGACCATGTGTCCCGGTTTGGCTGGAGCAGTCCTAGATTTCGTAGGCTGGTCCCAGCCAAACTGGGAAAATTAAAACAGAACTTCCAGAATCTCAGGGACGCAGGGCAGAGTCTGGTGGGGAGGCATAACAACATGGTACGCCGTGCCGCTCCACCTCCCCACTCGACTGTGCCATGCGCCCCTTCCTACCTGTCTCTGCCTGTAGCAGTGACGCTGACTTGGGGGGAGGAGTGTCCCTGATGTCCTGAATTTCCTTATGGTCACCCTATACCATCCCCATGTAATGGGTGGGGAACTATAGCACAAAGAGGTGAAGGGCCAAAAGTGTAGTTTTCAGGCATCTTAGGATGCAGGTAGGCATAGGGATTTCAAAAAGCCCAGGCACCTTCACATTTTGGAAAATCTAACTAGGCACATATTTTTATGTTCCTTAATACTTTTGAAAGACTGGCCTAAGTTTAAGGGCAAAGGCTGTCCTTCTGTTCTGTGTTTATGCAGTGCCTGGTACAAGGGAGTCCTGTATATTTATGACTCCTAGATAATATTACCAAGAATCTTCTAGGTACTATCATAACAGCAACAATAATAATAGTAATAATTTCTGTGCTGGAAGGAGGTTTGTGCTCACAGTGTGTTTGATTCCTTAGCAGACATTTATCAGAGAAGAGATTTTTTTATAATAGTAATAATAGTAGTGATAATGATGATATGAGGAATTTGCAAGGGACCTCCTTCAGTTTAACTTTCAACCATACAGCTCATGGAAGAAGCTCAGCTTCTTCATTAGTTATTAAAAAGCACAAGTAATAGACTGTTCTTCCTGCTTTCATTATTATTAGTTTTTGTGCTACCTGCAGAGATGATTCTCTAAAAGGTTCTCTTTCCCATACACTCTACAGAAATCTCTCACTGTCGGGCATAGAATTACACTGGTTTCTCCTGAAGAGACCAGTCATATGTTCTTGAAGTCTATGGAAAGGCTGTTGTGCGCTTCAGTGTGTGCGGGCCGCCTCCTGATCCCGTCCATGTCGCCATGTGCGAGCCGGGAGCGATATGCGGACCCGTCTTTGCGCACGCGGGCTGTGGCCAGCAGCCCGGGCACGCGGGGTCAGAAGGGACCGTGCGGCGGCAAGGCACACACGGGCTAGAATTAGTCACAGAGGCGTAGTGGTTGATTCAAAGATTATTTACTTACACCCAAGATGGTCGCAGTGTAGGCTGGACAGTTTCCAGGTTCAGCTCCGCTTAAATCCTCGTTGGAGGACTACGACAAACTCGGTTCTTGGGCCCCGGAGTTGTTAAGGCTCCTTGGGTTCGGCAATTGAGTATATAGGATAGGGATACGTCTAGGATTGCACTCGGCGACGGGGAGAGGCCAGAGGCTGTTTAGACCTCTGTTGCCTTCTTAAGAAATGCGTTGGGTTCGTAAGGATCCGCAGCGCTTAGAGATCTTCACGCTCTCCCTCTCGGACTCCAATTGCTTTCTCTCCAACTTGGGCGGAAACCACCCAAGCTCTTTATACGGCTAGCAAGCCAATTGCTAGCCGCCACGTGTGCATAATTTAACACAAGCCAATAATGGGGCTCGAATTAAAATACAAATGGCGGGAACTCCTTTGCACCGTGCATTTCTGAGATGCAAAAGAAATGCACCATGCAAAGAAAACTACAAATTGGCGGGAAAATTCTCCATTGCACCGGAGTTCTCCTTTGCAGCAGAAAAGTCCACCGTGCAAAGAAGCTGCAATTTGGCGGGAAAATAATTTAGCAGTGCCGAAGCACACACAAACAAAAACTCACAACTTTGGGTTGTGACACAGTGTACCTTGGATCAGGCCTCGAATACTCAAGAGAAAGCATGTCCAGCTGGTTAGCCGATTTAACTTACAGCAATTGCCTTATTAAACCTCAAGTAAATTAAATGAGCACTTAAAACACCTCATTTAATGTGTTATTGACTAAGGTAATTAAATTGAAACACCAAATTAATTATATCAGAATATGAAATATTCTGTGAAGTGCCTTATGCATAAAATGTAGTATGTAGCTTCAGTTGGTTTGAAATAATTGTAAAAAAGAAAGATTTGTGTATATTTACGCTTGTATGTACACAGCATATAAAAAACATGCAGGCACACACACACATATATTTTAAGCCTTCTGTCTGAAATTCCTGTTTGAAGCTGGCATAGCTGTAGGTTTAATTCAGCCACCATCTTCCCAAGATAAACTCTCACATTCAAACATCTAAATCAGGAGGATTAGAAACGTCCCAGTTTGCTTTTTTTATTAAGAAGTGAACATTTATGCTAAGGTGCCTGTAGTTAAAAGCCATTTAAGACTCAAGCCTCACTGAATATTGACACTGAATGCTTAGTAAAACAGAGAGCACCTTTTTTCTCTCTGGTGGGCTGAACTGTCAGATCTTTGCCTGATGCTTTAACCACAGCCATCCCAATGCAGAAGTTTACCTTTAATTAAAGCATTTAAGTATTATGCTTCTTAGACTGTGACTCTGTCTGCCTCATTTTTAATAACCTCTGAAACGTGATATCAGTAGAGAAGCAGCTAAATTATGCATTTTGGCCAAATGTCACAGTAATAAATCTTCACATCTTTGCTTAAAACAAATCTTTTGTTGATGCCTTCTATCCTCCTTTCCCCCAAAACGGGACATTTTTTTTACGGGTGTCCAACTCCGAGAGGACAAGCACAAGACTTATTCATTCTGTCCTAGTCTGAGGGACAAAACAGAGACATGACTAATGACTAGTCTTGTGCCAGTTCTTCACATGGAGATAAATTTACCCCCTGCAGAATATGAAAACACAGCCTTGCAATAGCGGGGCTTAGAGGACAAAAGGGCGAGTGGATTAAATCTAATGCACCTTGTTGAGTTCAGTAACTATTATTATCAATTCACTACATTGTCTCATGGGTTGATGTCACTATATGAGTTGGCAATATTTCTTCTTGAGTTTGGACTTAGCTGGATTGTTGCACTATGGGTGCAACTTCTGAACATGGGTGGAAATGTCCCATTGATGTTGCCCTTCAGGGTCTTGGGCAGAATCCTCAAGGCACTATACTAATCAATACTACTTTAGCCTTGTTTCCCTGCATCCTGTCTGTTTTCATTTTTAAGGACTGATATTTGGAGACAGTAGTAGTACTACTACTACTACTACTAATATGCATTTTGGTCAGAACGTCCCTTTTCCTAAAGAAATGTGCAGGCAGATGCTCTTATTTTTTAAAAGCAAATTCAAATGAATTTAAGCCTTTTCAGAAGATAAGAGGTTAGACACATTCCTACATTCTTGCCTGATGTCTAATATTTTTCCATGAACTAAGCACAACAAGAATGGATATATTGTGTAAATTCAAAAACTATGCCATTTTTAAATTGACAATGTGGATTTCAGCACTGCCCCTTTGTCTCTCTCTCTCTCTCTCTCTCTCTCTCCTCTGAGTGCACAGGGCTTTCAGCCTGCCAGATTTTGTTACTAATATCTTTGAAAACAGAGGGAGGGGAAAAGTCAGACTTTGTTAATTCACTCTGCCAACTACTCACTAGCACTATATCCTCAAGGATTTATTTTTTGCTCTTCTCAGATGGTCAAGAGCTGTTGGTTTCCTGCCAGTTCCATTGTTTTAATTCAGTAAAAGGCTGTACCACTAGAGGCACTTCAGCAAGAAGCGAGGAGTCTAGTGCAGTGGACACCCAACAAAAATCCCTGATGGAATCTGCACATACAGTAAATGCCGGTTCATAATCCAGATCTCAGTCTTTAGGACTGATTTATAAAAGAGTGGGTCAGGTCTAGGTAGCTACATGAGACTCTACACCAGCTGAGAATCTAGCCTGTTGTTTCATTGGATTTAAACGTTGATTCATAGAGACACGTGTATTTGTGCAGATGGGTACTGGAATGTGTATAGGTCCCAGGGAATTGGAATTTCACGTATGCAGATTGGAAAGCACTTTCCCTGCTTTATTTTTTCTAAGTGCTCATGAAAGGTGTATGATTGACAGCCCCTAGAGACTTAAATCATCCATGTCTGCCAGAGCACCAACAACCCTGGAGATTGACTGCCCTTTCTCCTCCACAGCTCCAATTTGTTAACCTTTAGGGTCAAGCTACAAGGCCTATCTGTTTCCCAGGCTTTCCCTGAGGCTGTGGGTAGAATAGGGAGAATTCTGTGTACAAAGATTGTAAGATTTCATTTTTTCCCTAGAGATATGAATCTGTTCGAATTTGGGTGGATATATTTATAAATTGCAATATATCTACAGTCCTCATAGGTGCTCAGTAAAACAGCATTCACTGTGCATCAAACAAAACAGTGCCTAGCCTGGGTAATAGAAGAGCAAGCCTTAACCACTCTGCCCTGACAACCTGCCTTTCAGGAGGGCCACTTGGAAAGTGAGACAACATTTTCATTTCAGAATCCATTCTGTTGTTGATTGAGAGTGCCCAGTTAGTGCCAATAATTACGCAGTCATTTTTCCATCAGGAATCTAACTGAGATCAATTAGTCACTTCGTATATAACAGATTGCTGCACAAACCTTCACAAGCCATCATAATGCTTTCTGGTCACTACTGACCAAAGGCAAGTGACCTACACATAGAAGGTCTTATATTAGTGCTTAATATTATAAATGACTCATTAAGCTAAGCTTTTCCAGAATAAAAAATTGTAGCTGGCCTCCATGTTTCAGCATCTAAATAAGTGGCCCAGTTATCGAAGATGCAGAGCTCCTGTCGATGCCAGCCCAAATTTGGAGACTCAGTTCTGCTAAAAACAGAGCTATTATATAAGGTGTCTGAACGTGTCTGTTATTTTTTCAGGAGAAATAGAGGGTGTTGCCTTGCCATTGAAACCTTGCAATGTAAGGAAAAGATCCCAAACCCAATGAAATCTATCTAAAGGCTGTCATGGACTCCAGTAAGGTTTCAATTAAGCCTCAGACAAGACATCAGCTCCCTCAGGAGTCCTCTCCTTCTCATTCAGCATCTGTTGACTTGGTCAACACTTGGATTATCTGTCATTTAAAAGCTACTAATATGATGCTGTCCCTTAAGGGAACAGCATAACAAGAAAAAAGGACATCTCACATAGATAAGTTGACACTTACACCTTTATTTTCCTCCCTCCTGCTGCCTTCAATTCGAAAGAAAGCAAACTTCATAAATTTGCTAAATTCCTGTCAATACCCAGAAGGATTTTGTTTCTCAGTTACCTACCATCCCATGACATACTGATTTGTGTGTTTCTATAAGAAGCTTCTTCTGAAAACTCTCAAGTAAGGACCTTGTGATATGCTAGTTGCCACAGTAACACTTCTTTGTGAATTACACAGTAAATGGACATATAAAAAAATAATTTTATTTTTGCTATGCTGCATCCAATGGAGCTTGAATTGGGGAGGTACAACTGTGAGAGCAATTTTCTTTACATGACTTGTCAGGACTGCTTCTATATGCTCTAACTCCACATACCAGTGCTGATTCAATATAGCAGCTCAGCAGTGCTATTGCTTTCCATGTTGGCTGCTATCACAACATAGGATAGTATGATATTCTACATAAATGATGCAGTAACCGGGATCTTAATTAGCTGTATGCAAGGTATCCCTTAAAATCCCCAACTGACTTATTTTAACTGCACAGCTAGTTGAGGATATAGTATTCCCTGTTGCTGTCATCATACATATTTCTCATCTCCTATCAAAAAATATAAGAGCACTCGTGCCACAGTATAGTAAGTGAGAAACAACACACCACAGCCTAAGCAATAACTCACCAGAGAGATTTTCATCTTGAATGGTAAAATACAGGTATAGCAATTTACACAGACATGAATCCAGGTTTGCCGTGGAAGGAAGGCTGGTCTCTCATGGTTCTTTCTTCTTTTACTCCTCCCTTACATCAAGCCAGATTTTATCATCTATGTTTTCTACCCATAGTCTTAAGCAGGGCTAGAGAGTATGTAGTAAAATAGGAGCCCCAGTAGTTACACTGCAGTTCCTGCTCATTTTTGGTCCATAAAGTCTTCCCATGCTCAAAATACCATTTTTAAAGTCAGTGAAAATTTGGTATGTACAAGGACTTCTGTCCTGAGCCTGGTGAATGGATACAGTACTTTTTACACCCTGCTGTTTTGTTTCCTTCTCCAAGTGTCAGAGGTCTTATGGCATCCAGCCTTTTGCTAGATGTTGTGTGCTATCAAGACTTTTACGTCTCAGATACGAAAGGTCAGTAAAATAAAAAAAAAGACGTAGTCTTTGCCTCTTTCAAAACCCTATCTGTTTATTTGTTGTATCTGTTTGTACCAACATCTTTCACTCCTCGTCTTCCCTTCCATTGTCATCTTTCATCTTCTCTTTAAACATCATCCTGTAACCTTTCCAGTACCTGAAGCTTTTGACCTCACAAATGCCCTTTCCTTACCCTTGATTGCTTCTACTTCTTTGTGTCTCCACACTGACCTTTTCCTGTTCCTAGAATATTTGTTGCTAGGTGGCATGAATAACCTTTAATCAGATGCAGCAGTTACATGTCTCTGAATAGTTTCAATTCCCTGTCTATGTCCATTTCCTTATTATTTTATCCTTTTAAATTTAAAGTAAAATATCATCAAGCTAATGAAAGGAAGACCAAAAGGTGGAAAATACACTAAAAGAGAACATGTGTAAGTTGAAATCCAGAAGAAGGTGATAAGGTCCTCAGTTTCCATTGTACTCAATGTGAGGGGATGGAATGAGCAAGAACTAAATAACCTAACATAAAGGCCCTATTGGCTCAATTTATTATTCATTTGTATTTACAATGAATTATTGTTGTTGTATTAATTGTTATTACAGTCATGCCTGGTAGGCCCCGTTCAGAAATCACCACCACTGAATAACAAAATCTTTAGGTATTGGTAGGGGTCTACTGAACTTGAGGCGGATGCCAGCCAATTTTGCCTCCGATTGGTCGAGGGGCCCTGTTGGCCCCACCCCTTGCTGCTGATTGGTTTCAAGAGAGTTATCATGCCCCCACCCCTCATTGCTGATTGGTGGAGAGGGGTGGGGCTGTATGACAGACAGCTTTCACAGCCAATCAGCAGCGAGGGGTGGGGCAGCAGCCATATTGCCATCCCAGCAGACCCATTCCCCCTCACTCCCACCCCTGGTGGGCTGCGCAGCCACACTGCAGTGGCGACAAGGACTGCTGGCTCCAGCATTTTATTTTCGATAAGTTTATTTTTTCAGTGAGCCCACCAAAAGCACAGAGCCTGAGCCTTTTTGTGGAGCCCTTGTTTTTTCATGGATTCCACCGAAAATCAGTTTCCACAAAAATTAGGAAATTGCAATTTCAGTAGGTCCTTAGATAGCAGGAGTAAATTTATACAAGGAAACAGTCTGGGAGCTCTGCTTTTGACAGCTTTGACACTGTCTTCTCCTAGACTTCTGAAGTAATAGGAATAAAGGAACGGCTATAAGATTCAGACCAGCAGTCTATCTAGTTCAGTGTGCAGGTACCACCACTGGCCAGCGCCACAAGTTTAAGGGAAAGATGCAAGAACCACCACAGGTAGATATGGATTAATCTGATCACCATGAAAATCTTAATGTAATCCCTTTTAGTCAGAGATTAGTTTAGGCCTCGAGGTTTCTTGCTTCTTCCATTTACATTTTTGTGAACATTAACTACTATAACTCTGCATCTTCTAGTTGACCATACAAATGTCCAGTCCCTCTTTGAACATTATGGCCATCTTTCACTTTCATTCATTGATCCCCTGGCGCTTATTCTGAAACTCCCAATCTCTTAGACAGAAACTCACAATCTTCTTCCCTAGAACATTCATTATTTTATACACTCTTATCATTCCCTGTCTTATTCGCCTCCTTTCTGATGCAAACATTTTCAAACTCTGTTCTTGTGAGAATTTCCCATGTCCTTAACTCACTTATAGTTCCTTATCTGACAGTCCTCTAATTCTTTTTGACTTTTTTGGCCAGGGAGGCCGAACTCCCATTCAAGGGCATTTTGTGTGAATTGGCACTCCAGTATCACGTGCTAAGTTTTTGAAAATGAGTACTTGGTACCATCACTAACTAATGCCCTGGTTATGTCCTGAATGTGAATGCTGGAGAGGGTAAGTGCTAGTATAGGTGCAATTAAGCTATCAAATAAGTGACTGTAACTCCACATGACTTTCTTGCAAGTTGTGCTCTCTGATACCAAGTCTGGGTTTGGTCCTATTTTCAGTTGTACATTGGAGTTCTTAGTGGAGGTCTGTAGCCCTTCCATCTAAAAATAAGCAGTTTTTTCTTATGAGATAAAGCAGTGAAAGAAGGAATGCTTGTTGTGTCTGGTGGACTTTGCTTGATCCTAGCAATATGACTAGGTAATATGCTGAAGGGTTGTTCAACTCTAAGAGTGATGACTGTCTGCTGTGAACTGTAACTTACCTTTGACCGCAGGAAACCAGGTGGCATGACTTCCTTGTCTGTTGTGTGTTGACTTGCAGGAAATGTGAGTGGTCCATACTTTTGATGTTGGCTGGATATTTGCTGTCTCCCTCTGTTGCCTAAACTTCCAAGACTTGGTTAGTGTTGTGTAGTGTAGTGTAGTGGTGCATAGGTACGTAATGAAAAGTCACATGTGGGTGTGCATGTGTGTGCTATAATCAAACTGCAAAGGCTCCCAAAAAATCAATCTTGCAGGCATGATCAATTGAAAACAATTACCAAACGGTGTGTTCAGTAATCTTCCTTAGTTTAAATCTGTTATGTGTATTGGTATCTAAAAGGCAAATCAAATAACAGCTATCACATTTTGAAGGATTAGGAGCTTCCTGTGCAAGACTGTATGTGTTTTTAATACTTTAAGCTGATTTACAAAAATGGTAAATAATGCGTAGAGTGGTGTTGGATGACCTCATTTACATGCCTGATCATTCTGTCAACATTTATAATGCATTTGATATTTCCTTCTCATCAGGATAGGTTCGGTTAAGTAGTTACCTTTCCCAGAGCTCAGGTTGCATGCTCTGGATTTCATGGTAATAAATGTTGACATTAATTTCTGCAGGTTTTACAAAAAGTGATTGTTAATTTATTCGTGGTTGAAAGGGATCTAAGAAAAAAAGGAAGATAGTTCTTGAGAAGACAAATACCCAGCTGATAGCATAAGGAATAGAGAAATCTTTCATGCCTATTTATTTTGCACAGAGTAATGAATGCTACATTTTGACCTAGTTAAATGTACACTGTTTCTCTGTGTCCCTATTCTCTTCAAACACTATGGGTTAGACATAACATTTTATAATCGATCAGCTGTAGAAACTGCATAAAAGATATAATTATTATGTTTCAGCAACTTGGACCAAAGCCATGATGATATATTTCTAGGTGGTACTCTGTGAATAATGTCAATGCATTTTTAGGTTGGTAAATTCAATTGGCAAGATACAGTGTTTTTTCATAAGGGAAGGAAATTGAGGAATCTTAATGCACTGAATATTATTCCAGCCTTGTTCCTCCCACAAATGAGACTTAAGTGGGTACTTGTCAGCCTGAGAATATCCTTATTTGTTACTATATTTTCTGATTTAGTAGTATTTATGACAGTAAACAGGGGAAAGGTCTTGTCTCTTTTCTTAATTATTTCTATTATTAATAATTTTAATAAAAGTAGTGGCTAGGGCCCAAACAAGAATTGTGTTAGGCACTATATGAACACAGAGCAGTGGGTAGTCCCTCTCCCAAAGGGCTTACAATTAAAATAGACAAGGCAGACCTAAGGTAAGGGAAGGGCTATAACTAGGGCAGTTAACACGTGTGATTAACACATTAATTTGTTCTTGCGTTAATCACGTACGTGGTGTAGGAGCCCAAGCCAGGACTCTGCTCCGCCACCTCCGAGCAGCTCCGTGGGGTAGCATTAGCACCACAGAGGACCACAGGGCAGCCCGTGCGCAGGTTCTGGGCAGCTGCAGCAGAAGGGGAGGTGCGCACATAGACACAGACACACACGAACAGCCGCAGCATGTACACAGCCAGGAATGCAGCCTGGCTACATGTAGAGCAGGGCCCAGCAGGTGCAGGGGGAGAGCGAAGAGGTGGGCAGAGACAGATTGAGGCCCTCTGCTCAGGGAGAGAGTGGGGCAGGGGCAGGTACTCGAGTGAATGGGGCCCTGGGGCCGGGGAAGATCGTGGGATGGAGCTGCAGGAGTCTTGTCCAGGGGCATGGGGGCGGGAGGGCGTTGGTGCCACTCCCCACTGCTGAGCGCACTCCCGGGAAAGCATGGGGGCATATGCCCCCTGGATTTATGTGCAGGGAAGAGGCAGGCTGCCTGGTGCAGGCTGGGGCTCTGTGCCTGCTGCCTTTGCCCTGGGAGCAACACCATGTTGTGCCTCCTACAGTTGGGGAGGCAGGAGACAAGCGGCCAGTGCATGGCTCCCATGGCAAAGGCAGCAGGAGACAGAGCCCTAGCCCACAGTGGGCAGTCCACCTCTTCCCCACACACAAATCGAGGGGGCATGTTCCCCCCATGCCTCCCTGGGGGTGTGCACAGCAGTGGGGAGCTGCCCCCACCACACCCCTGGACAAGCCACCAATGGCTCCGTCCTACAACCTGCCCTGGCCCCAGGGCCCCATTCACACCAGCACCTGCCCATGCTCCTGCCTCACTTACTCCCTCACCATGGGGGCCTCGGTTTGCACCCCCCCCTGCTTCTTCCCTCTCCCTCCGCCCCACCCCCTCCACAGACTTACT
>NW_005841908.1:2082031-2113423 GCF_000455745.1 Alligator sinensis
CCCGGGCTCCAACCCCCCCCCCACAGACCCACAGACCCCCATACCTTTACAAATCCCCCCACATAATTTTGTATAGTTTTGAGATTTTCTGCACATAATTTTGAGTTTTAAGCTGTACAGTTAAAATTGCGATTAATTGTGACTATTTTTTTTAATTGCACAACTAATCGCGGTCACATTTTTTTCATCATTTGACGGCCCTAGCTACAACACATAAGCAGAGTGAACAATGTAATGACAGCAAATGGCATGTTAGTTGTATGAGATTTTGGTGGCAGTTGGAGAGGAGTTAGTGAAATGAGGATCACCTAATAGAAGAAGAAGTGGAGGGAGAAGGGACCTGGCAAGGAAATGGGATAAGAATGATAGCAAAGAAGAGATATTGGGTATGTCAACTCTGTAGTTATTGTAGTTACTGCTGTATTGTGCAGACATAGCTGATTTAGCTTTAAACTAGTTAGCTGAACCTCTGGTAGAAGTGTAGCCATCAGAATGGAGCTTGGTGCAGGCTAACCAGGCAACTAGTTACCATGCAGTAAGTTCGTTGCCACCATGACTAGACTGCTATCAGTACTCAAGCCAGCTGGTATAACAGTGCCAGCTGTGCAGACCTAGCCTGCTGTGGTAACCAGTAAGCATAAGGGCTGAGAAAGTCTAGTTGCAACTGTGGGAAGTTTTCTGAATGCCTGGCGACGCCTGCTTCAGCTGCTGCTTCCGCTGCTGCTTTTGCCATCGGGTTAATAAAACATAGTCATGTTGTGCTACTGGATGACAACTGGGCTCCTCTAATTCAAACCTCTATGAACAAATAAGGATTTCTAAGACAAGCCTCACTCTCTAGATCGTACTTTCTGAGCGGCAAGTGCTGAAATTCTTATGATAATGGGAGTCATGTTCTTGCAGACCCTATCTTTTAAGCCACCTAGGGTAAAAGTTAAAATAAAAACAAAAGATTAAAAATATATTATATTGACTCTATCCTTCATGCTGCCAGTACATACACCAGATGTACTGGTGCATGTGCTTTAATTAAAGCTCCCCTGCCACTCCTGGAGCATGGTGCAGTGGGGTAGTGATCTGGGACATGGCCACCAAGATACTATCTGAATATAAATAACAGTTGATATTCAGTGTGTTTTCCTCCTCTAAGATCAGCTGGCTTTTTAAAAAAAATTGATGTACCTCTCCATAAACTTTCGTGTGAAAGTCCTATTTGAATATTCCCAGAATTTTACATATTGGTAATTTAGCAGTATGATTTAATTGTATGTAATTGCTAATCACCCTTCCTCCCCAGAATTATAAAAGATTTTTGCTTATGGCACAGACATAAACACAAGGGAAAATGGGAGAAGCAATATAAAATCAAAGATGTTTGTAATAATGTCAAAATGTTGGAGGATGCAAGCACAATTCAGAAAATGACACTGAACTTTGCTTAGTTCTGTGAAGTTACTCCAGCCCTACAAAAATGAAGACTTTGGTCCTGTCCTTGGTACAGGACATCTAGCTCTACCACTGACCTGTACGTGACCAGTCATTTCAGTTTCAGTCTGTCAGGAATCTGAGGTGGTGATGTTTACCTGTGTAGATACTAGTTAGTTTAATGTATTTTTAAAATAGGTGATAGGTGCAGTGCTATATAGCAACAATACTATTATCGCATCAGGATACATTGGCCAAGAGCTTTGAAAGTGCATGGACACTTTAAATAGTTCATAATGTTTCCAAATGTCAAGCACATGAAAAATTAACTGAGAGAGGCATAATTCCCAGGTAAAACACTTGCATGCAGAGGATACATTGTTATTTTCTGTTCAGCACTTCTATCAACAACATCTCTAAAGGCAAACATGTTACTGGCTCGTGAATTCTCTTGACTGGGGACTCCCCAACTTCCCAAGAAGAAGAATGCGGGAACTCAAGAATGATTTCTTAGTGATTCAAAGTGATTGCTAGGATGATAGTGAAAGGAAATACATCAAACTGGTTTTCTGCAGAGGAAAGTCCAGTGACTCGCGTGTTAGAAACTCGCTCACCTAATTACAGTCATCGCACTTTGTAAATGACCACCAAAATCCCTTTCATGGGACTTTAGTGAGAGAACATATTGATCCTGTGTCCTGAATGAGCCCATTTCTACAGATGCATAGAGAATAGGCTGTGACACGTCTTCAGTTATGAAGTAAAAGGAATCAATAGTGTAGATTGGGGGACTGCATTTCACTGTAATATCCTTGAGATGTGACATTCATGCTTTTATCTGGTAAGGAAATGACAGATTTTCCTAACTTTTCCAAGATACATTGGGGAAGGGGACAGGTCACACAGTGACCTATTGTTAAGGGTAGGTAAGGATAAGTGACTGCTACTACTAAGGGCTTGTCTACATATGGAGTTGTTTCTGATTGACTCACTGGTTAAACTAAGAAGAAGACTGTACTCTTATTCCAGAAGAGGACTGGTTATACATAGACTTTCATAGATTTCATAGACATTAGGGCTGAAAGGGACCTCGGAAGATCATCGAGTCCAGTCCCCTGCCGGAAGGGCAGGAAGTCAGCTGAGGTCATAAGATCCCAGAAAGATAAGCATCCAATTTACTCTTGAAGGTGTTCAGTGTAGGTGCTTGAACCACCCCCAATGGCAGGCTATTTCAGACCTTGGGGGCTCGGACAGTAAAGAAATTCTTTCTTATGTCCAGCCTGAATCGGTCTTGCAGTAGTTTGTAACTTTGACCTCGTCATCCCTTGAGGGGCTCTGGTGAACAAACGTTCCCCCAGATACTGATGGTCACCCCTGATAAACTTATAGGTTGCCATCAGATCACCCTTGAGCCTGCGCTTTTCCAGGCTAAAGAGCCCCGTAGCTCTCAGCCTCTCATCATAAGGTCTGTTTTCCTGACCTCTGATCATGTGCATGGCTCTTCTCTGGACTCTCTCAAGCTTCTCCACATCCTTTTTGAATTGTGGGGCGCAAAACTGGATGCAGTACTCCAGCTGCGGCCTCACCAAAGCCGAATACAGGGGGAGAATGACATCCTGGGATTTGCTTGAGAAGGATTTATGGATGCAAGCCAGCATTTTGCTCGCTTTACTAGCTGCAGCATCACATTGCAGGCTCATGTTCATCTTGTGGTCAATGATGGCTCCCAAGTCTCTTTCTTCTGTAGTACTAGCCAGCATAGCACTGCCAAACCTATAAGGATGCTGCAGGTTTTCCTCCCGAGGTGGAATACCTTGCATTTTTCAGTGTTAATCAGACTTAATCAGGAATAACTGTGTATACAAAACCCCCAACTTTAGAAGTCAGAGATCACAGGCTATATACAACAGCCTTATCCCCTACTGTATGAGAAAGAGCGTGATACAGAAGTCATGATTTTAAGGCCTCATAAGCATGGATCCTGGTTTTCTCTGATTAAAAAAATCCCCGATTTTCAGTTGAAAAGTAACCCTAAATCCACATTTTTCCATTATTAAAATGAAACATTGTGTGTGTGTGTGTGTGTGTGTGTGTGTGTGTGTGTGTGTGTGTGTGTGTAATATTAGTGGTGTTTAATTTCAATCATGGAAAAATGTGGATTTGGGGTTATCTTTTTTTAACTAAAAATTGGGAATTTTTTTAAATCAGAGAAAACCAGGATACCTGCTCATACGTCGCCATAGTTGAGGGGAAAATGCCATACATTAATGGAAGCCTGCAGTTTCCAGCTTTTTATTTTCCTAGAGTTTAACAAAAAAATGTATCTTATCATTGGCACTCATTTTTCAGTCCAAGCTAAAAACCAGGCCATGTATGAGATGATATTGTGCAGTGAGTCACTTGGGCCAATGCACTGGTGCTTAAGTGAAAAAATGAAAATAAACCAGTAAAAAAATGAGAACAAACCAATAAAAAGTTGCATTTCTTTAAATTATTTATGGGCCCTCTAGTGATGCTTACTGTGTTCTATGTAGCTGAAACTAGCCAAATTAGAAATGTGTTTTAGTAGCAAGATCTCCACATCATTGGCATTTATTAAGTATAGGTTTTTAAACGGCAACATGCTGGGGTACTTTCATCTACTGTGTTAGTTTCATAGATTTAATCGATTTCATAGACATAAGGGGCATTGTACTGCAATATCTATTAAACCTGATTTTTTTTTAATCTGTCCATAATTTCTTGTATCCAGGTGTGTGGGTTTGTGCAAGGTGGGAATTTGCTCACAAAAGTACATGATTTCCTGTACACAACTGGGGCAGGAATTGTGTGGGTGTTCACATATTGCAGTCTCACTGATTTTAACATCCTAAATGTGGGCTAATTTCCATAATATCTGGACAACAGTATCAAATTAGTGGCATCAACCTAGTGTTAATTTGACTGTGGATTGGATCTTGAATGTCATCTAATGATTTTCTTCCCCATTTTTTCAGCTCCAGGGCTCCTTGAAAAGAAAGCTGGTGGTAAATCTGTCACCTGTCAACAACAAGAGACAGAATGGTATTTCAGATAGCTCTTTCCTTGACATCAAGAGGATACGAGTGGGTGATAATCTTTCTTTGGGACAAGGCGGACATCATGTTAACAATTGCCAAAGCCAGTCGATGTCAGGAACCTTGCCTGTGGGGCAAGGATCACAAAGAAAGAGCAGCAACCTAACAAATAATACTCAGGCTGGTGGAAATGGCATATTTAATATGGCTTTAAAAGAGGTCAAGAAAGAACCAGGAGAAACCATGTCTTGCAGCAAACACTTGGATGGTCAGATCCCCCATGAGAACATCTTTCCTAACAGATATGGGGAGGAAACAGGGGAACAGATGATGGATCCTGAACTTCAGGAACTTTTTAATGAACTGACTAATATCTCAGTGCCACCCATGAGTGACCTTGAGCTAGAAAATATGATCAATGCTACCATAAAACAAGATGAGCCTTTTAACATTGACCTTGGGCAGCAAAACCAGAGAGGCTCTGGTAGAGCCTCTCTGCAGATGGAGAAAATGGTGATCAAGAGTGAATATTCACCAGGTTTGAATCAGCCACCTGTAGGCTCCCCACAAATGAGGCCTTCATCTGCAGGCCCATCCTTCACAATGGCCAGCACTGCCATGTCCACCTCATCACCCATTCCTTCAGTGCCTCAGAATCAGATGCAGCCGTCGCAGGTTTCTTCTGTCTCAACTCGACCATTGACTAACTGGCAAGAAGTGTCTCATGCACAGCAGCTCAAACAAATAGCAGCCAACCGACAGCAGCATGCTTTAATGCAGCAGCAACAGCAGCAGCAAAACCAGTCAGCCAGCTGGTCTACCATGTCTCCATCAGGACCATCCCCAGGGCCATTTGTACAGGAGAAAATTCCCAGCCCTTCCTTTCATCAGCAGCAGTTCAGCCCACAAAATTCAGCGATGCTCGGGGTACCTGTAAATGGAAATCAGTCCAAAGGGATGAATAACTATGTTTATAAACCGAACTCCACACCTCAGAGCAACCCCATTGACATCATAATGCAACAGAAGCCTCAGGACCTCAACAGAAACTTTATAAACAACAGTCAGCCACCACTAGAGCAGCATCCTGGCAACACAAAGCCTTTGTTTCACTTTAACTCAGAGCAAGCAAACCAGCAGATCCCTTCAGTTTTGGGTTCCCAAAGCAAGACTTCTATTCTTCACTATACGCAGCAACAGCAGCAACAGCAGCAGCAGCAACCTGCTCAGCCCCTTCCAAACCAGTCTCTTCAAAGGCCACCAAATGTCCCCTTAGCAATGCAGCAGAAGATGATGCTTCAGAAAATGCAGCAGAGCCAGCAAATCTCAGGACTGCAGTATCCAGTCTCTCAACAGCACAGACAGGTAAGACATGTTCCTTCTAAACCATAATGAAAATATTATTTCATGTATAGTGGGGAAAAAAGCTTTTCGCAGCCATTCTTCCCAGAAAGAATAGGTGTAGAGAATTCCATAGCAAAATACAGTGGTCCCAAAACATTTAATACGTAACCACCTCATAAGATATTGCACAAAAAACTGCTGGTGTTCAATTTTTGTAATATGCACAGTAGATGCACACTGCACAGTCATAAGAAAAGAAAGACACGTTTCTTCCAATAACAGTACACTAAACGTGTCCCTGATGTGTATTACATGGATACTTCCCCATAAGGTGGGGTAAAATAATAGGGCAAAGTTAAGGTTATTTTTGAAGTCTCATTTGAATTTCCCAGCTTAGGAGATGTCAGTTGTTTTGCACTTTATTTCCATTTTCATTAAATTTTTTTTGAGATGATAGCTTTATAACATTGATTCTATGTCATCATTTTGTCTGGGAGAACAGGATTGAGAAATAACATTATTCTTAGATATATATATATATTGACTAATTGGACAAAGCTTTTCATCTAGGAATTTTATTAATGATTTGTAAAGGAAACTGAACATTCTGACTTCTTCTGTGTACATCTACCTAGCCTCATTCTTACATATTGCTACCTTGAAATTTCTTTCTAGAAAAAAGGGGGAGAAATTCTAGTCTTATATTCTTCACATAACATCAAAAGACTTGTAGTGGAACATAGGACTCTGGGCGCTGGACTTGACCCGGGAGGCCCATTACAGTTCTTTATTCTGAAGGATGTAACAGTATGTAGTAGAAATGTATTAGGACTGGAAGGGAAGTACAGTGGGGCATGAGAAATGGTTTAAATCAAAAGCTAATTTTTGAAAATGAACAATTTAATGTTAAATGCATTATACCCATAAAATAGATGAGGAATTGAGTCAGAGTGGCAGTGATTCTCCTATGCCTTGACCCTTGCGCTTGTCATTCATACTTGCTCATAGTGGATGTAAAATGATAGCATTCCTTATATGGCAGTTGCTCTGTGCTTCCTTTATTTATAAAATAGAAGGGGATAATACTTGCCCATGTCAGTGGGTTTCTGTAAGGATAAAAATAGATGGAAACATATGGCACATTCAGGTACTAAGGTGCAGAGTAGTGCTGAAATACCTACAGACCAGTGCAGAATTGCCAACTGTTGTGATATTAGCATGAGTCTTGTATTATCTAGTGGATACATGTCGTTAGAGGAGACTCTTCCTTAAAACAAAAGTAAGTTTTTAGCCTCTCGGGTTATGCAACGGCACTTGAAAATGTGACCTAGAGTAATCTGAAGGCTCACAAAGCAGGCTAAAAATAAAATAAAAAAATCTATAGGGTAATAGAAGTATAAATATAGATACTTAGACTTTATGATTTTGTAACCTAATCTCATGGTTTTTTAGGGTAGCCTGATTCAAGTTATTTGACTAGGATGGATGTCAGTCTTGCAAATGAGTAGAGTCTGCTGGGCAATTTGTTAATTTCTCATACATGGGAAAACACTGTAATGACTTATCCAAGCCTTAAAGACCAAACCTTCCCAATAATAATCAAAAGTACTAGAATAAGTGAATCCAACAAACCTGGAGTTTCTAGGCCATACTGGTCAGATGCAGTCTGATATTAACTATTTTTATTAAAGTTCAATTAAAATAGAAAGCAAAATATAAACAAATTTGTGTTATGCAAGTATATATATATATTTCTTTAACGCTACCAAACTTCTTAATCAGTTAGTTTTAGTTTGCTCCAACACATCATCCTCTTGTAGGAAACAGCATCTTAAAAGGTTCTAGCAGAAGGGGTTTGGTTTGAAGGGGTTGTAGAGGGAATTGGCATTGGGAAGGCACCTTAACTGACTTTGCAGGGAGTCAGTGGCTTCTTGTGTATTTCTTTAGATTTTAACTGTCTTCACCAGAGCTTTTCTCCCTCTCTCAATAGACTAGCAGTCAGATGGATTGTAACAGTTTCTTTATTCCACTATGATGAAGTCTCCAGCAAGCTGTTGTGTTGGCACAGGAGAGACCGGGGGCCCGGGGGGTGGGGTGGGGGGTGCTTTTGCAAACGTTAATCTTTTCACAAAATATGCAAGGCCACGTTCTGGAGAGAAATAAAAATACCATCAGTAAGTTGCTTGAAGCAGCATTAGCTTTCACAGCTGCTGCTGCTGCTGCTAAGCAGGCTGCAGGCAGACACAGCCAGTCGAAGGAATGCTCCTAGTGGAGCATTATTACCAAATGGCAGAGGGTGAGCCAAGCAGTATAGAGGCATGAATTCTAGCCAGCTAAGCAGTATGGAGGCAAAAAAAAATCCATCATATATGTTGTCTGGGATTTCTTCCACGTGCATTGAAAGGAGCTGCTGGGGTGGGACTTTCCCCAAATTAACTTAACAGAGCCTAAAACACTAGAAAGTAGGGTGAGCAGGACTTTGAGAAGGGGGACTTCATGAAGCCTCTTGCCTTACAGTCTTTTTCCCTAATTCTACCTGCAGGATGTGGTAATCTGCACCACAACCCAGCACTGGAGGTCAGGTTGTGAGAGCTTTGTAGTGTGAACTCTGGTACTACCCTGCATAGTGGAAGCTATCTTTTATACCCCATCATGGTCACTTTGAAGCTATGTACTATACAATGGGAAATTTCTCTAACGGCAGAAGTAATGTGTATAGTGAGACAGGATTGACCGGGGTTGGGCGTGCAGAATTTTTAATTCACTTAAACACAAGCGTTCACCTGTCTGTGTTTACAGATCCTGTAAACTCCTATTACATAGTTGTTTAACCACCAGATTCCACTGACTCCTCAGGCTGAGACAGCTTGCTGGATTTGTGAGCCCCTTCAGCTTGGCTGTTTGAGCTCTGTTGCCACTGGCAATCTCTCAATTCGGGGACAGTCTCTACCATGGCTCATTGATGTGTCTTCAGGTGGCTTAAGAGTCTAATCCTTGAGTCACAGATCTGTCTGCAGGGGAGAGTAAGCTGTAGGCAGGGATTTGTCTCCTTTTCCTTCCTCCGCCTTCTCTTCTCTGCTTTGAGGGCAAAACAACACTTGACTGCGAAGCAGTCTGCCACTTGATTAGAGTTGTTGCACCATTGGAGTAATTTAGCAGCCGCTCCTCCTACCTCTTGATGTTGGCATCCGTCTTCTTGAGGTGGGCCGTCAACATGTCCTTGTAGCATTTTCTCTGGCTGGTCCAGCAGAATACAGAATGTGCCATGGGAGATTTTCAACTTCAGGGTTCTTGAATGCAAGTGATTTATCTGCAAGCTCTTGCTTGGAAGCAGATAAATCCTGTACTACTTCTCAAGAAGTTTCTGAGCACTGCTGAAGCCTTGCAGAAGGTACATCCACACTGCATGCTTCCCCTAGGTTCTTAACCATGTTTTAGCCTGATCCCCCAACCACCCTCACACAAAACCAATATGTCCCAGCCTATGAGCAAGAATCCAAGCTTTCTTGCACAGTGCAGGTATGGGTCAAAGTCTTTTCCACTTTAAGACAGGTTCTAATACTCACTTTTCAAGGATGCTGCTAAAGCCATGATAGCTGAGATCATCTTCTGATAATTTTTTGGAATGCCATCCCGCAATTCCCTGAGCCCGTATGCTCTGACGTTTCTATTGGTTCAACTTCCCACTTGCCTCTTATGTTCTAGAAGTTTTCTACCAGTTCATATACATCTAGTCAACATTTAGGCCTTCATTCTGCTCTGCCTGCTCCATTTTCTGCTTACTTATCCAAGTCACTTTAGAATATGGCATCCCAGTTTACTACCAGCTGGCCCAAGAAGCACACCAATGCCTTCATTTTTTTATGTGAGTACTTCAAGGAAGAGAGACCCACAATGGTAGAGGGGATGAAGTACCAAGAACAGACATCAGTGCAAATCACACTGCTTGAATGGGCTCCAAGGAAGGCTTTATGACTGGATGATTTAGGACCCATCTGCTAAGGATCTCCTTGGGAGTGGGCCTTGCAAGCAGCTTGGAAAAGAAGCAGCACTGGATCAGGAATCACCAAAGGTAGGTGGCAGCTGCCATCTTATTATTATTAAAGGAGAAATTACAGCATGCATGAGAGAAATTACTGGGTTATTGTTAACGTGGGTATTACATGTAACAAGGTAGCCTTAAATTAAAGTGAGGACAGCAGGCACACTCATTTCCCTGATCTGTTTACTCCATCCCCACCCCACTCCCATGCAGGTGGATTCCAAGAAGGGGGAAAAAATCAACTACTGATTGATTTTTTCATTACATTTGTAGTAATTATTTAAAAAAATAAGTCCAAACTGACATTTCAGGTTTAGTAAGCATTGAGTGTACACTGCTAGACTGGTGGAGAGTTATATTGTCCTATGTCCCCAACTTGTCCCATTTTCTTTTAAATGAAGTAAATAATACATTCTTGCTAGTGTATGTCTATGCTCTGGTCATGTGGCTAGCAGGAGCTTGTGAGCAAGGCAATGCATTATGGTGGCATAAGAGCATACTTTACCATGAGGAAGACTCTTAAAAGGGGGTTTCTTTTATTTCATTGCATAGACAAAAATATAATATGCTGTGTGATTCCCTGGCAGGACCTTCCACCTTGGTTGAGGTCACCCAGACCACATCCCAAGAAAACACTGAACAAGCAGGATGTGTCTATTTCCTCATGCAAAAGTTCTGGACATCCCAGCTCTCCATGACAGTGTGATCCCACCAGTCTGTACTAGGTGCCCTGCATCAGAAGCACCATTTTATATATGGAGAAGCCACAGGTGTAGCAGGTCTCTCTTCTCTGGCCTGTTACCATCCAGCATGAACAAACCATCCTCCAAGATTCACCGCCACCACCCTAGAATCAGCAACTCCTGCTGCAAAGCCTGCCACCATCCCCTGTACCTTGTACATCCTGATGCTATAACTGCATGGCCACAAGCCAGAGCAGCCTGCTCAGCAATGCTGTTTTCATGGCTTGACACCAGCTGGAATAGACCAAGCCTCAGTTAAATGTGTCAGTGGCTAAGAACATTGTTTCCTGGGAGCTTGGGATGGACAGACCCTCCGCACCCTGCAAACTAGATTCGAGAGCAGCTCAAGTTAGTGAATCGATAAGGCTTTGGATACATGTTATTTTGGCAATGATCTTCATGAAGTCGTGGGAGATGGGCCCAGGTACCAGAGGACTGGAAAGGGCCAGTGTAGTGACCCTCTTTAAAAAAGGTAAGAAGGAGGACCTGGGGAACTACAAACCAGTTAGCCTCAATACCTGGGAAGGTACTGGAGCATATCTTAGCCATTTGCAACCATCTGGAGGAGGAAGGGCTGATTGTCAGTCAGCATGGATTTATGAAAAACAAGTTGTGTCAACACATCTGATCTCCTTCTTTGACAAAGTAACTACTTGAGTAGATGACAGGAATGCTGTGGATGTGGTATATCTGGACTTCAGCAAGGCTTTTGATGAGGTCCCACATGACCTTCTTCTAAATTGGAGAACTGTGGGCTAGATAAAACTACTGCAAAGTGGACAGATAACTGGCTCAATAGATGCAAGCAAAGAGTAATTATTACCGGGTCCATGTCAGAATGGCAGGAGGTTTCAAGTGGAGTCCCACAGTGTCTGTTCTGGGTCCCACGCTATTCAACATTTGGATAGAAAGCTCCTTGAGCAAATTTGCAGATGACACAAAACTGGGAAGAATTGTAAACACGGAGGATGTGAGCGCAATTTATATATGTCTTGACAGATTGGGCAGTTGGGCTAGAACTAACAGAATAAACTCAATGCAGACAAATGCGGGTGTTACATCTTGGGAAGAATAATCAAATCACAAATATAAAATGGGAGACACCCAGCTGGATGGCAGCACTATGGAAAAGGATTTGGGAATCTTGGTAGATCACAGAATCAATATAACTGTACAGCATGATTTAGCTGCACAGAATGTGAATGTGGTTTTGGGATGCATCAATAGAAGCATTAGGTGCAAGACATAAGAGGTGATAATGCCTCTTTACTCAGCACTGGTTAGGCCTCATCTGGAGTACGGTGTGCAGTTCTGGGCTCTACATTTTTAAAGTGACATGAAGAGGTTAAAGAGGATCCAGAGATGGGCAACAAAGATGATTAAGGGTTTGGAAGGCAAGTTAGGCATATTCAGCTTGCAGAAAATGCCCATGGTAGCAGTCTTCAAATATTCGAAGGGCTACCATAAAGAAAAGGAAAAGCACCTTTTCTCTCTTGCTGAAGAGAGGAGGATGTGGATCAATGACATGAAGTTGCAGCAAAGTAAATTTAGAGTGGATATGTGGAAAAAACTTCTTTACTGTGAGAATAGTGAGGCATTGGAATGGACTGTTTACGAAAATTGTGGACTCTCCGTGACAAGGTGTTTAAGAAGAGGTTGAACAGACACTGGTCAGGGATGATGTAGGCATAGCTATGCCTGTTTTTTACAATGGGTATTTCTCATGCTTCTGAGCTCTACTGGTTGCTCCTGCCCCCTGCCAACCCCCAGGTTTTTTTCTGCTATATGTGTCAGGGTGTTTTTAAGCCTCCCCAGAGAAGTTGGCTGTTAGCTAAGGCTGGGGACTTCAACTGGGGTGTGCCAATTCTCCTGCTAGCAACAAAGCCAGAGGTTCCTGGCTAGAGGGTCTTGCCCTGCTCAGGGTTAGACTGATTGCCATATTTGGGGTCAGAAAGTAATTTTACCCCATGGTCAGATTGGTATGGGCTATTGGGTTTTTTTCCCTTCCTTTGTAGCAGGAGATGTGGTCTTCTGCCTGGGACCTCTGAAGCATATATTGACAACACTTTATAGAAGCAGGATATTGGCTGCCATGATTCCCCTGCTTGACCTGTGGCAGGTTAGGGTATTAGGTCTATGTTGTGTCGGGATTGATTGTAGTCTTCTGTAGAATTTAGATTATGGTTGTATGGGATGGTTTGGATAGAAATAATCCTGCCTCAGGCAGGGGGCTGGACTAGACTACCTTTGAAGTCCTCTCCAGCCCTAATTCTCTGACTTTATGTGACCAGAAATTCTTGCAGTAAGCCTTGGTTACTGCACTGCTAGTGTTAATGTAGCTAAATGGGTCTGGATCAGGTGCAGTTCTACTGTGTGACTGCTGGCAGGTAGAAATAGCAAACTGAAATGTGCATGTCTACAGCCAGTCACACAAAGCAGTGTTGGGGGAAAGCCCCTCATCTTAGATTCCTGAACAAAGTTGGGGGGAGGTTGCTAGAGCTCTGATTCTGGCTCTGAGCCCAGGGCCAGAGTCAGAACCACAGCAGCCTCCTGCCTACCCCTCCTTCCCCGCCTCCACTTCCCTTCTGCAGCTTCTGCCCCGCTGCTGTCCCCTTCCACCTCTTTACTGCCAGGCTCAGCTCAGCTCCAGCTCTGTCTGGATTCCCTCCTGGGCACAAAGCACATGAAAACTGTCCCTTGCCCAGTCAATTGGCAGCATTAGCACTGCTGCATGACCCCTGCCCAGCCAGTCAGCAGCACTGGCACTGGTGCATGGTCAGTAGGGGCTGCACTTCCATGTGCTGTGCTCTGGTAGGGAATAGAGCCAGGGCCATGTCTAACAGTAATGTAGGGGGCCGTGGGGAGCAGAAGAGGCAGAGACTGGGGAGTGGGGGGAAAAGGGCAGAGATTGTGGTTAGTGGGAAGGGAGGGGCAGAGGCTGTAGGCAGCTGGGGATGGAGGGGTGCAGGTGGCAGAGGGGGCAGGAAGGCTTCAAGGAGAAGAAGTTGGGGGGCAGAGGGCAAGTGGGCCTCCTGGTGTGAGGATCAGAGGGCACATATGTATGTGCTTTTAAGGTGAAGCAATAAACTAAAGTGCATATCATGCTAGAATTTATTGCTCCCAGGTGCCACATTTACATGTGCACCCAGGACTGCAGCATGTTGAGCCAGGTCAAAGCAGCCCCAGCTGGCAGGGGGCCCAGGGGGTCAGCCTGCCAGCCCAGGGCTCCTCCAACCCAGCTCAGCATGCTGCGGAGGAGCTGGCTGGGGTGCAAGGGTGCTCCAGTGCGGGGCTAGCCAGCAGGCAGCCCCCATACTGAGGGACCCTCATGCCCCAGCCAACCAGGGATGCATCTACACGTGCAGTGCTAGAGTAAAAAATCCCACAGCAAGGTAATACTTGTATTTACAAGTATTACCCTGCTGCGGAGTTAATTTGTTTCCTGTGGCCTAATAGGGTGGCATGTATAAATGCAAGACATTTATGGCGGAGCTAATTAGTCTACCCCACAGTAAACATCTCGTGCAGGCGTGCCCGGATTGTATAGACTCTACGCTCTTTTTTTCTGTGAGGGTCCACCTCACTGCTACCCTGCCCAAGGGAATGTCCACCTATTATCGACAATAATAAGCTATTAATTTCTAATGGTTAATAATTAACTCCTTCATTTTTATTTTTTTCCTGTTATGCCTAATTTCTCAATGAAGATTCTGTGTTACATTATACTGGGAACTGTAGAAATACATCTTTGATCCTAAATTGTGTCCACAGCAGAATCTGGCCCTTTCATTACCATAAAAAAGAGCTGAAATAGTAGTATGGAAATACAAGTGTACATTCATGAAAGGTTCTTATAATGCCACCATCAAATAGCACTACACTTTCTACCATAAATTCACATTCTTTAGCTAAAGGAGATGATGGTTTTCTGTATTTTTCCCCCCTCCTGGTTTGAAGTTCCCAAAAAGCATGTGGACATGACTTTATCAGCTAAAGCTTGCTAAATGGAAGTGCAAGTCTTATAATTTCTCTGCCTGTCACAGGCACTTTATGTCAAACTGGAGGAGGTTTGCAGTAGGATCTGCTAATTAGATGCCTTTTGCCTCTAGGGACAAATCATGGACATGATGGAAATCGTCTTGGTTTCCTGGAAGAAGGCTGAACTGAACGGACGTTTTGTTTGTATCTCTGTTTCATTCTCTGTTTTTGTGGCAGGGACTCATCTTCCTCATTCTCTTTGAGGGTCCACGGTGTCTAGACACAACACTTGCAACAAAATTCAAAACTCTTTTAGTTTTACATTTCATATTTTGAGTGCAGAGTTCAGCCAATGCTGTAAGAGGTTTACAGTCATTTTGCTGAACATGGACTGACTTTCGGAAAGCATGTATGGCTGTTGTTTGGGGAGAAGTTTGAAGTCAAGATTTTATTTTGTTTTGGGAAAAGATGGACTGATCACTGCAGCCCGTTTCTAGAGGCAGATTTAGGGTGTTTGGGAAGAAACCCTGCAAAAACCCAGGGGTTATGATTAGAGCTGAATAACTTCAGTAAATATTTTGTAAGCTTTTAATCAGCTGTGTAGCTCATTAAATATGATTCATCAAATGATGAAAACAGGATTCAACAAAATAAATGGCCAAATTCACCAAACGAAATATTATTCAACTAGCTCTGGTTTTGACCCAAAGCCAAGTTAAACTTGGAAGTTTCAGCTGAATTTCTCACTCAGATTTTTCTTTTCCTTTCACTTGGAGGAGGGGAGAAGGGCCTGAACTCATGTGAACAGAAACCAGAATAAGTTCATCAAACCCCAGTGGACCAAAGTTACAATATTTCATACTGCTCTAGGCATGTGCTGTTGTGCCCCAGCAGCCTTATTTAGTCAGTGATTCCCAGATCTGGGGGCCAGACTGAGAGGGGGGGTCATGAGAGCTTCACCCACCACTTCATATGGGCCACCAGTTGTTCCTGTTTTTATCATTTTAACTTCTAGGTGTCTTGTGTTGTCTCTTTAGCTTTAGTGGAGACAGACTGAACTCACACCATCAGAGTAAGCAGCAATGGACCCACCTTCACTCTTCTATTCCATGGACACTGCACACTTTTAATGATGAGAACTTACTGTATCTGAGAGACAGGTAGACGTTTGGGTAAGAGGGAAATACCATAAGCAGTAAATATAGTGGCTTGCCCTTATTTAAAGCATTGCTGGGAGAAGTCTTAGAGCTAATTCACACCTCTATTTTAGCCTTTGACATTTCTGATGTAAAATTTTAAAAACTGCTTCTGTGGATGATTTATATAAAAACTACTTTTCCTAGGTCTTCAGATTTACCATTAAAAACAGACATATCATACTGCAGCAGATTCAGTGGTTTTAAGTGTGGAGAATGTTTTATAAATACCTATAAAGAAGGAGGAGTATAAAGTAAATTGTAACTCCTGCAAAAGATATTTTAAATTTAACTTTGATTATAAATAAAAATATTGCTGGAGTTCCTGGATCAAAAGTAGTATGAACTACTTCCTTATCTAAGAGGAAAGTTGTGCACCATGGTGGTAGGCTAACTACTTAAATGCCTAGTTAACAGCTCCATTTTGGTTACATTTTCATTTGAGGACTTCTGTTGTAGATGATGAAAACAGTCATTTGAATGCATGCTAGTAACTAGCATCAGTTACATGGGTACTCTTTAATTTATGGTTGTCAAAATCCCCAGAGAATGTCGCAAGTCTGCACGCTGCTGTGGTGTCCTACACACTCCAGTTTTGGTTTCTGTGTTTGCTGAAAGACTTGTAAAGCCACATGCAGAAAGCCATCTCCCTTTGGATGTCACACTTGAAGAGGCACCCGGGTACTGTTTGTTCCGTCAGTGGTTTAGACTTATTTATACTCAATTAGTTTGTTGCTTATTTATTTAAGACGGTTAAATTTGAGCAGCTTTTGGTCAAATTGTGCTCTGCTTTGGGGACTTTAAATCCAGTTGTGCTACTGGCACTTCCTTAACTGACATACTCTTTGCAATGAAACTGCTGATCTGATTCAATCCACTTCACATACTATCAGGTGCATAAGGCAATGGTTGCCAACCAGCTTGGTCTTGTGCCAGTCTCTTTAATTAGCTCAAATTGTTAATCTCTAAATTTGCTGTTTTGGTCCTTAGTGGGTTGAGGGGTCCTTCTGAGCTAACCTCTCTGCTAACCTCTCTTCTTTTTGCCTTGGCACTGCCAAGGCATAGCTTGTTTAGGGAGCCTGTTACCTTGTATTCTCAAAGAGTGGCCAAGGTAAGTCCACCTTCTAGCCTGTACTTTTTTAGTAGTCTAACTTGTTCTGAGAGCCATCTAAATGCTACTCTGATGCCTAATAGGTGGAACAAGACCTGGTTATTTTATATGGAAGAAAGGAAAGGGACTAGGGATTGTAAAGATGTAATAGGTTGAGAATGAGACTAGAATTAGTCAATTTATCAATACCAGTTCCTTTCTGATTTGTTCTGGAGCCTCAAGCAAATCACCTGGCCTGTGTTGGTCCCAGTGTTCCCATGTGTAAAATGGAGTTGTATCTACTTACCTCTCATAGGTGTTTGTAGGATTATTCAAATACTGCTTCTGTGGTGCTTTAGCAAGGCTCAGAATAACATAGGGCTATTATAGTGTGTATATCTGTGGGAAGAATCAATTTCCTGAGTCAATTTCCTGCAAGAATTTTGGAAAGAAAGCCTGGGAAAAAATCATCTTACAACCATCAGAGCCTGGCATGTGAAGGAGGCCTTTCCTACTTGCTTCTCCTTCATTAATCCTCCAAGAAGTGAGCCCATAAAACATATCATACAATTTACCGTTTGTTTCTCTCTGTTCTGTTTTCTGCCTATTAATATTTGTATTCTAATAGCACCTAAAGTCCAGGAAATCAGGATCCCGTAAGTTCTCTCTTCAAGGGACAAAAACACTCAAAATTAGAATTTATTTTTTTTTAGTAAAAAGAACTAAACATTGTTTAAAATGTTTGAGAGTATTTTTAGGGAAGATATTTTTAAAGGGGAAAAACATTCCTTTTATTCAGTCAACATTAGCTGTAAGTGTTTCCAGGACGGGGAGGAGGTGATCCACATTAGTATAAATTGCTTCTGTTCTTACAACACTAATATTCCATTAGGGTGTGGGCAAATGCAAACAATTTACCATGAGATAAGCTAAGATATGAAGTTAATTACTGTGGGGTAGCTGCCCATGTGTATGCTTTTACTTCATAGTAAAGGTGGCATCACTGACTCCACTTTCATTGGGGGATAAGCTACCTCACATTTAACACTCAGTAAGCATGTGCACATGGGCAGTTGCCACAGAATATATTCTAAATTAACACTAGCTTATTTTGCAGTAATTAGTTCATGTACTGATAACCTTAGTGTGTTTTTATGGATGCATTACCATTCATGTGCCACATGGACCTAGACAGCCCAGCCAAAACTCAAACCATTCCAAAACCCTTCGCCTGCCTCATTTGCCTGGTGCAGCTATACTAAACAAGGTATCACCACACAGTAAGAAGCAGCTTTGGCTAGAAGAGCTTAGTAGGAAATGGTTGATCCTCTGGTGTACACGTAAGAGGTCTACTTAGATGCCTGATGAATTCATTAGTGGCTGACAAGCCCAATTCGAGAGCAGCACAGCTTGTTACAAGTTTTACAGATCCATATGTTGTCTAAGTTGGAGTCCACATTTACAACATGCTTCTTTCTTCTTTCTCACTTTGTTTCCATCCCCTGGATCAAAGCTGCTTCATGTTGAGCTGCACCCAGTGCCAGATGTTCCCTCTAGATCAGACAGGATTCTACGTGCTCCTCCCAGCTTTCTATGTTGATGTTGAGCAACTTCATATCATTATTGCATACATCGTGTTACCCTCATAGACACTGAGCGTGGCAGTGCACCCCCTATGAAAAGGTGCCGCTGACACTGTCAAAGGTGCTTGTGGGTGGTCATTGCTTGTCACACACCCCCCACCACCACCACTGACACCGCCAGCAGCATCTGTGGGCAGTCAGCGATCACTGCTGTCTGCTGCTGGTGGGGTCTGTGGGTGGTCACCACCCCCGGTCTGTGGGTGGTCACTGACACCGCTGGTGGCGTCTGTGGGAGCTCACCATTTACCACTTCCATGCTACTGCTGCCTCTGTGCCCCACCCAGTCACTGGGGACACATGTCGTTCATGCCCATAGAGGACAACCCTGCTTTCTATAGCTGTCTTGAATCTCACTATACAAAATATTCTTGGGGATTGGTCGTTTTCCATTCTCCTGACATGGCTGATCTATTGAAATATTTTCTTCTTGATAATGGTTTCTAAGTGTGTCAGTCCTGCATGTTCCAGTACCTCTGTGTTTGGTATTCTGTCTTCCCACTTTATTTTCAGGAGAAGAGCGTACTGACTAAATAAACAGGGAAAACCTGGGAGAAAAGCAATTTGATTACCCCTGCTTTTCAGAGAAGAACTCAGGCACTATGAGAGTAAGGACCTGAGCCATAGCTCACCATAGTCCATTGGCTGCAGAAGGCTATCAGTCAGGACCTGTGGAGCTTATTCAGGGACACTCAGGAAGTGTGTGGTGGAGCAGTGTGCGCTTAACCCAGATCCCAAGAGCTCCAGAGGTCACCAGCACCAGTTAGTTAGGTGCCTACCAGGTGCTCTGAATCCCAAGTTAATGGAAGTGCTTGTATTAGGGACCAAAGCTTTGGAGAAGGACATAGGCAGACAAGGTTCCTTGGGTGAATCTGATATCTTTTATTAGACCAACCCAAATAGTTGGAAAATAATTATTAAGCAAGCTTTCAGGTTCAAAAATCCTTTGTCAGGCTTCATCCAACTATTTGGGTTGGTCTAATAAAAGATATCAGATTCACCCAAGGAACTTTGTCTGCCTATGTCCTTAGACCAACACGGCTACAACCTACACCCCTGTAACATTGGAGAGGGACAGGAATTCAGATATACCCCTGTTCTTAGCATTTCCTGTTGGCTAGCCCTAGGTATTTCTGACATGCCCTTTGGATGTGCCTGGCTTTCCTTGTTCTCTGTGTAGAGTCAAGACCCCTGTACCCATTCTGTTTGGATCATACCTCTGCGGCTAGTGGGCTGTGGTGATGGAGTAGTTTGGCTCCTGGGGGCTGAATTCAAGCCCTGCTCTGGACTTCTGCAAAGGCTGATCCAAGATGATCCAGCTGTGAATGGGCTTCTGGTCCTTCTGCTGCAGGGGGGCGGGGTGGTGTCAAAGGTGGCTGGATGTGAGACTGGTCAACTTATTATACCCTTGTGTGCTGCTGGCTACAGAAACTGGTGTGCCTGAACCACACTGTCTAAATGGGCTGTTAGGCTCAGATGGATCTTCCTTCCTGTGGGCTAGGCTCTTAAGTTTTAGGCCATAACCAATCTTGATCTGGCCCTTAGTGCTTTGGGGCTGATTAGAAGAGCATCCAAATTTATCCAGTACATATCTGCCCTTATCTGAATTGTGATTCCAGCATAACCAGGCTTTCTTGGAACTCTAGCTTTTGGGGTCCTCAGGAAAAAAATGAGAAACAAAGGGACAGGAAGGGAAGGTAAAAGTGGCTTCTTTCTTGAAGTTTTCCTAGTTTTTTGCTGGAACCAGAAAAATGCATGCAAGATACAGTGATTAACATAACTGTTTCAAACTTTGAGGCTCAAGTTCAGAACAAATAGCATGACTTGGTTCTGGCTGCCGGTCCTTTGTCCAAACACATCTGCTCCTTCCCGGGGTTCTATCATTCCTATCATACACTTGTAAATTTACTCCAGGAATGAAAACACAGTAACTTTCACTTTGTTCTCAAAGCTGCAAATTTGTCCCTGCTGGGTGTTAATTTAACTGCTTCCAGGACACCAGCACATCTGGGAGGTGCTCGCTTTTATTTCTTTATTTTTTCACACATCTCACACATCTGGTTCTGTGCAGTACTCCAAGGCACCACACAGGAAAGGGCCAAACTTAGCATGATTAACCCTTTCTATGACCAGACAAGGAAACTGTGTCTTTTTAACAAGTTATGCTTGTGGGAGGTATATTTTTTTGTGAAGAAGAGAATGAAAAATAGTGGGCTGAATTGCCTTGCTAGTGTGACATGCCCAGAAGATCCTTTCTGTATTGATGCTCCCATTGCAGAAATAGGCCTGAATCTAGACCTTTGTGGAATCCACGGGGGCTGAGACAAATCTGTTGGGTCTTTCCTAGGTGTCAGTAAGAAGCAATTCTTCTTTCAGGAGTAATCCTAAGGAACTTCCCTTGGGGATGTTCACAGAGTATCCCCATCCTTTCTGTGGATGAAGCTAACCAACGAATTCAAGTTTCAAACTTTTCAGAAAAAGGGGCTTTGTATGGAATTTTCTTGCAAGTGTTGTTCCTTTTTAAATCAGTGCTGCTGAAGTCTTTTCTCACAGCAGGGAGGTTGTCCAGGCCAATGGCAGTCATTTACATTATGACAAAAACAGACTCAGCAATGTCCCTTTAATGTGGTGTTTTAACGGCTGCATTAACCATTTTTGTACTATGCTAGACCAGAACTCAGACTGAGCTAATCTTTAAATGTCTGCTTTTCTCATATCCTAGGCTAGCTGGCATTCTGTCCACCCCCCTAGTCTGCTGAGGTCTACTGTTTGCTTGCTTAATCAGTTGCTTGGATTATTTAAGCAGTTTACTGTTCCAATAATATATTCCTATCAATCTCATAGTGACAGTTAATTCAGCTTCTTAATTTAAAATGAAGGAATGAAGCACCATTGTAAGCTCTCATTGTCCCATAATGAAAAATCTTAGCTCTACAGCTTCATGACTTCTTTCCCACTCGGTGTCTTTTCTCCTTGCTCTTATCTCTCTCTCAGCCATTTATTGAATCTCATTCTCTCTGCTGCTCACTACTTTTTTGCTCCTGCTTCATACCACAAAGTCCGTCCCACTGTAAAATCTGTCCTACCCTGGTTCTCTCCAAGCATACAATTCTGTGCAGCTGAAACACCACAGAAGGTCTCATAACCACATGGTCCAACACATTGCCACCTTGGATGACATCAAGAAAGTAGTTTCTCAGTTGAATCAGCTGGTGAAAGCCAGAACACATCACTTTCCTTTGATTTTGGCACTCAAGATTCTTCTCATAGAGTTTTCATAGCTGAATTCTATTTTTAAGGGAAGTCAATATTGCAGACCACAAATCACAAACCTCCTTAGCAAACATGAACTCTGTTTCATCAGCTAAATGGCACTGGCTTACCAACATCTCATCTCATACTAAACATGCTAACAAGTCCAATATTTTTCACAAGCAGCAATTCACCTAGAACCCAATCCAGAGTACATTAGAATCAATGAGAGTCATTCTTTAAGTCAGAAAAGGCTTTTAATAGCAGCAAACAGGATGCAAATGATTTTTTGAAAACTAATATCCCCTAGTCTTAATCTTTACGGAAATGCTTTTACTCATTATGGACAAAGGTTTCCATTCCCAAAGGTGGTTTAATTGCCTACCTCTTAGTTTGATGCCAAATTTGCTGTTGATTTCAGTGGCAACATACCTATTAGGTGCCTACCTAATAAAAGATAGGTCCCAAACTACTTTGCAAATTGGGGTCCTAATACCCAGATTAATTCTCCTTCCAGTAGTTTTAGTTTTAATGGAGCTGGTCCTAGATTAGTAAAAATTGGTTTTAAATATAAAGGCCACAGAAGGATCTAGGATTTTGAAAAGCGGGGTATGGGAGTTGTGACTTACTCTCCAAGGGTGACTGTGAACCTCCCAGCTTCCCCTACCCCCTTGGTGGGGAAACCACGCCACAGCAGCAGCAATAGCAGCAGCAGCATCTGGGGACTTTTTTGAGTCCCTAAAGCAAGTAAGATTCTTCCTCCACCAAAGATTCTTCTTTGGCTGTTGCTGCCATGGTATAGTCTGCACCCAGCTCCTGACCGGACTCTGCACAGGACCAAGGTGTCCAGGGCAGCTGGCAACTGGAGCACCCAGTAAATGGGTGACACAAGAGAGAGGAGGGTGACTGCACCACTGCACTGTCCCTGGATCTGCTCCTGATTAAGACTAAGATTTTTTGAGGTGTGCAAAGGGATTTGAACATCCCAGCTGTGAAGATTTGCAGTCCAAAAAAATCCCTGCATCTTCTGACTTAAAATTTCCAAACCCAATTTATTAGACCAAATTTCCCAAACATTGGCCTCACGAAACAACTTCCCATTAGCTGAGATATTATCCTCTATAGTCTCCTTGTTGTGTGCTTCTGTGATGCTACTGAACAGAATATAGCAGCAATTCATAACCAGGGTGCCACAGCCCCAGGGTGCTTTGAGATCCTTTCAAGGCTGCCATACAGTGTTAGCACTGTTAGATGTGCAACATGATTCACAAGATAAATCCAGAGATCTCAAGCAGGAATCTATAGTGTCAAAGCCATTCTGACCTGTTGTGGTCTTCCTGAGTTTTTTGCAAAGAAGAATTCCTTTATTATTTTCTGTAGTGAAAAAGTCAAAACGAAGAGCTGGCATTTTCCCAGGGGTGTCTTGAGTCTAGTAAGGGGTCCCTTGAGTCTAAAAAGGTCAAGAATGACTGGAATATAGGTCATTAACAGGGAGAGATTGGGATATTAATTTTTATTCTGGGATAATGAATGGGGGTGGAGAAAGAGGTACTGGTACTCACCTGTAGCATGCATAGTACAGCCGGCACAAGGAGCCTTGGCTATATTAGTTCTAGTCAGCTTGGCCTATAGTTCTTATTACTTCAAAAGATTATTTTTTCTCTCTTTTTTCAGAGGGATGCAAAGCGAATTAAAAAAAAACCCTTATAGTGTGATATAATAATGATTATTTTTACATAGTGATTTAATAATTAAAGTCATAATTGAGGGATTGTGGAAATAAGGGCTCTAAGATGTTTGCTGTAGAGGTGTGTAAGTTTGGACTGCTGTGACAGTAAGCGATGCTACTGAATCATTTTATTCATTTTCACTGTTGCCTTTTGAATGGAGGAAGCCAGTGTGCAAGCTAAAAAAAACAAAAACAAAACTTAAAAGCAACTCTCTGTCTACAGCTAATCAGAGAAGGCTGGCTTGAGATTTGTATTTGATGCAATGGGTATGAACAATAACGTAGCGCATTATTCTCAGGGCAAGAAAGTAAGTATGTAAAGCTGATTGAACCACTGTGCGCAGGCTCTTGAGAGTGAAGGTGCCTGGGCCTCTTGGAGAGAGAGTAACATTCTTCAGGGTAACCGTGATGGGGGGAGGGCGGCTCTGTGCTGGTATTTGTGTTTCAGGCAGGCTTTTCTAATGTCTCAGCAATCCATGTATGGTGACAATACAATGCAAGAGCTGGGCTTAAGGTTATATAAACAACTGAGCTAACCAGGTTTTTATTATTGTAGCTGCATACAAGAAGCAAAAGGAGGAAAAAAGAAGGAAAACATTTATTTTATTTATTAGATTTATGCCACCCTTCCCAACAAAGGCCTAGAGTGCATATGGCAATACTGAGATAGCATTAAATAATAATACTAATGTAATACCTTCAGATTGCTTTCCAAACATTAACTATTTAAACCACACACTTTTGTGAAGTAGTGAATATTTATCTTCCTAAACAAAGAGAGAGGTAGCATGTGATTAAGTAGGCTGTCGCCCACGAAAGCTTGCACTTTTCTGAACAAATTAGTTCCTAAGGGAACATACAGACACTACACTTAGATCAGCGTAACTAGGGTTAGGTTGATTTAAGTGCCCATCTTTGCAAATGCTTGGGGGTGGGAGGATAGTAAATCAGGCCAAAAATGGTGGGTCCTATCTAAGTTACTTCACCTGAGTAGATGAACTGACTTGGATTGGGAATGGGTTATTCTGATTCAGCAAGTGTCTTTATGGGTTCAGAGCATAGCATTGAAGTTGGGAAAGCCCAACTGGTTGCCCCAGCCCCAGGGCTGTGATCTTCTTACCCCAGCTGCTGACCAGGTTTTTTTATAGTCCCCTGATTCAGCACCCCCTCCCCTGATTCAGCACCCCCTCCCCTGATAGACAGCACCTCCCACAGAGCCACAAACACCTCTCCCTCATACCAACTACCCCCATCCCTCTGTGGACTCCCCCCCAGAGTCCTGTCCCTCCCCATTCCCTTCCCCTTTCCCCTTAGGGCTCCCAGCACCAGTGAATATTCAGTGGTGGCAGATGACAGAACAAGGAGCAATGGTCTCAAGTTGCAGCAAAGAAAGTTTAGGTTAGATATTAGGAAGAATGTTCTCACTAGGAGGGTAGTAAAGCACTGGAACAGGTTACCCAGAGAGGTGGTGGAAGCTCTATCCTTGCAGGTTTTTAAGACCCAGCTAGACAAAGCCTTGGCTGGGATAGTCCTGGTTTGAGCAGGCATTTGGACTAGATGACTTCCTGGGGTCCCTTCCAACCCTAATTTCCTATGATTCTAACATCTGTACATACCATCTACCATCACGCTTTAACTAAGCCACATAATCATAGTTTGGGTACAGCCAACATTTGTATGCACCCTAAGGTGCCACCCTGCCCTGCCTTCTGGGTAATGAGGGTGAGACAGAGAAGGTAGGACCAACTTTTTGAACTTACGTGACCAAAGCTAAATGATATAATCCATAATAAGGCATCTAAATAGCTGGTTTCATTGTCCAAGATGTCACAGATCTATTCAAGTCAATGGGAGTTGTAGTCACATAATAATTCTGAAAGTTAGGCCATCTATATAACTGGTTAAGTGTGGCTTTAAAATTTTGACTTTGGTCACACAAGTTTGAAAAATGTAATGATTTGCATCAGCTTCACAAAGGAGCAGTTTCTACTTCACCTACTCAGGTTCATTTTTTTGACAAAGCACTTTTATTTATTTTTTTTAAAAATCACATTTTGGTGGAGAAATATTGTCAAAGGTTTTTGTGAATATTATTTTGGTTCTTTGTTTTTACTATCTCTAAAGATGCTTGGCATTTTCCATCACTATTTGAAAAAGACACTTAAAAAGAATTTAAAAATTGATGTTTCTATTTTTATTCATCTGAATATTGTGTATGTGATACACATTTCACATGATTGCAGAGGGCAGTGCTTTAGGATGTTTGCCAAAATATTATTCATGCATAATAGATATTCTGTATGTAATATATGTAAAATTACAGATGAGAACTGCATTGACACAGCATCATTAAAATTATGAAGTCAGGTATTTTAAAGTTAGGAAATTCTAGATTTAAAATTCTCTGTTCAGCTTCATTTCTCCTACCTCACACATCCTTTCTGTGAACTGCTGAGGTCCCAGGGAAAATGCAGCAGTTGATTGTGGCATTGAAGATAATTTAATAATGCAGTACACAAGAGCACTGAATTAATTTGCATAGGCATCTCTAAGTCTACATTCAAATAGCTGTCTTCTAATGCAGGTTTTTAATATACTTCTTTAGGTGTAATTAAAATAGGAAAAAAATTGTTTGTGCACTGCTGTGTCAGTCACTCCATTATGTAAGGGCCGTGTTAGAGGGTAATTTTGGGTGGCTCCTGGAGCTCTTAACACCTGGACTGTCTGCACATTAACACCTGCAAGTAGTTTTAAGCACTCATTAAGCCACTCAAAATTACACAGGATTATCTCTGATCTGTTACCCAGCTCATGTTCTACTACTTTCTAGGCTACACTTTAGTGTAAACACCCCACCTGCTCCCCCCAGCCCCACTGGCCCAGATTGAGCCCACTGCCCTCCCCTCCCCCCCAGCATCCCAGATCCCTGCTCACTTCCCCCCTCTCCCCCAATTACTTGTGGCTGTCCTCACTGTCTGTCCCAGGGAGCATGCAGAGACGGGTTAACCTGCCTGCCTGCCTGCTTGGTCCCTGCTGCTCCCTGGGCTGAGCCCAGGGTGGAAGAGAGCAGCAGCAGCAGCAGCAGCAGCAGGGATTAGGCATGCAAGTTAACCCTTTCCACAAGTAAGCAGGGGGGAGCTCCAGGGGTGGAGGGTCAGAGGAGAACCCTGAGGGGCTGGGAGATTGCCCTGGGGGGAGCAGGGTTTTAGCCCAGAATGGGAGGGGGGGATTCTTGCCTTTCTTACCCTCCAACATGTCTGATTTTTGTCGCAGCACTCTTGGTGCTCTTGGCGGCTTCTTACTGCGCAGGCCGGGAGCGACCCGAGCCCTTTTTTGTGCTGCACGCGGGCTGTGGCCAGCAGCCCGGGCACGCTGGATCGGAGAGGGAGGGCGACGAGCTGGAATTAGGCACAAACGCTTAGCGGTAGTTTTAAAGATTGTTTACTTACACCGAGATGGCAGTGGTGTAGGCTGGAAAACTTGCTTGAGTTGCGGTTACAGACACAGACAACACGGACGGTCGCATGGAGTTTGCTAGGCTCCACGGAACAGAGCTCTGGATGCTCTGGGTGAGCGCACCACCAAAATTGGAATCGGAGATACGTCTTATAAAATTTGCGCTCGAAGACGGGAAGAGGTGGGCGATGGATCAGGTCGCCAAGCTCCTCTGAATCTCACACCCGCCACGTGGGAATAATTTAAAACTAGCCAATAGCAGGGAACGAATTTGCATACCGGTGGCAGGAACTCTTTTGCACCGTGCATTTCTCTTGCAACTTGAGCAATGCACTCTGCAAAAGAAGCTGCAAAAAGGCGGGAAACTCGTCCCTGCACCGGGGTTCTCCTCTGCAGCAGGAAACTCCCGTGCAATGAAGCTGCAACTTGGCGGGGATAATTCTGGTGCCGAAGCACACACAAAATCATGCCTTTGGGTCATGACACTGACCACTTCTTCCCAAGATGGTCCCTTTCTTAAGTACTCCCTTTCTCTAGTGTCCCTGGTCCTTCACACTGCCTCCCCACCCCACTCCCTTGCCTAGTCTGGATGCTACTTACACTCTTGTTCAGCTTTCCAGTACCACCAGTCTCTTGAGCAGAGCCAGGAGTGCCCTCCCACTGTTCTGGGACCCAGCCCAGCTCAGTCGTCCTCTCTGTCCAGACTCAGGGCTTGAGGGCCACCTGACATGCAGTGCCAGGGCAGGGGGAGAGCTAGTGACGTGCAGTGTCAGGTTCTTCCTTCTTTCTTTTTCTCTAGGCCTCTGCTGGCCTGAATGTATGACTGCTCTAAACTAGAGCTAGCACTACTACAAATCACCCTTTCTGCAGGTCAGTGTAAGGGGTAACAAGGCGCTTATATTGGCAGGATGTGAACCCTAAGTTCTGCTTCCACAGATCTAGTTAGTATTAACAGCAGTTATTGCAGAAGTGGGTAGGCCCCTGGATCTCTGTGCAGGGTCTGAGGACAGGTGGGAAGAATTTACTCTCCCCCACTGAATCCTCTGCCTATGTGTTAGGAAAAGGAAAGGGCTGCTGAGCATATGTACTTGATCTGAAGGAATGGTTGAAAGAAACCCAGTTTGTCTCTCTTTTCCATTCCCTTATCCTCTGTGTGATGCCTCAGAAGTAGGGAAACGCCACTTAGAGCCATTTTTAGGTTCTTAGAAGGGCTCTCTTCTCCCAAAGACACAGTGCTGCACCAATCTTAGTGCCACGCAGGTGTTCCCAAGGCAGCATATGCTGTTATTGTTGCTCTTTAGGTACAGTGTAGATCCAGTTCCTTAGAAAGTTGAGATATGATTATTATTTTGGCAGGGTGGCAACATTTTCCCGAGTTACACAAGCAGTGAAAAGGAAGTGATGATCTGCAGTTTATTACACATCTAAATTTGAATGAAGCCACAGGCCTGTCTTTAGCTGCAGAGCACTGCCTCTGAATTTCAAAGGCTTGCTGCAAACAGTTGGGGAGGAAGGGTGAGAAAGTCTAATAAATTGTTGCAAGAGTCCTTTATAGTGGAAAGTGTAACCTAGCCTAACATTACCCAGCTTGTGATACTTCAAGAAGTCTTTCTGCTGATTTTATGGAGCTGTCTGTGTGGAGCTCCAGCATCCTGGAAAAATAGCTCTGAAGGTCCTTGGTTTTCAGTTCTCTCGTTTCAGTCCTTCCTACTGTTAAAGGTCTGTAAGCAGTGACTCTGGGCCTGATTTTATTTAACCTAAATCCCCTTTACACTGTTCTAGGGAGGAACCCTAAGAAAGGTAGAAATATAGTTATATATTAAGGTCCACTTCAGTAGAAAGTGGCATTAGTGTCAATGATCATCTGGCTGTAGGTGTTCTAAATGCTTCTGAAAACCAACACAAAAAAAAACAACAATGTGGAAGGTAAATTTAGGATTATTAATCCAACAGCAAGCAGCAGCAAGAAATCTGATATATCCATCAATCAGTGCTGTGGAGAACTGTTTGTTTGGACTAGTTAGAGAGTGATGAATAGGTCCTCTGTGTAAAACATTCAGCTACAGTGTAGAAGGGTAGTAAATTATATGTTTGTTAATGTTATATACCATATAAAATAATGTATAGAAAGTACTTATGTATAGAAAGCAATAAAAATTGTTAATGAACTCATAACAGTGGCAGGAACTAATGCCACAGGAGTCTTAATTCATTGCCATTTCACCAACCTGTCTGGGCCGAGTAGAGATATACTTTTACTGGTAAAAGTGATCACAAACTAATCCATGCCTATAACAGAACAGAAGTTTGGCACACAGAGACTGGTTTAAAAATGGCAGAACCCAGTCTAAGATTTGCCCCTCCCACCAAAGTGCGAATGTGTGTTCTGTTCACTACCAATCTAAACTACACCACTTACAAGTGCGTAACGTACATCGATTTCACCTCGGGCTTTTTGAATGTCTGTACCTAGCCCTGGAAACCTCTGTTGGTGTTTCCTAGTATATCAGGATGAAACCTGGCAGGAGAGTCATCAGTCAGTTTTCTGGGATGAAGGTGTTGTAAGAATCATGAGTAACTGGTGCCTCCTGAATCGGGGGGGGGCACCACAGAAGCTGTCAATGGCAGTGGGGAGGGGGAGGAGTCCCCCAGGCAGCTGACCGTCGGTGGCAGCTGTCAAGGGGGGCACTGGCCCCGTCAGGGGGGGCACGTGCACCCCTGTGCACTCCCTACCTATTATAAGAATCCAGCTAAAATAGAATGTAGTTTTGTTGGTAGCAGAGAGCCGGTAAGAATGAGCTAAGGGTGATATGGAAGCAGCCTCTTTGTTTGATCACTGAGTAAATTCCCATCTTCTTTGCTGATGACATCAATCCATCAGATCCAGACTTCACTGCGCTAAGTTCTTCAGCATCAGAGTGAGAGAGAACAGGCAGGGCTGGTACTTGTTTGGGAAATAGAAGATGTGGGTTCAAATAATGATAATAATAATTATTATTATGATTACAGGCCCAGAGATAATAATGCCCTCTAATCAAGTTTTCTCTCTTCATGCTGTAACCACAGGATAATTGGGCAAAAAGTGGGCACCCTACCCCTTCCACGGGGCTTGTTGAGGGTGGGATACCATGGATTGCTTAGGTGCTCTGCCAGAATCATTCCCAAGCAGACTCATAAGCCATAGTGTGGACACCTAGGGAAATTTGCAGTCCAAGATGGAGGCACCTAATGAGATTTATGACTTCTGGCTCACTTCTGCCTGACTTCAGACTAACCACCTCTTTCTGGTTCCAGGCCATTTTGAATAGTGATTTTGAGCATAGGTACCTAAATTCTCCCTAAGACTCCTTCAGGCATCTAAGAAACCACTTTGAATGTGGCCACAACAGGGACTCATTTTCAATGTGTCTTTTAATAAGAGTAGATTACTGGCTTAGCAGAAATATGTCAAAGAATGCACTCGCAAACTAGTACCAAACGTCTCTTTCTGGGGGGAGGGGATGAAGAAGTTTGCAGCTAAGCAAGTGAAGTTGTCTCTGGACAGAGTTCTCTGCAGTCTTGCAGTCTCACTTCAGACTGTTGTACAGCACAGGGCGAGTGGGGGCAGGTTTTCAAAGTGCAGACCTGAATCTTGCAGTTTACACATCTCCCATTTTTTTCATCTATTTTAGTTTTCAGCTACAAAAAGAAAAAAAAAAGACTTTGATCTGAAGTAGAAGCTTCCTCTTTTCTTTCTTCTTGCCTTGTTCTGTCAGATGACCAAGTTATTGTAAAATTCTGCACACATTTTGATGCTCCTTATATTTTAGCCAGGCTAAAGAGATGTGAATTTGCTGTAAATCAGGCTTGTCAAAGGTATGGCCCACAGGTCAGATCTGTCCCACGGAGCTACATCATCCTGCCCCCTGTGCTGGCCCTTCATGGCCACGCCACTCCCCACATGCAGGATCCAGTGTCTGCATAACCCATTCCAGCCACTCCATGGCAGGCACTGCATGCAACATGGGTCGTGGAGCAGGCGCCACATGTGATGCAGTCCCAGACCAGCCAGAGCAGGCACTGGATTTGGCATGTGGGTGGGGGGAGGGGACGGGACTGCACGGGTCCCCTACATACCAGATTCAGCACCCACTCTAGCCAAGTTGGGATGCAAGCAGCACACAGTTCCTGCTTCAGCCAGTCCGGGGCACATGCTGCACACAGCATCCACCCTGGACAGGCTGAAGTGGGCACCGCATATGACCCACATCCTGATCTGGTCACAGAAGGTGCCATGCGTGGCACAGTCCCCGATTGACCAGAGCAAGTGCCTCAAGGGCTAGACTGGGGTGGGGAGGGGGGCATGGGCCCAATCTGACCCATCCAGCACTGTTCATCCAGCTTGTGGACCAGTCTTGGACCACTCATCTAGCCTTCTGGGCCAGACGAGTTTGGCATTCCT
>NW_005841908.1:2113454-2121045 GCF_000455745.1 Alligator sinensis
AATCTAGGTTGCCTTTTCAGAAATCCCTGCTCTTGGGTCAAACCTTTCTATTGCATAGGAAATTCAGAATATATAATGAAACACAGTTAAATATTCCTAATAAACTTAAGATAACAGTACAGGGTAAAAGCTACGGTGGTGTTTTTCAGTATTTCATCTCAGAGGAGGAGGACAGCTTAAGAAAGTTTTGTCTTGTGTAGGCTAGCTTCACTGCCTCATTCGTTCCCTGAGTCAAGCAGTGAGGAAATGAGTCTACATGAGAATGTTGCCCTGTTGTCGAATGATGGTGTAAAAGCTGTGTTAACTTCCATGGGAATGAGATTCTTTGCCAAACATGAGATGCCTAGGCTTTCCCTTGGGACCACATTCTAGCTCAAAATGAATGGAGGAAGTTACTATGAGAAGCTGAAGCAGAAAGCAGTAAAGATATGTATCTGTCGGGGATATCAGTGGAACAGGGGAGCAGCTTTGCCAGTAGCATAACTGGTCGGTGTATGATCAGGGCACTGGCCTCCGGCACCAACTATGGGGGGGCCCCAAAAATAACAGCTACCATCACCAGCCTACCCACCTCTGGCACCCAGGGCAGGAACTGCTTGTTCCACCTTTGAGCTCTGCCAGTGTGTTCTTTGAGGTGTATGTCATACTTGTAAAGCTGATACGGTAAAAGCAGCCTAGGCCCTACCTGTGCCTTTGCAGCACCTCTACCGATGCGTGCATAATGTGTACCTACCTGAGCACTGCTTGGGTGTTTCAACATGCCTGTGATGTGAAGAGATGCAGGGACTGTTCTCTGTAACACCAGTGTACAGATCTCTGAAAGGCCCACTACTGTTAATGGGATTATTCCTAGTTTACACCAAGATAAAACAGAGAGCAGATTTTGGCCTGTTGGCTTGAAAGTGTTATGTATGGGCTATGTAGTGGACTGCAGTGAGTTGGCCAGATCCTGAGTTGGTGAATGTGAGACTCAGTCTCTCTGCTCTTGCATATATGCTAACATTGATATTTTCAGATACAAACTAGTTTTGTTTGGTTTTTTGTTTAACGCAGCCTACTCCAAACTCCCTGTCAGCAAAAAGTTATTTTTCTAGCTATTTCTGTTTTATTGTAAAAAGGGGATAGTTCATTAACACAGAACTTCTGAAAGCCTCAGACTATAACTTAATAGAGCACAGACTAATACTGTTCATTAAAATATGCGTTTGAGGTAATGCTTCCTCAAGTCCTCAGGGAGGTAGTACCGTGGAGCTAAAACGATGCTTCTCACAGCCAAATGGCACACGCCTATTAACAAAGTTTTGTGATCAAGATGAAAGGGACGTTTAGTAACTGCAAAGGGTAAATACTGGGTTTTGTTCTTCAAATACACCTTACTGAGTAAGGACAATGGACCTACTCTAGGTTGTTCCTTCTTTTCCATTTCTCGGCTCCTGCTCTATGATTCACCCACAGTTGTTATGGAAGGGATTTAAGGAATGACGGGAATTTCTCTTTGGCCAGTTTGAGGGAAAACAAGATCCAGTCGTGTTGGTCACACACATTCTCAAACAGACAAATCTGATAACTGACTTTTGCTCACAGGGAAATGGCGTTTTTTTACATTTTAAATTCCTTCCCAGCCCTTTCTGTTTCTAGTTTCCCAACGAGATCTAAACAAGTGACCAGATCCATTTTCAGCAGTGAGTTTTGTTTTGGGAAACAGGCAGTGATAATTTATTTGGGCTGATAGAGGATTTAAAGGAGCAGAAGAAAATGTGTAGTGTTACAATAAAATTACAGCCAGCCTAACTTTTGGAAAACATTGTCTCTGGAGCCAGGGAGGAATTTTTGCCTTACTTATAGAATATAGGGGGGAAATCTGGTATGCCGCTGCATAACTGCAGCAGACTTTCAAATACGACAGTAGATCACCTGATGGCCTGCCCGGTATACACTGGTTTGATTAAGGAAGATAGAAAACATCTTGCCTAACTTGGCTTTTTATGGCCGATATTTTATGGCTGGCAAGTCATAGTCATAAGTGATGTCCTTAAATCAAGAACTTAAACCCTATTCCCTTGTCCCATATGAATTTATGGTTTTTCAGCAGTGAGCTGTTTGTTAATCTTTTGGAAGCACACCCTTCCATATCTGTCAGATGTGAGCACAAACATGGTCCCTGAGAGGCTGATTCTGAAGTGAATGGCAAAACTCCAATGAGAGCAGCAACAGGCCCCATGCACAGCCCAGGGAAAGCAAGTTTCTGGAAAAATTAAATTGCTTCAGCTAATGGAAGAGATAAGGAGATGGACAGTTGTTTTTTAAAAAAGTGGCCAAAAATATACAGATTGTAAATGTTCTCTTTTTGATTAAGTAATTTCATCATTCATCATGCATATTTTACATTTTCATTTTTAAAGAAAGATTGATTAGCTTTTATACATGACATGCGGCAGAACTATGTGAAAAATGCACTACTTCTTGTGGAGTTTTAAGCTAAAAGAGGGAAATTATGCTTTTCACCGATGGAATAACAATTTGTTCATCATCAGCGTAAGAGAGAAGAGGAATTCATACTTTGCTTGTCTTGTTCTTTGGGCTTCATATGAGAACATTATCCAAGTGATCAGCAGTTCCCGCTATTGCAAGATCAAGTCATGACTCACTAACATCCACGGTCAGGCTCATTACACTTTACCCTGCACTGGCAAAGTAAAAGTGCTTTATATTAGATGTCATAATTATATTTAAACTCTCTAAGCTTCTTTATATTCCCAGAGTGGTATGAAGGTGCCATAATGTAAATAAAAATCAGATCCACAAATTCCAGATATTCCCTGGGCTCGATTCTTGGTGACACAGTGTCCCCTTGACATCCCCCTAGCTGTGCACGGGGCCTTAAAATGTCAAATAAAGCCCCAAGGGTGCCTATATAAAATCGTGGAGGCTTCTCCAACATACTGGATTAATTACCACACGCCTACAACCTTCTGTATCTTAAGTACCAGTGTCCCTGCACTTTAAAATGGTGACAGAGGCTCACAAATTAAAGCTCGCTGAACAAGCTTTAGTTCAAGAGCCCCTGCTGCCATTTTTAAGCGCAGGGACACTGATACACAAGATGCGGTGGCATTTTAATTAGAGCAGCTCTTGGCACCGCTCTAATTAAAGCACTGCCCTTTTCCCCCTCCCCGCACCTCCATCCCCAGACCACGTGTAAAAGTGCCCTAAGGGCCTGTCCTTGCTGCCTCCAGACTGCATAGGGACCACAGCATTGGAGCATAGCATACTCACATGTGCTGCATCCTGAAATGGATATAATGTACCTGCCTTAACTCACTGCTGTGTGCGTGCAGGTTTCATTGTTTCAGGCGTGCTTATCCAGCACTGCCCTAAGACATCCATGTCATGCAGAGCAGGTATGCTATGCTTCATACCAATGCTCTGTAGCTTGGTCCAGAGGCATGTCTTAAAGGTGATGTTCCTAGTTAGAAGAAGGGCACCTGAGTCATGGATCCTCTGAAAATTTGTCCAGTTTCTTGCAAGTGCCTAAAGGACAGCCATTGGGTGTGAAAATCTGATCTCAAAGTATCCCATTCTTTAGGTAAATGGTGGGACATTTGGAGGAGTTGAAGGTCAGATTTTTCAAGCCCTCAGGGCCCAACAACTTTTACCAGGAGCAGAATCAAGAAGCTGAAAAGGGGAGACAGGGCAGCTGGTTGCAATGGCAAGTTCATTTTACATGTATCCAGTAACTGAGAGCAGAGGTCTCAATAGCTGGGGGAGGGTGTGACAACACTACTGCACCACCACACACCCCTGAATCCACTCCAGCTGTCACTGAACCAAGTATCTCTCTAAGGTACTCACAGCTAGATTTAGCACCTGGTGTACACTCAGCTTCTCTGAAAATATAGGTGCCTGAATTGGCAGTAGAGGTCTTTTGACAATCTGGCAAGGTGTTCAGTGGTTGGTGACTTTCTTCTATGAACGGTTGTAGGGAATGTAACATGTACATGTAATAAGGAAATATTTAAGAAGTGAACACTCACCAAAAGCAATTTATCACTGTTTAAACATTAGTTTTAGACTTCACAGAAGTAACCTTAGACATGAACTCAGCCCATTAGAGGTTCCCTGGAGTTGTAACAGTTCAGTGCACTGTTGCATTGAAGCTGATGACTAGAAATATAATATGATTCCAGCCGTGGGCAATGGATCTTTATCGTCGCTCAATGGAATTGCCACTGAATGCAGAGATGCTTATTTGCTCTCTAGTTAGACACAAAGCTATAAGATACAGAACAGTAAAAAACCAAAGGAAAATTAAAGGGGGAAGAAAATAAAACTAATTTAATAACTACCTTGGCTAAATCTCTATTTGCGTACCAATAACCAGACTTTTAGAAGAAAATATTGTGAAATAATCCATTTATTCTATGTAGCACCGTTGGAATATTAATGCATAGACCAAAGTTACACTGCTTTATATTAAAGTGTGGTTACAGTCAGGACAGAAAGAATGAAAGAAAAGTACCATCTTACTCAGTTGACACATACAGCAATGCAGAGCAGCTCCAACTAAGGAAAACCTGACTAGATACGAGTCATATCATTACAGAAGCGTTAACTGTGTTTGGATTTCAGAAACTTCATTACAGATGATGATGCATAGGCTAGAAATAATCATCTGCTTTTCATACCTAAGGTGGAATTTACATGGCTGGCAGTGAGGCAACACTGATGTGTGATTCTCTAATGAAAAAAGGAAATTAAATATAATCATGGCCTTGTGAGGTTCCATGTTTATAGTGTCTCAGTGACTCAGGTACTATGGTGACAGCTTGAATAAAGGTTTTATGAGAGAGACCTACCCTTGAAGCACAGTCTCTTTTGTCTTCTGAAGGCAGAATATTTTATTAATAATGACATTTTGGATGAATCAGTGATTCTGTGTATGACACACATGCCCATGTGTGTCCTAGCAATGTCATGCTAATGGAACAAGGTAAGGGCCTGATACTACAAATCACTCCTGCTGTTCTCTCCAGTCATTTCCATAGACTAACTGGCTGGTCAAACTGGGATAACACCATTCATGCGATAATCCACCAAAGCTTCCAGTTGAACATATCTCTTATTGTCACAATAGTAAACAGACTGGATTCTATATAACACTGTGAAATAGAGCTGGTGAACAAGTAGGTGCCATTATTATACACCCATTTTTTCTGGCTCTGATTGCAAATCAGGCCTCAGACCTAGCTGCATTATGCCAGGTCTTCATAAACACAGTATATGTATGTGGCAATCCCTCAATTTGATATAACACAGTATACATGGATAAGTACTGGAGCCAGCAGCCTTGTCTTCTCCCAATTTATATAAAGCTATTAGCATAGGAGCTGCGTATGCAGGTATTTATATTCACAATTAAATACTCCCAGAAGTTTGCTTTCAAATACACTGCCAGTACAGAACATAGGTGAGAGCAGTCCAGGACTTCAGACATTTTGCCCTTGAGGCAAAAATAAGGATGGACGCAAAATGCATGTATCATTTTCTGTCACCTTTATTGTCTTGTGCTTGCCTCATGGTTAATACCAGACCTCTGGCAGTGCACAGCCAGTGAGGGATAGGAGAGCTCAAGCTGTGCATTAATGGATTAAAGCATGCTGTCACTCTGGGAAGAGAGGTTTCCACTGCTTGGTTCAAGAATCTCTTGGAAGTGAACCTGTTCCTTTCAGAACTATAATGTTTCTTAGAAAATGGGGGAAAATAAACATGTTAAAAATAATGTCTAGTGGACCAAAGTGATTTTTTTTAAAACAAGGGAATGAATTCTGTGATCCTTAGTCAGGCAAAACTCCCACTAAATAGCTGTTACTTAAGGGGAGGTAGATTTGGCCTAAGAATTATACTCCATGAATACCTTTATTTAAGGATTTGAATGAATTTAATTAAATTAAACCAAGTCTTTGATAACGTACCACAGGCCTTTTGAAGCCCAGTAAAATAATGTTTCTTTTAATTGTATCATAGATGATATTAGCTGATGCAAAGTCTCTTACTTTGTAAACTAAAATGCCATTTAATTATACAATTAATTTTACTCAGCTGAAAATTGTCATTTAGCTCTCTTTTTAACAATGTTGAAGCATCTGCTGCAAAAATCAGTGTAATTATGTATTGCGAGGCAGAGAAAGATGATTTAAACCCTTCAAAATGGTACCCTGATCATCAACACTAAGAGTGAGACTACATGTTACAATTAGATGTGCTGTGAGCACTTAAACCATGAATGATCCCACATTAAGGCCCCTTAGCAAGTGCTAAGTTGGACAAGGATTATCTTTGAGCTGTACTACCCAGCTTGAGTTCATTTCACTTCTGGCTGTTCAACAGAAATAATACCACCAATTTGCAGCCGTCAGTTATCCCACGAGGCACTGCTTCCAGGTGAACTAACTATCATCCAGGACTCTACAGCCCTGGACTGACAGCTGGGGAGCAGGTGAGTAGGGAGGGGGTGAGTGGTGAGGAAGGAGGTCAAGGGAAGGGAAGGAGTAGGAGCCAACTCCTCCATTCCCTGAATTGTCCCTTCTGCTCCCCACTGGCCCCAAGATCATTCTCCTGCCCTCCAATTGGCCTCTTCACCCCCAGATTGTCACCTAGACCCTTTCCCACTGCCTGGATTGCTGCTCTGATCACCCCCTCTGGGGCAGATCCAGGATTTTTAAAGGTGGGGTGGCAAGGTCAATGACTAGCACTAGCACTGCAGGGGTGGCTGAATACTCACCTCCAGCTTCCCTCTCCCAGCGTAGACAGACCACACTGCAGGAACAGCAATCAGGGACTTTTAAATCCCCAAAGCAGGCAAAAATCCCAACCCACCCCCTCTTTTGGCACCCCATCCTTCCCCTGCCATTCTCCCCCTCACCTGCCTGCTACAGCAGCTGTGTCTGGCTGAGCAGGGGGATAGGCAGAGGTCCAGAGCTGTTCCTGTCCCACTCCAGATAAGGTACATGAAGAGCTGGGCTCAATCTGGGACAGCAGTGGCAATGATGGCAGCAGGTGAGCCTGCTCTCCAGCTGGCAGGGAACACTTGGGGAGATGGGGAAGAGAAAAGAAACCCACCTGCTGATGCTGTTGTTGCTGTCCCCAGTTGAGCCCTGGCCGCACAGAGCCCAGCTAGAGTGGAGCAGCAAGAGCTCTGGAATTGATTACATCCCCAGGTCAGCCAAAGAATGGCAGTGGCTGGCAGGGGAGGGGAGGAGATGGGAGAGGAGGTGACATACCTCTGAACTCAGGGAGGAAGTGGGGGTGCCAAGGGAGGTGGGGTGCTTACCTGTTTCAGGCACTTAAAAATGTCCCTGGCTGCAGCTCCCAGGGGCTAAGTACAGACAGTCAAAAAGCCCAAGGCTGAATCAGTTCAATCTTCACAGGTTAGTCTAAGCTGTATAGATTGAACCAATAAGCAAGTGAACAGGTGTTCAATAAATCAGTGTAACCTAAATCAGTTAAGTCTGGTACTACTCCCACCCAGGTTTATCTTAAACTGGTTTCAGCCATTTTGAAAGTGGTTTAAGTCTGCTGTACTAGAGGACTA
>NW_005841908.1:2121076-2149746 GCF_000455745.1 Alligator sinensis
AAGAAATTACACATAAACCAGTTTAAGTGATCAGAATCACGTTTAAACCTGTAACAGAAAATAAGTTCAGTGCATAAACCAAAACTGGTTTAAGATAAACCTAGTTGAATGTAGTATCAGACTTAACTGATTTGGGTCAAACTGGTTTATACAACTTCTATCCCAGCCCCCTTCCTGGTTTTAATTAAATCAGAGTCATCCAGCATCCCAATATGCTTTGTGGCCTGGGCTGGGCTGTGCTCTTTGCTCCAGACAGCAGGGCTGCCTCTGTCCCTCTGCTCTCTAACCCAGGCAGGGATGTGGCCAGATGTGTCCTGGCATGGCCCCGTTAAGGCAAAGTGGGCAAGGAGGGGGTTAATCCTTCTCCCCCCCCACCCCCGCAATCCTACTGCAGCCTGGGTCTTCCTGTCTGTGGGGAGCAGTGGAGGCCACAGCTGCAGCTGGCAGACCACAGCTGTGGTCCCTGGGGTCAAAAGGGACAGAGGGAAGACATAACCCCCTCCCTCCTTCCCTCCCTGCTCCCTTTCCCTTAACAGGGCCATGCAAGGATGGCGTCTGGCCATGCCCCTGCTCCTGCCCATGGAGCAGCGGGGGGGGCAGCATCATCTGTCAGGGTGCCCTAGGGAGCACAAGCATGGGGGGAGTTTATTCAACCCCTCCCTTCCCTGTCTCACCAGCACGGACCACCCTGTTAAGGCTAAGGGGGCAGGGAGAGGCTTAATTTCACCCCTCGTCCCAACTGGGGGACCACAGCTGAGGAAGAGCAGCCCACCTCATCCCCTGCCCGCCGTGGGGTGGGGAGAGGAGCTCTGTGCAGTGCTGCTCAGCCCCAGAGGAGGACTCTTCCCCCTCTTCCTCCCTGCTGGCAGAAGTGCCAGCAGGCCCAGAACCCAGCAGCCACATGCCACGGGGACTTGCTGCAGACATATGAGTCCCCCAGCACCTCTAAGCTGGCCAGGATAGCCTGCTGCCCGGCCAGCCACCACCCATGTGTGCCGGGCCAGGCTGCTCTCACTGTCAGGGCTCCGCTTCCCTGTCACTGAACTACAGCTGCTGGGGCCCATGCTGGCCCCACCATGCGACTGCCTCAGCCAGGGCTGAGCGGGGCTGGCCTGGGCTGCAGTGGCAGAGCCCTTTCCAGCAGCTGTGGCTCAGTGACAGCCGCTCCCTGCATGCAGCCTGGGCTAAGCCAGGCTGCGCCACCCAGGCCCTCTCCCCACCCTACTAGGGAAAGGAGGAGGGGGGAGAGTCCCCCTCTGGGGCCAGGCAATGGAGCTGTGCACCCAGATTGCTCCCGGCTGTCAGGGAGCTGCTGCTCTCCCCCTCCTCTTCCTCCTCCTCCTCCCCCAGGCTTCTGGTCTGAGCCATTGAAGGTATGTGCAATTTCTGGAATGAAAAGCGAATGTCTATCCACTTGCAAATCGGTTCAGTCTCTGCAGGTTAGACTAACCTTCAAAGATTGAATCAATTCAGGCTTGGGCTTTTTGAATGCCTGTTCCTAGCCCTGTTGTGTTACAGATTTGAACCAGTGTCCAGTCACTTACGCCGGTTTATATGTAATTTCTGTCTCTAGCCACAATGTGATCTGAAAGGGGAGTGTGACTATGCCACTGCACCCTCTCTGGATCCACCTCTGAACATAAAATAAATTATAATCCCTGTCCTAAAAAGTTTACATTGTAAAGCCACTGTCATAGGAGCACATCCCGTACTGAATGCATCTATATTATCATGGAGTTAGCATATGTTCTTTTAGATGTGCGGACTCATAACAAAACTGATCATCAAGTTTCATTACCAAACAATAAACAAACAGAATTACTCAGGCTTCAGCTGACCTTTCTGCCCTCTCATTTTTAGTGCAGGGGTTTTCTAACCTGCACACACAGGATGGCTGCCCTTTGCAGCCCTGCATTACCCCTCTCTGTCTGTGTAATCCAGTGCTTTAATATACATCTCTTCATCTCTCTACTGAGGTAACCACTGTTGCCAAGTCTGCTCATAATAAGAGGAATTGGGCTTGTTCTTTTTAAAAGTCACTTTAATTTTTTGAGAGTCACCAGTTGATAAGAACCCCCAATCCCCTCTCCCCAAATGAGTTGGGTTTGTTTTTAAAGGTAGTGCCGGGGGGGGTTGCGAGACTTGGCAATGCTGGAGCTAACACCGTTGTCCAACCTTATTCGTTGGAGCATTCTCAGTGCATGCAGGGAAATGTCCAGATGACATCCCTTGTTCATCTTCATGACTGTAATCTTTCTTTTAGTGCGAGGAGCAGCCCCAGAAGCTCTGCAGCATGTTGCATTATGCAGTCAGGCAGTGAGTTTTCAGTGGCACTGAGCGCCTTTCACAGTTTTGTGCAGGGGAGGGAATGGCAGCGGGGCCTTCATAACAGCCATTGTGCATAAGGAAATAACAGGCTTTGAAGACTCAGACAAAGCTTTCCTGGTTAGACCTGTTTAATGCAGATGTCCTTTCCTAGGTGCAACTGAAATTCTGCATTAATCATGAGGCATTAGTACAGGGTGGAATATCTTTTCACTTAATCATTCATGACCAGTGTGTTTCTTGTAAACTTGATTCACTTTCTTGCCTGGCAAACTTTTCTCATTCTCTCTCTCTCTTTCTCTCTCAGCTTTAAGCCACAAGCTGCTACTTATCCTGAAAACAGTTCTTCTATTTAGGCCAAAGGAAACTGTATGAAGCCACTTTTTCCTTCTCCCAGGCATATTGCCAGGACAGCTGAGTCCGGAGTCTTGCTACTCAGTGTCAGAAACAAAGTCCGTACAGGAATAAACATTGTCAAGACCGTGACTTGATTCAAAACTCAGCACGGGAGATCTGTAGAAAGACAGTTTTTACCTGTGTTGTAACTGTTCATGCGAGTAAGGAAAAAGCTGTCACTCTTTTACTCTAAAGAAAAGCAACTTGGCCAATTACTTTCCATGCAATTTACCTTCTTACTTGCCTTCCTTGGCAGGGCAGTGGTGGGGTGGGGGGAGGATTCCTATGAGAATCTCATCTTCTAGGGGGGTCCTTTCCCAACTGATTTTGGGGGGGAGGGTCCTCTCTGACTCCATTGGTTTCTTTCATCAATCTCAAGCTGGAAGTGCAAAAAAGTTAGAATTCTGTACAAAGGTCAGTGAAAGCTTAAACTTTGCGACTTGAAACCACTGGAATAAAACCATGGCACTTCATGTTTCTGTTTGCAAAGGTTCATATTTGTGGTATCAGATAAAAAGGGTTCTTCTGAATCTAGTAAGTGATGGCATTGTGTATGTGTGCACACACGCACGTGCACACACACACACACACACTCACTCATATACCATTTATAAAAGTTGCAAGCTTTTAAGGGACAATTTTGATTCTAAATCCTTGCTTACTAGTGGCTGATTAAAAAGGATAGTCATGCAAAAACCCTCAAATGGGAATTAAATCCTCCAGAGAAGAAGTGCTCCATTTATTGGAACCTAACTTATCTCACACTGAGTAAGGGGATTATGTGATTGCTTTTGTGTTCTGAACGATTGTGGCTAGACAGCTACTGACATAATAGACTTGCCTACTGAAATAGAAACATTACTGTTATATGGGTTTGCAGCTGGCTGCAAGAAACACATTGATCTGAACAGCAATGTCCCTTGTAACTTGCTGAAATGCATACTCTGAATGTGGCAGGCAGGCATTTTTTAGAAGACATACATAGCCTTTTGTCATCGTTTATGAAACAGCTTAAGCTCCTGAAATACCAGCCTTAATGTGTTGTAAAATTAGCTGAGGAACCTGAGCTGGCAAACCTGTGAGAACTGAAAGCATAGCTAGTCATTCTCAGAAGGAGGGTGAGCAAACCCAAGGGGGTGAGGACTGACTTCTGCAGCATAAGTTGCTAAATAAAATAATAGCAGCAAGTATAAAGTTTGAGACTTAAGCTTTACAAAAGTGCTAAAAACTAAGGAAGGTAAATGCCCATCTCTCATACACTGTCAATGGGAGCTGGGTGTTTGTTATATCCCAGGCAGATGGATTAGATATTGGAAGGAGGCCTTAATATGGCACGCATATCATTCTCTTTAATGACATCTGCAACAGGCCAGTACTCATCTCCCCTGAAGCTTCTTCTTCCTCTTGGCTTCTTTGTTTTTTTTGCTGCTTACCTTCCTGCACACACTGCCAGCTATTCCATGTAAATGTGCAAGGAAAGCATCCAGCTAGGGCATGTAGTGATGCAGCAGGGAACAGAAGGCAGAAACAAGTAAAGCACAGTGGTGTTCTTAAAGGTGAATGGATTTGTAGTGATCCTAGGCTGCCGTGATAGAAGTGCCGTCTCTTCTGATGAGCACAGAATGCAGTCTCTCTGGCAGGACTGCGCTGAGTGCTGCAGAGTGAGTTCTGCTTCCAAAGCTTCTTGCATACTTTCAAATCTCGTTCTGATAATGCACATTCAGAACTAAGCTTTGTCCTCCAGGGCTAAGTAAAGACAGTCAAAAAGGCCAAGGCAGAATTGATTCAATCTAGGCAGCTTTCTCTAAGCTGTATAGGTTAAACTGATAACCAACTGAACTAACGTTCAGTTTCCAATTGGGCAAAGAAGGGGGAGGCCTGCACTGATCCAAGCCAGAAGAGAGAGGGTGCTAGAGTATGTCTTCCAGCCTGTTGGCCATTGCCAGCCCAGCCACATGCCCCCAACCCCTGCTGTCCCTGCACAGGGGGTTAAGGAGCCCCCTGTCCAGGTGCTGGCCCACCTTGGGGAAGTCTCCCCCTCAGGGCTAGGGACAGAAGTTACACATAAACTGGTTTAAGTGATCAGAAAATGGTTTAAACCTGTAACAGAACATAAGTTCAGTGCACATAAACCAGTTTCAAAATAGCTAAAACCAGTTTGAGATAAACCTGGTTGAATGTAGTATAAGACTTAACTGATGGAGGTCAAACTGGTTTATGGAACTTGTGTCCCAGACCCCTTCCTGGTTTAAGTTAAATCAGAGTCCATCAGCATCCCAGCATGCTCTGCAGCCTTGGGCTGGGCTGGGCTGTCTGTTCCATCCAAGTAGGGTTGGCCCACCCCGCTTCTTCCTAGCTGGTGCACTATCACTGCTCTGGCTGGCTGAGAAAGGGGTGGTGGTGGGAAACCCTGCTCTGGAGTGCTGCCAGATCCACCTGGCAAGGGGGCAGCAGCCCTTGCCAGGCATCCCCACCCCTCTCACTGCTCCAGCAGCAGGAGCAGGGGCAGGGCAAGACCCTGGCAGCCTGTGTGGAAGCAGGAATTTAATCCCCACATAGGAGGTGGGGGGCAGCGCGGGCACCAACAGGCTCCACTTGTGCACCCAGGGCTGCACACCTGGGACCACAGCAGCCAGATGCCATTAACCTGAGGGTAAGGGGGAGGTGGGGAGGGCACTGACATGGGCTCCGGTGGCAAGAGCAGAGGCAGGGCCAGACCTGTGGCAGGGTGGCCTGGGCTGGAGCGGCCCTTCGGGGCAGGGGTCAACGCCTGCAGCCTCCCTCCTCCAGCCCTGCACAGGAGCTGTGATTTGCAGGCAGGCTGCAGCTGCAGTGCGGCTTTCCACTCCCAGTGGCAGTGGTGGCGGAACAAAGTTATCATGGCAGGTGGAGGTGAAGCACCTGTCACCCGCCACTCTCAACAACGCTAGGTGCTCAGTGCAGGCTGTTGCAGGCCAGAGACATGAGCAGCACTGCGGGGAGGCAATGGATTGCTGCAGCCCGGTACAGCCTGGTCCCACAGCCCAGGAGTGAAGCTTGGGTTGGCCTGGCCCTGCGGCCCAGGGTCATAGGCAAAAGCTGGCCTCTGGCAGCCCATCCTGAGTGCCCAGCACTACCGCAAGCAGGCGCTGGGTGAGAGGTTCTTCACCTCTGCCCACCGCAATAATTTGCTCCACCACTGGGAGAGGGAGGGGGCAGGCTGCCATGGGCCACTCACTGCCTATGCCCCTGGGCTGCAGGGCCAGGGGGGACCAGGCTGCGGCAGTCCATTGCCTCCCCTCCCCACCGCCCATGCCCCCCACCCACAGCAGCCCACCCCGAGTGCCCAGCATTGCCATGAGCAGGTGGCAGGTGACAGGTGCTTCACCTCCACCTGTCATGATAAGTTTGCTCTGCCACCAGGAGAGGGAGCGGGGTATGCCCCTTCCCTCCAGTGGAGGGCTCACTCTAGCGCCCCCCAACTTCTGGCCTGAGCCACTGCAGGTATATGCCTGCATTTCTGGACTGAAAGTGAATGTCTGTTCACTTGCAAATTGGGTCAATGTATGCACGTTAGACTAACCTGCAAAGATTTGATTGATTTGGGCTCTGGCTTTTTGAATGTCTGTCCCAGGCCCAGGAGGTTTTCCCCAGCCTGGGTTCCCCAGCCCCAGCAGCCCTGGGGAGCTGAAGAGAATTCCCCCCTCCCTGTTCCCAGCTGCTGAGTGCTTCAGTGACTGCCACAGGAGGGAGGGAGAAGAAGTCCTCCTGGCAAGGTGCCTGCCCATGCAGCCCAGCGTGGGAGCACTGGGGAGCCCTGCCTTGGGAGGCATCCTCCAGCCTGGGGCAGCCCCAGGGAGCTGAGAGGAATTCTTCACCTCCCGAACCCAAGCTGTTCGCTTTAGCTGCTGCCAGCTTCAGGGATAGCCCCGGGCAGCATCAGGGAGCAAAGGAAAATTCTTTCGCTCCCCTGAAACTAGTTTTGCCTCAGACTCAGAGCAGCTGAGGCAAAACCAGCTGTGGAGGCGCAAGAGAATTTCCCTCTGCTCCCTGAGGCTGCCTAAGATTCGCAGGGCTGAGGCAAGCAGCTCTATGGGTTCGGGAGGGAAAGATTTCCCCTTAGCTCCATGGGGCTGCCCCAGGCTGGGGGACCCTGCAGCGGGGGGCGGGGAAGCCCCCCAAGGCAGGGGCTCCCCAGTACCCCCATGCTGCGCTGCAAGGGCAGGCACCCCGCCCAGAAGACTGCTTCTCCCTCCCTCCTGTGGCAGCCGCTGGAGCCGTCAGCAGCTGAGAAGGGGTAGGGAGGAGGGCTGCTGAGGGTCTGTAGACTCTGGCTAAGGGGGTTGTTCCTCTGAGCCCCCATCCCTGTGGGCTGACAGACGCAGGCAGGAAGCAGGCTAAGGAGCAGAGGGGTGAGGCAGTCCCCTCTCCACTGAAGCAGACAGCATAGCCCAGGACTACAAAGCATCCTGGGATGCTGAGGGACTGTGAGTTAACTTGAACCAGGAAGGGGTCTGGGAAAGATGTAAATCAGTTAAGTCTGATACTACATCCAACCAGGTTGATCTTAAACCAATTTGGGCTATTTTGAAAGCAGTTTTTATGCACCAAACTTCTGTTCTGTTACAGGTTTAAATCAGTTTCCGATCACTTAAACCAGTTTATGTGTAATGTCTGTCTCTAGCCCAGATGTCCACACACAGTGGCTGCTGACTCCAGCATGAACTCTCAGCATTGCACTGACAGGTAGCATTCAGCCCTAATGATGCCATTTTCCCCTTAGGATGACATTGCATATGCTGAGAAAGGGAAGCAGTTGCCTCATAGTATAGATGTGGAAACTGAGGCACTGTGAAGTGATGTGACTGCTCATGCAGGAAGTCTGGCATACACAGCAAAGCCCAGTTCCTCTTGCTTTCAGACTTGTACATTTGCCATGGGACTCACCTTCCTCTCTTAGTCAGTCACTAACTTCCATCTTATTCCTCTCGAGCACTTCAGCATGATAGCTGATCCCTACAAATATTGGAGGTGGGATTTTCCAAAGCTCTCTGCACTGGTTTACATCTTCTCTTAGACCTTCACATAGGAACATAAGAGTTGCCATACTAGGTCAGACCACAGGTCCATCTAGCCCAATATCTTATTTCTCACAATAGTGGAGAGGGGATGGCAAGGGGAAGAGTATTTATCCAGACCAAGTTGTTCCCCTACCCATCTTCACTTACAGCTTACAGCATCCAGAGGCTGAGGAAGTCCTTGTTTGGAGGTTGCATTCCCTAACTATCATGTTTAATATCTATTGATAAGTCTATCCTACATGAATTCTTCAGTCCCCTTTTGAACATGGTTACATTATCAGCTTCCTCAACATCTTGGGGCAATGAGTGCTACAAGTTAACTACACAATGTGTCAAATTAACCATTCATTTCAGAAGGAATAGAGAACATGATGCTGAGAGCTTTGGAAAAAGACATGCTAGGTACCTGTCCCTGAAATAAAGTAAAACAAATGCTGTACCATATCTATGCAGATTGGAGATTAACTTTTAAGGCCACATTTTATCATATTCTTATTGAGTAGCATTTATTTTCTAAAGTAATTCATCAAAATAAAAAGGGCTGCTGGCAGGAATACAGTGCTGCTGGCTGTGATTGGGGATGAGGCAATCATATCCTTCAATTGGGGTGAACCATCCGCCATATCCAGCCTCCTACTCTTTGTGGCAATACAACCATAAAGCCACATCAGTGATTGAATGTGGCAATGAAGAGTTAAGGTATTCAAACAGTTGTAGCCACATCAGAGTTACTTGTGCTTCCTGTTTTCATTCATCACTTAGCTTCCATGAACACACCCACTCCCACCCCTTCCTTTAACCTGGCTAGCTTGTTTGTGTAAGACATTAATGCTCTGAAATGTTTGGGTTTTTTTACTTTCGGTCCTTTTTTTAAATCTTTTCATTTGTAATTATTTAATTTCTGAGAATGACCATAAATGTTTCAGTTTAAGTTATGCTGTCAAACAGGCTGGCAGCACAACTTAACATTAGCCTGCTCACTTCTGTGGATGTATAGCCATGTGACTTATGTGATGGAATTCTCTTAAATAAAATAAATCCTAATTTAGCCCACAGCACAAAGAGCTAATTTGAGAAGAAGGGGAATAATTGAGGCTGTCCCCCAACACAAAGGCATTTCTGCAAGAAGGTACCATAATTTGTTAGTGCACAGACTGAATGAGAACTTAGCTGTACGAAAAGGAAATTCCCCACATTCTCCTCTTGCATCCCTGAGTGAAGAGGAGCCTTGGAATAGGAAGAGTGCCATATCTGTGGCATGTTCCCGTTTCTTCCTTGATGCCCCATGTTATGTCAGAGTCCCTCTAAGGGATTAAGTGGACACCAAGGAAACATCTATCTCTTCTACAGCATTTCTGAGGATGCTGATGAGAAGCTGAGCCTGCCTACGTGCTTCTGCTTTACACGTACCAACGTGGAAATGAGGCAACAAAGCCAGTGCTTGAGAGCACCAGCAAAAGATGCCCTCAGGAAGGCTTAACTATCTCATTTCTCGGTTTGGTAAATGTGGGTGGACAAGCATGTTTCTTGGCAGTGCTCTGCAGCATTGATAAAGATGTTATAAGTCTCTGTTGGAGTCTCCTAACCACCTAACTCCTGCTACATAGACATGGCTAAACACCTAACTTACCACAGTCATTAGCTCTCCTAAGCAGGTTTCTGGGTCAGCTGTGGTTAGAGGCACCTTGGGATGGTGTATGGGCCATCCAGCATGGGGCTGGCTGGAACAATGGAGAAAGCAGATTGGCAGTGCTGTGCATTGGAGCTCAGTAACCAGCGTGTGAAAGTCAAACATTCATTAGTCCTATTGAATTTCCAGTGGCAATTGGGCTGGGAAGCATTCACCCTTCTCTTTCTCCAGTCTAGGATACTGGGAGAGTCTGTGAGACTTGGCTGGGATGATAGGGGCTCTATGATGCTTAATGTACAATATTAGTAAATGCTACTTCTCCTTCATGGCACAGCCATGTCAAATTTCATTGAATCTGCAAATTCTGTTAAATACCTTGTCACAAAGACAAGGACACAAAAAGGAAAGAAGGACTTCTCCTTCGACATCTGGAGCACCTGCGTTTTTGGCATTCCTTTTTGTCACTGCAAAGCAAGGCTTGTAACATTTTACTCTCCACTTTGGTTTAAAAGTGGGATAAAGATCATACGCACTGCCATCCTACACTCAGATTTCAAGGAAACAGCACTTGGCTCAAGTTTTTTCTGTATGTTTCTGAATACAAGTAACATTTCATAGCATTCTGTAGCCATTCCTGACTTACCCTGCCTCCCCAGTCTGCCCTTCTGGTGGGCATTTAGGCCAAGGGTAAGCAATCCACAGCACACGTGCCAGAGCTTGGCATGCAAAGGCATTTTGCTTGGTACACGCGCCTCGGGGCGGATGGCAGGGGAGCTACGAGGGGCCTGATCTTTGTTGCGGCAGTGCAGTCCTGGCTTCTTCCCCACTGTTCACCTTGAGGCACACGTGCACCCACTGCCAGCAACAAGCCAGGCTGGGGCTCCGACAACGGGTGCACAAGCACCTCAGGGTGGACAGTGGGGAAGGGGCCAGGGTTGTGCTGCTACAACAAGGATCAGGCCCCTTGCGCTGCCTGCTGTGAGAAGCCCAGGCTCTGTGGCAGACAGCAGGGGCCTGCTCAGAGCCTGGGCTGGCTGTGGCAGGCAGCCAGGAGGCTGCAAGCAGCTGTACAGGGGTCTGTGGAGCCCTGGCCTGGCTCATTGCTGACAACGGGTGCACAAGCACCTCAGGGTGGACAGTGGGGAAGGGGCCAGGGTTGTGCTGCTACAACAAGGATCAGGCCCCTTGCAGCTTCGCCGTCGCCCACCCTGGCATGCCAACATCTTACAAGTTGAGATTGCAGGTGTTTTTTTCACTGTGCCCAAAAATGTTGCCAACCCCTGATTTAGGCAAATTGTTCAGATAGAGGGACCTTTACATTGCATTGATTTCTAAGCATGTGCCCTGTTTCCTTTTTCTTTTTATTATAGCAAACAACCTTCTGCATGAAAAACTGTTGCACAATCTTGCACTTCTCAGTGCATCTACTAAAGAAAAGGCTGTTTGCTTGGCTTCAGACAGTGGGGAGAAAGAAACACTTGGAATATTTGGAATTAATGAAGCCACAACCAAAATCATGATGTTCAGTACTTTTCCAGGGTCCATCATATGACAGCTTGCCAGGAAATTCAAAAGATCACTGGTTGAAATTTCCACCAAGAATAAAAATTAGAGAGCCATAATAATGGTTCTAATATAATCATGCTCTTTATTAGCAGCTCTTTGTGATTGGCCATAGCTGCCTCTTACATGGGATAATGCAAGTGCCAAGTTTGAGAAATGTGACAGGACTAACCAGAATTCCCATGATCAGGCTTTTAAAAAATCGTTATGCAGGAAAAAGTGTACATTTCCTCTTTCTCCCATCTTCTATGTGATTGCTGTTTTCTTAAATAAATCAGATTACTAATGCTGGTTAATGGGGTTCAGTCTCCTTGCTGAAATATCTGGGCAAAGAATTCCAGGAATAATTTACTTTACACATTTAGCCTCTTTTCTTCTCTCCATAGGGAGATCATGGCTTCCTCAAATGTATTCACTATACAAATTTAATTGATAGTAGTTTTTTCCCTCTTATTAAGACTTGGTTTTATTCCATGGATTGATCATGCAGAATACACTGCAGGCATCTGACATGCAATGGTTTAAGGTGTTTGGTTGTATCAGACAGAGAGTAACATTTCTGTTCCTTAATTTGACAGGCACTGCAGGTACGGTGTGAAGGGACTAGGAGGTGGATTGATTGTTGGTGTAAATTGGCATCCCGATTTCCATTGAAGTCAGTGGAATTAAGTCAGTTTACATCAGCTGGGGATCTGGTAAGCTATTGTTGAATCTCATAGGGAAAGGGAGAGGTGGAGGCTCTCCAGAGACTTCCAGAGAAGAAGCATGTGCCTAAGAGATCAGAGAATGTATGATTAAAGTGACCCACTCATAGGTTGTTTAGTACACAGATTTTGTACCAGTATAATTATATTGGTTTAGAAATCACAGAACATGCTCAGGACTTGGCTGGAAAGGCTGACTATCTTTCTCTCTCCCTTCCCCCCGCTTTCTTTTGTTTGAACAACAAAAGAACTAGTCTTCGAGGATCATCTGGAAATGGATTGGTGTATTCATGTGTAAAGTTTACAAAGCACTGGAGCAAAGGTGTCCTTAAATGTTACAAGTCATTCAGTCACCCTCATGTCTTCATCCCTGATAAAATAAAAGGAAGTTCAACATCCATAAAGAAATAAGCAATATGAAGCTCAGCCTTGTTTGTTCGTTCATTAATAGGATGTTGCTCCATGATAACTGACTTTCCTAACATCTTCCTTAGAAAAGGAGTATTCAGGCAGTTGGGTTTGGAAGTAAAGTCCATTCCATTTTCATTGTAGTTGTCATTTGACTTGGTTAGCTTTTAAGTTGATCATTTTAAATGTTTACCATTTGAGAATTACTGTGGTAATAAACTACATCACAAGGAGAACTGATCACAACTACAGATTTGTTTTCCTTGAGGCTTCAGCCAACCTGCTTATAACTCCATAAAACTCTGAAAACCTGTGACATAACTGTGAGCACAAGGAGAAACGTAACAGCTCAAACTGCAGTGCATAAATTCAGTGGTAAAGATTTGTTCTTGTTTGCATTTTCAGATAGAATTTCTTCTCTAAAAAGATAAAATGTAAAAAAAATGCCTTTTACAGGAGAAAAATAAGGGGTTGTGTTATATTAGGAATTAGTTGCCTTTGGATGCACAGTAAACTTGGGGAAAGGCTAGGGGCAGATGCCATCTGATGGACATTATAGGCATTGTCTAATTCAGGAGTAGAAACAGAAATGCTCTGTGACCAAATGTTGTGGAGGATTAATTTAATTATCAGGCAACCTGTCAGCAGCAACTACCAAGGACTGAATTTTACTTTTCACTTTCTTTCGGGTTTGGAACTCCATAACAACATCTTTGCCTTCCAACTTAAACCTTGGTTTTATTTTTCTTGCACAACTAGAGTGCTGTCTTACTTGGGTCTGTTTTCTTTGGGATCATATGAGGCTGTATAGGAATGCATGATGAGGGAGAAAGGGGAAGTCTAAGTAGAACACCTGAGACACTTAGGAAAATAAGATGGCAAGGAAGAATGACAGGTTAAAAATACAGGGAATGCAAGAGCGAGGAAACTTAAATCCACAGATGCTGTTTGGAAGGGAAATTAGTAAACAATAACTCAAGTTGCCATCAACCTCCTCTATAGGGACAGCCAAACGTAGGATCTAATCTGGCAAATGGTTACATCAATATCTGTATGCAGGTGAGTAATTTCACTGAAGTCATAGAAGTAAAGAGAAACTAACGTAGACGTTTGAGAGATTGGGCCATTACAGGATAAAAAACAGTATCAGAAGTTGGAAGCAAAGTATCAAGAATAAAATTATTAAGTGCTTTTTCACTCTAATCCACTCTGATTCCATTAGTACCCACTTGGGACCACACTGGAGTTTCAGTGCCACTTTGACAGTTACATGGTCACAGTTTAAGAGATTGGTATGTTTCAACACTTTATTTAGTGTGATGACACTAGATATATAATATTGCTTTTTGTTTTATTTTCCAAAGCAGAAATCCCCAAGCAGACATTATATATGATTTGCTAGAGAATATCTTGTCCAAGCTGACTGCAGGAAAATAAGCCAAACTTAATATGCAGTGGAACCCATCTATATACTATTTATGGATAACATTTAGAAAAGAAGTTCTGATTAAACTCAAGGCAGATTAGTTGACAGTAGCAAGGATAATTGACTTGATTGTGTGACAGAGAAGAAAGGTAAGTGATCTGTCCCAGCATACACTGATAGAACCCAGGCATACAGAGTAGAACTGGATTTGGGTTGCCCGGGTTGAGGGGTTGCAGTGATACCCTTACAATTAAAATCAGAGAGGCAAGGATTTCTTAGGGTGATATCTTTTATTGGACCAGATGCATGGTTGGGATGGAGTTAACCAAGCTTTGCATTCAAAAACCTGCCTAACTATTCTAACTTTGCAGCTGGTCAAATAAGAAATATCACCCTAAGAAATCCTGGCTTCTCAATTAAAATCAGAGCACACAACCTTGGAAGGTGAAATTTTCTATAAGGTTTAACATGAGCCTAACTTTGCTCCCATTGGGAGCATCTACAAGTACAATTAACGTGCACAAAGTTTTTTGCTCATTCAGATGGCATGCCCTGTAGCAAAACTCTGGAGTATGTTGCTCTGGAGTTTATTTGGGTGCACCACATGAAGCCCAGTCAGAGCAGCCCAGGCTGGCAGGGGACTCAGGGGGCTAGCCTGCCAGCCCAGGGCTGCTCCAGTCAGGCTCTATGAAGGGCTACAGAAGGGCTGGCTGAGGAATGTGGGTGCTTCAGCACAGGGCCCCTCCACAACTCATGGAGCCTGGTAGGAGCAGCCATGGTCCATCAGGGAAGCTGGGGGGCTGAGCCTGCCAGCCCAGAGTAGCTGGGAGCAAGCTGAGGCATGAGAGTCCTTCAACATGGGGGCTGCTCATGCCCCAGTCAGCTGCTTTGCAGCACATAGAGCCCAGTCAAAGCAAACACCAGGTCCACTGCCAGCCCAGGCTGCTCTGACCAGGCTCCATGTGCTGTGGAGGGGCTGGCTGGGACATGAAGATGCTTCAGCACAGGGGCTGCATGCCAGCTAGCCCTTCACTGAAGCACCCTCATGCCCCATCCATCCCTGTCACCATCTACACATTTGCTGTGGTGCACAAAACAACACTGCCACCAGTCAGTACTTGTCTTTAGCTGGATTACCCTGCGGTGGCGTTTATTAGTCTACTGTGACCTAGTAGGGTCACATCCGTGGACGGTGACGTTTTACTACAGAACCAATTAGCTCCATAGTAAACATCTCGTAGGTGCACCCATTGAAATAAATGGTAATAAGTCTGCTCCCACTGAAGTCAGTGGTAAAACTCCCAAGGACATCAGTGGAAGTGGAGTTATACCAAGGCTAAGCCTTTCTGAAAACTCTACCCATCAAATATACATTTTAAAATGTCAGTGGGGGTGCAGGTTGTAGCCGTGTTGGTCTAAGGACATAGGCAGACAAGGTTCTTTGGGTGAATCTGATATCTTTTATTAGACCAACTTAAATAGTTGGGAAAACATTTTTTGCTTGCTTTTAAGCTAAAGCAAAATACTGATAATAAAAGATACCAGATTCATCCAAAGAACCTTGTCTGCCTAGTCCTGTCAATAACAGGCTACCTGAGGCCTGGCAAATGGGGAATCCTTAGGTGGCTTATATCCTATGCAGTCGAGGTGAATGTGGCTAAGAAGAAAAGAAGAAGATAATGGAAAGAAGAAGGGGGAATTTTGAATTGGGAAAAGGGATAGGGAGAGGAGATCTAGAGGTATAGAACAGGGGAGAAGAGAGAGCAGATATGTGGATGCTCCGGGAATGTAAAAATGAGTCCATCCTATGTTGTCCATGTAATCTAAATGAATGGTGCTCAATCTTTTGGCCTTATGGGCCAGATGAGTAGCATGGAGCCCATCTGTGGATCAGATTGGGCCCTGGGGCCCAGCCCCACCCCCTCCCAACCTCACAGGCCCTGGTGTGGGATTGGGTCCCAGGGGGTAATCATCACTCACTGCCGCCTCCTGCACACCGGGATTGGTTCCCTGGGCCCTGTGACACCCTTATCCAGCCCTCCACACTAAGACTGTACCCTGAGGCTGCACTTGGCAAGCATCATCCATCCCAAACCCATCACCCTAGAACTGCAGATACTCCTAAATCCATTGGCAGGCATCCTACATGCAAGCCCAAGCCTGGAGGTCTTGGGGTTCAGATGCCCCCATATACTACAGGCAAGCATCCTCCATCCCAGACTCTTTAGTCCGGGACTTCAGATATTCCTTACACGTGCTCTTAGCCGACAAGAGGCTGAACTACACTTTTTTTTTTTTGTTACAAATAAATAAATAAATAAATCGTGCAGTTTTTACAGCCTGCAAGGGTATTGACCTAACTCTAAGCATCAGGAAACTGCAAGTCCTTTACCAATCTGCTCTGAATGGAGGACCAAACCCACCCTCCATTCAAATCAATGGAGAATTGCTGGAGAACGAGGATCACTCTACCTATTTTGGAAGCCATCTTTCATCAAAGGCAGACATCAACGTGGAAATACAACACTGCTTGAAATGTGCAAGTGCAGCCTTTGGATGTCTGAGTAAGAGAATCTTCTTAAATCATGACATCCTTGCTGAAAAGAACCTCTTGGTTTATTGAGCCATTGTCATTCCAACTCTGTTTGGCATGGAAACTTGGACCACGTACAGAAGACATCTCAATAGCTTGGAAAAGTACCACCAACAGTACCTTCGCAAGATTCTTCAGATTATCTGGGAGGATAGACGCACAAACATCAGCGTCTTGGCCGAAGCAAATTCCAACAGCACTGAGGCCATGATCATCCAAAACCAACTTTGGTGGACAGGTCATGTTGTTCACATGCCTGACTTCCACCTTCCAAAGAGAATCTTTTTCTCATAGCTGAAAGAAGGTCAGCGAAGTGGCGGAGGGCAAAGAAAGTGCTTCAAAGACACCCTGAAGGCAAACATGAAGGGGTGTAACATCAACACTTGGGAGACCATTGCTCAGGACCGACCAAAATGGAGGAAGGCTCTTTGGGAGGGACCTCAACACTTTGAAACAGCTCATTGACAGGCATAAGAGGAAAAGAGGAACAGGAAAAAAGAACATCAGAGCATCCGATGCAGCAACACCGTGCCCATCCCTTCTGGAAACACCCATCCTCACTGCGACAAGACATGTGGATCTAGAATTGGGCTATGGAGCCACCGGCAGACTCACTATTAAGATACTTGGAAGACAATCTTACTCGTTCGCACATCATCATCATCATCATCATCATCATCATCATCATATATATAACTGTACTTCTACCAATCCATCAAGTGACCACTATGGTTCACTTGACAGACCAAGACACACTCTGATAGTTAAAATATTTGAATCCCATTACACAGTTTTCACTGCACCCATGCGACTGCGCACCCATCACCATTCTGGTGCTTTCACTTGGCGACAGCTTTTTTGTTATCATCATCACCATCCTCACCATTGTCCTCTTTGTTTCAGAGGGTTTGCCTCTGAAAAGGCTATGCCAGTCCCCTCTCCACCATATGAGTTCCGCCATTTCTTTCCCATTGTCCTCTTCTGTCTTCCTGTAGTTCCAGTACGTTTCACTCAGCTCCATTTTAATACAGTCCTTGGCTGTGGGGTCCAAGTGCCTATTTGTGAGCAGGTTCCAGGCCTTCCACAGGGCATACCTGAAGCAGGGGATGAACCGACTGAAGTGAGCTGTCAGGGCCCCTTGCTAGTTGGTCAAGTGCCTGTAGAGGACTGCTTCTCTGGTCAAGGTTCTGAAACTTGTCACCACCAGGAAGAGTGCACGTATTTTCTTCTGCACCTCTCTGGTGTATGGGTAATCCTAGAAGAGGTGGTTGATTTGTCTGCCTGCTAGCAGCTGGCCGGCCTCGGGCAGTTGATGGACCTCTCTGCCCTGCACTGTTTTTCCATCCATGATGTTAGCCCAAAGGCAAATTAATGATTTACTCTATAGTCCACTGGGATGGGCCCCAGTAAAGACATCAGTGTTTCTAGCCATGGAGACCTCACAGTTCAGCATTGCTCAGTATGTGTGTGTATGACAGACATCCCCCACAAAGGATCCATGTGCTAATTAGCCCCCTACTCAAGACAGGAACTGGGTATTCTTGTGATGAGTCCTGGGATCCTCCAAAAATGTATATGCAGATGAGGCATGGAGCAATATGGTCTGGCTCCACCTCACGGAGGGCAGGGCCACATCAATCATATGTGATATAGTGAGAGAGGAGACGACAGAAAGATTCTCAGTAAGCAGTTTGGGGTCCTATTCAGTGATGTTTGCCAGACATTTAAGGCTGGTTAAAAAACAGAACTCATTGGAAATGGAAAAGAAAGACCCAGCTCCACTGTGGGAGTTTAAGAGGAAGTGGCTCCCCGTGACTTGAAAAGCATCAGCACTCAGGGACGGTGCTTAATGGGCACTGCCATATATTTTATTGAGATGGGTTGTACTAATCTGTCTTTGTAGTAGGTTCCCATCAGTGTGTTTGCCCTATAGGGCCCTTATGTTTTATAATCATTTTCAGTGATGGCTGTATTTAATCAACTTTGTAGTTGGTTTCCATTACTGAACAGATGCTGCTTTTGGCAGAAATTTAATGACAGACAATGCATTTGGTGAGATTTCCTTGTATGAAAATTTAAGACAAGGAGTTGTTTTCCCCATGCTGGGTAGGGGGAAAGGCTTGTCTTATATTTGAGTAAATATGGTACCAAAGTGTGGATGCATAGATGATCTGAAGATGTACAGATACTATGGTAAAGAAGATAGATAAATCTTCTCATAAGATTTTTGTTCCATGTCTTTGAAATTTTGAGTATATTTTGATTTAACTTGGTCAAGAAAATATCATGTTGATTTTTATACTCTCAATGTAGGCTATATGGGAAAGTTTCCATGGGTCCAGTTTATTCTGGGACACCGAGGTTTCAATATCAGATAAAGGAGAAATCTAGAGGCAGCATGAAGCTTAGGAATAGGCTTTCCCCTTTGACTGTCACAGGATGGGGAAAGCCAGGCAAAATAACCACCCCTCAACACCACTGGTAGGTAAGGATGTCAGCAAACACTGTTGCTAGTTCCTCCCAAAATCACTGGGAAGGACTACCCAAAAAGGTGAGTGGAGGTCAAGGTTGTTCTCTCTGTCTACACCAGCATCCAGCTTTGCAACAGCTCCAGATAATTAGCAGCTGTTAGGGAAGGCCAGGCTGATATTTGGACTGGAAACTACTGAGCTTCAAGGGGTCACTAAGATCCCTCAGATTTATCACCTATATCTCCATATTCTCTTTTTCAGCTACTTTTGAGCTCTAGCTTCTGAAACGTCCTCACTAAGTGGCCAGAACCATCCAAAAACAAAAAATATACTTACGGTCAGAGGGAACAGGGAGTAAAGCTAAGCCTACTGCAAGAAGGATCCTACATAAATTAAGAATTTAGGAGCAACAGTGATTTTCCAATGCTGTGATGCTTCTTTATATTAAATAATAAAATGCATTACTCATCTACAGAACATATCAAATAACATGTTAGTGAATCCTTACGCTGAAACTGTATGTGGAATATCAGAGGAATCCCAGAACAGCTGGCTTATTATCATCATAAAATTTGATAGCTTTTTGCAGATATATGCAAGTGAATGTTTTGTTTACTTTTAATGTGTTTGAACGTTGTATACTTGCCAAAAAGTTAAATTTTTCCAAAATAGCTTACTTATGAATCTTTGTTTTCTTAGTCTGATTGCTTCATAGATTTGTCAGTAGAAGGAATTTACAAGGGCTAGGGCAAATCAAAAAGCTGATACTATCTCATTGTTAAATGTACTTAAAAACTGGGGGGAAATTAAAAGAATGTGACAGCATATTTTAAACTTAAAAACTTGTTTGTTCCCAATATTTGAGCAGATAAAAAAGGAATCAGAAATACCTTAGTCCCACCATCTAAAACAATTGTTCCAAACAGGAAATTCGGCACTTAAGATATTTATTAAATCAAGTCAGAGAGATCCTTTTTCAGAAAACGAGATAAATGTCACACTAAAGTCTTTTAGACAATCATAGGACATCAATTTTTCCTTTTTCTAAAAAAGGATAGCAAAAAATGTGCACAAACAAACTGACTTGCATATGTAAAAATCACATTCCATTTAAATAATCTTTTCTTTCTGTAATATACCAGCAGTATATAAAGGATTAATATAATCTTTTAAGAGCATGGTTGTATCAGAAAGTCTTCATCCCTCCCAGTCCTCCTTTGTTGACTATGTCAAAAAAAGGTAAGAACAAATATGTATCTGGATAATATTTTAATTCTGATCAATATAGTTTTAAGAACTTTTTAGACTCATATAGATAGTGTCAATCACTATAAAGCTATAATAGTTACAGTTTTCTTGCAACCTTCTAGTGGTCCATTTCTCTTTCTTTCATTCTCTCCCCTTTCCCCATCTTTTCAAACTGTTTCACCTTCATCGTACTGACTCATGAGGTCAGTAGCTATGGGCAGTTTTGGTAAATGTTCTCTTGCTTCTTCTGATCCCTAAAGATCCCAGCATGTAGTGAAAGTGATGAGATAAGTGCTCCAAACATCTCATAAAATTCCCCCTGATTATCTTGTCTTCAGGAGGGGGAGGCAATTCTGGACAAGGCTGGGATAAAACTGGATGCTTCGTTTGAGTCAAAGTCTCTCACCTTTGCCAGTCTAACTCATACTAGTGAATGCTTAAATGAGTCGTATCACTGGCTGACATCTGAGTGTCCATTACCACAGTTAATGGGGCTACCCATGTGAATCATCACAAAACAGGGTAGGGACTACACAGTGAAACCTCCAGCAAAGAACTTCTACTTTCTACTCCTCTCCAGATATTTGGTATATCCACATATGATATTTCTCTATCAGGCTGGGGATTGCTCGTTCGAACAGTCTTTGTCTCCCCAGGGAAAACTCCATCCCTGCAGGAATCAATGTAAACAATCAGCAAAACAAACACCAATAGCACAGGGTCCTTTCCCGGGCCTGGAGAGAGTGCCCCAGTGTTGTAGCCACTAGCCTGCACTCTTCCCTCTTCCTCTGTAATCCCTCCAGCAATCTCACAGTTTATCAGCTTCACTCATGGTCTTTTCTGTAAATCCTGGCAGAGAGGCAATCCTGGCGTGGTACTCGGGGCTCATCCAGGCACCTACCCACCTGCTCACTCTCAGCTATGTGCACTCTCAGATTCACACTTCTCTCTAACCCAGGGAGATTACTCTAGCTCAGGCTTCTGCCTCCAACCACGCAGCCTTCCTGTATCTCTTTCTCCTGTTCTCTCTGGAAGCTTTTTAACTTCCATGGGGCCAGCCAGTTATTGCTGTCAGCTGGCCCCATCTGTTGAGGCAACCTTGTAATTACTATCTTCCTGCTTTCAGCTCGGCTGCAGCCCCTGAGGTCTGCAGCCTGCTACAATACCTGATAATCTCTGGATCCTAGTCAACCATCCCAGATTCCAGATTTATCTTTCCTACCATCTTTCGTAACTTTAACTTGTCTTGTACACATAGCCTGTTCTTGGGCAGCTATAATTAAACTTCTGTTTCTCTTTCCAATCCTTCTTTGATGAGCCACTTATTATTTGCTGCCATCTTTCCATGAGATTTTCTAAGCACTCTCCACAGTTCTTTTTCTATCCATTTCTGCCTTTGTACTACTTGCTGTTGTCTACTTAAAGAGTTACTCGTAGTAGGAGTATATTCTTCATTTAGTTTTGGAACTTGTTCAAGTTCCATCAATCGATGTGCTCTCTCTCATAGTTTGCTGTCATTATGTTATCATTCCTATTTCACAATATCCTAAACTGCTCTCAGCCCTTTTTCTCCAATCCTCCCCAACTACATAAAGCCTTTCTGCATCTGAGTTTATGTTCATTATCTTATATAGCTTGTTATTAATCTATAAAAGTTTAAGTAAGAATCCTGATGACCTACATTTTGCCAGCATCAGAAGGTACCAGTTTCAGCAAACAGATAAAAGGGACCATCAGCCTTTCTGCAGACGCTCCTTCTGTTTGTCCTAAGTGGGTAAGAATGGTAGAGAAAACACTTCATTAGAGAATGTTTCATTGTGGACTTGGCAATGAGAAGGGCAGTGACAAAGTGGTGAAGGTGCCTCACTGCAGTTTCAGAGGCTTGAGTTCAATTCCTGCCCCAGATGCATGTTATACCTATCTTGCCCCACAAGCTAGATGAGTGGCATAGGGCTGGATCCTGCTTGGGTTCAATGTGTGGGATTGGTCCATGGGTACAGTCCAGCACCCTGGCATGCCCCGGTGTGCTGAATCTGGTGGTAGTACAACCTCATGCACCAGTCTGACCCTGTGCACTAGAATGATCCAGCACATGAGGTTATGTCATTTGGCCTGTAGGGTTCTGGACATTCAGTAATGGGAGCCCTGGCAGTATCAATTGCCATGGCTGTGAGAGCAATTAATGTTGCTACCACTTCCTCGCAGAAAAATTTCCAAACCTGTCGTGAGTCCCACAGGATGGGTGACATGACTCTGTGGGATGGAACAAGCCTGAGAACCAGATATTCAGCATCATTCCTGTAGGGTATCCCCAGTCAACACAGCTGTAGAAAGGAACACGGTAAAAGGGTCAGAGGATCATAGAAAAGTGGGCTGAAACAGACCTCACAAGGTCACCTAGTCCAGTCCCCTTCTCAAAGCAGGATCATCCCTGACTAAATCATCTCAGCCAAGTGTCTCTTCAACCTACCCTTAAAAATGTCCAGGAAATGAAATTCTATAGCTTCTCTAGATAGCTTGATCCAATCTGTGACCAACCTCATTGTCAGAAAGTTCCTCTTAATATCCGACCTAAACTTGCTCTGCTTCAACTTGAATCAGTTGTTCCTACTTCTCTCTCCATTGACCACAGAGAAAAGCCCATCACCATCCTCTCTATAATCGCCATTCAGGTATTTCTAGACTCTAATCATGATTCTTCTTCCCAACTAGACATTGAGCCATAGATGATTACTTGTTGAGTATTATGATCCAATCGGTTATGTATTCACCTTATAGTACTTTAGTCTGTATTTCTTTAGTTTGTTAATGAGAATGTCATGGGAGACAGTGTCAAGAGCCTTGCTAGAGTCAAGGTATATCATATTCACTGCTATCCCCACATCCACAGAACTTATCATAGAGGGAAATCAATCAAATAACGTTGGAAATCAGGTTGCCCTTAAAAGGGCCTCCTTAAAGTACAGCCAGCTGTCCTAGACTCTTTTTTCCCTCAGTCTTGCCTCTCAAGGCATCCTTCCTACCAGTTCCCTGAGTATACTTAACTCTGCTTTTCTGAAGTCCAGTGTCTATTCCTCCCTATGTATGAGCAGCAAATCAAGAAAAGCTTCCTTCATGGTTGGCCTGTCTACCATCTGTATCTAAAAGTTATCCTCAACATACTGCAAGAATTTGCTGGACTGTTTATGCACTACTATGTTTCCCTCCCAGCAGATGCCCCATTAATTAAAGTCCCCCATGTGAACCAGGTCCTGTGATTTGGAAGCCTCTGTCAGGTGTTTGAAAAAGGCCTCATCCCCCTTCTCCTGGTTTGATGTCCTATAGCGGACACCCACCGTAATATCCCCTTCCCTTCTTTCCCCTCTGACCTTTACCCAAAAGCTTTCAATAGGCCTACCTTCCACTTTGTACTGCACTACAGAACATGTGTACATTACCTTTATAAATACCACCTTTTTTTTTTGCCTACCCTTCCTGAACAAGTTATACTTATCCATGACTGTACTCCATTCATGGGAACTATCCCACCATGTCTCTGTAAAACCAGTTATTTCCCTGATTCTATTCTCTATTTTTCTGACAGTCATCCTGGTTATCACTAAGGACCACCTTCCTCCTGGAATTGACAGTGAGTACCAAATGGATGGAGGGCTGTTCAATCTGGGTTGTTTTCTCTCATAGACTAAAGTACTGAAAATAGCCATCTTTGACCTTCAGTAAGCCAATGACTGAGCCATCCTTGCACACACTGAGGGAAACATCCAGAGCATGTTGGATCTTTTCAGATAAGCATACCAAACTTTGGGCCTCTCTCTCAACATCGAAAAGACTAAAGTGCTCTATCAGCCTGCTCCCAGCCATGAATGTGATACCCCTACCCAAATTACCATTAAGGGAAAGACCTTTGAGGTAGATAAGCACTTACCCTACCTTGGTAGCCATCTCTCTTAGAGAGTAAACACTGATGCAGAGATCCAGCATGGGATCCAGTGTACAAGTTCCTCCTTTGGAAAATTGCTTCCGTGTGTCTTTGATCATCACAGTCTCCGGAAAGACATAAAGATCCATGTCTGCAAAGCAGTCATCATCTTCACTCTCCTCTAGAGATGAGAAACGTGGGTGACCTTGGAGAGGTATTGCTAATGATGCCCCCCCAAAATTCTCTACATCAAATGGGAAGATCACCATAGAGGTGCCAGTGTCCTTACTGAAGCCAGTGTTACCAGCATTGAGTATGTGATCCTCAAGCCTCCGTTGTGAACCTTAAGCACCAACTTCAGTGAACTGGACATTGTGTGTGGATGCCTGATTCTCAACTTTCAACAGAGGAGAGGTTATAGAATCTCCAACCTTGGAGGTTTTTAAGACCTGGCTAGACAAAGCCTTGGCTGGGATGATATCAGTGGGGATAGTCCTACTTTGAGCAGGGGGTTGCACTACATGACCTCCTTCCAACCTTAATTTTCTATGATTCTATGGTCATTGCCTCAGTGCTTGTGGCATTTTTTTGCCAGAGGATGCTAATGTCAGCGTGTCTATCTTCCCTCTAGATTCAAAGGATCTTCTTCAGGCAGCATTCATAGTACTTCTCCAGTGATCTGAGGTGTCTCCTATGCATTGTCCACATCTCTGCTCCGTACAGTAAGGTGGGCATCACAACTGCTTTGTAAACCATGAGTTGATTTCAGGTCTGATGTTGTGCTGTTTGAACACCCATTTCCTCAGGCATCTGAAGGCTGCACTTACACATTTGAGGCACTAATAGATTTCTTTGTTGTTGTCAGCCTTCTACAAGAGATGGCTTCGAACGTACAGGAAATACGTTTTTCAGATTCTCACCATGAATCTGAATTACTGATGCTGGGGACTGCTCATTAAGAGCTTATTGATGGAGAACTGTCTTCTGCATGTTAAGTGTCAGTTCCATTTTCTTGTATGTCCCAGTAAAAATGTCCACGATTGCCTGAAGGTCGGCTTCCAAGTGAGCGCAGACTACAGCACCATCGGTATATTGGAGCTTGATGACTGAGGTCAGGGTGGTCTTGGTTTTGACTTAGAGCTGGCTGAGATTAAACAGTTTACCATCCATTTGGTAGTTTAGTTCCACTCCGACTGGAAGCTTGTTGATGGTCAGATGTAGCATCACAGTAAGGAATATTGAGAAGAGTGTTGGAGTGATGATGCAGCCTTACTTAACTCCTGTCTCAACGTCAAAGGGATCTGTGATAGATCCATTACTGAGAACCACTGTTCACATACCATCATGGAGCAAGCAAAGAATGGGGACAAATTTCAGTGGGCATCCATACTTCAGAAGGATCTTCCAGAGCGCTTCTCAGTTGACAGAGTTAAAGCCTTTCTTGAGGTCAAAGAATGCCATGTAGAGAGGTTTATGTTGTTCCTGGTATTTTTTCTGCAGCTGGCAAGCTGTGAAAATCATGTCAGTTGTGCTTCTTGATGCCCTAGACCCACACTGAGATTCTGGGAGGAGATTTTCAGCAAGTAGAAGGAGATGGTTCAGGAGGGTTCTCACAATCTTTCCTGTGGTGGACAACAAGGTGATCCCTCTGTAATTTCCACAGTCATGCTTGTCTCCTTTCTTGAAGACTGTCACAATCATGGTGACCCTGAGTTCATTTGGGATTTCCTAATCATTCCAATCCTTAAGGTGAAGTCATGGAGCTATGATGTGAGCTCCTCTCCCCCCTGCTTAAAGATTTTGGCAGGGATTCCATCAGCTCTAGGTGCCTTGTCTTTCTTCATCTGTTTGATGGCTTGAAGGGTTGAAGGGATTCTGAGATTGTTTCTGACTGGGTATTACAGGATGGAGTTGAGAAAACTCTTGTCAACAAGAGATTCTCAATTGAGAGGGTCTTCAAAATGCTCCTTCCAACAGATGTTTATGGCACCCCTTTCCTTGATCAGGTCTCCTCCATCCTTAGGTCTCAAGGGGTTTGGTCCCTCAATGCTTGGACCATAGATGGCTTTGGTAGTACTAAAGAAACCATGCATAAGCAACATGTTAAATCTCCTTTGCCTTGTCTTCTCATCATCTGTTCCTCCTTTGGACCTCTGCCTTAGCTTGTTAGTGAATCAATTTCTTTCGCTTGAAATTGATGTTGTTCTGCCAAGCATAAAAGGCCTTGCACTTGTGATTGATCAACTCTTGGATCTTCTGGTCATTCTCATCAAACCAGTCATGATGTGTCCTGATAGAGAATCCAAGTACTGACATTCTCCTATTGTTCTTGATTGGAATTTGCCAGTTTTTTGTTGAGGCACTGCTGAAAGAGGTCTTTCTTGATTGGGTCCTTGAGTCTTTTGACATTTATCTTTTGTCGGACTCGCTTCTGCTGCAAGCTGTCATTTGGGAGCCAGTTTAACTGACATAACTGAGCAGACGAGTCGGTGATTGATCCAGCAAAACTTGGGTGATGCAGACATCTTTGTGATCTCAGGCATAAACAATGATGTAGTCAATCAGGTGCCAATACTTAGATCATGGGTGTTGCCATGATGTCTTGTGCCTGTTTTTCTGGCAGAACAAGGTCTTGGTGATGGTAAGTCCATATTCTGTGCATTTGGTCAAGAAGAGGATACTGTTGGAGTTGACCCTTCCTATTCCTTCTTTGCCAATGGTTCCATTCCAGAGATTGGAGCCCCTTCCAGCTCTGGCATTGAAATCACCAAGAAGAATAAGTCTAACTTCCTCTGGAATGTCAGAAAGGACTTGGTCAAGGTTGTCCTAGAACTCCTCCTTGGTTTCATCAGCAGAGTCTTGAGTCGGAACATACATGCTGATGGTGACAGTGGCACATTACTGTCCCTAAAAGACTGATTTATTTGGCATGTTAGAATTCTTAAGTTTCCCTTCAGTGACATTAAGGGATGTTTCAGCAAATATTTGTTAAGCAATGTTGGAATATTGGATATCATGATCCTTGGATTTTATTCTTGATTCTGGAATCAGGGTATATACAGCACAGCCAAACACAAAATTTGACACCTTCAGTCTGAAAGCCAGCATGCCAGAGGGAAGGAGTGCTGGGTGAAGAGCCTTGGGTTCTGCTCCTAGTTCTGTACAGTAACTTCAAGCAAACATTTTGTTAACTTACCTGTAGACTTGAGAGAATGGCAGGGACACCCCTCCCCAAAGTAAAGTAGTAGACAACATTAGATGGGCAAAAGCTGTTAATAATCAAGGATGTTTACCATAGAAAATTTTGTTGTATCATAGGTGTATCGTTGACTCAAGAACAGCTTTAAAGAAATCAGGAAAACTGCAAGGCAGGACATTTCTGCTGAGGCATCATTTACTGTGAAGAGAAACAGGCTAAAGTTTTGCTTGTGGGTAAAAAACTCCCAGAATGCATCAGGTAATTGGACAAAATTAGTGCTTTGGCAAAGCTCCCTAGCACATTGGCTGCCCATTCCAATTCAGGAACAAACCTAGCTAGTGTTCTAAATGTAGGGTCAAATTCCACAGGATGGATCTGCTGGGCTCAACAGATCTGTAACAGTGCCTGAAGTCTAAGAGCTATAATAACCAGAGGGGGAAAAGTCAGATGTTGCTGCTGACAGACGGTATTTCAAAATTATTAAATTATTACTTACACACCAGCCACTCATGGAAATGCAGGAATTACAGTATTTGCAATAATAGTAAGAGGAAGAATTAATAATACAATTAGAATATACATATTAAAAGTCACCAAGACTAATATCAATATATATTATTTCATCAAACTTAAGAGCACTAAAAATAATCCATTGCATGTGCAGTGACCAGGACACTAGGTTCCTGTCTCAGTTGGGGCCTTAAGGTGTATATTAATAGTAGCAATATGCTAAATTCACTGATGTCTTGATTCAGCTGGTTTAGGCAGGGACAATCCTGTCTTGAGCAGGAAGGCTAGACTAGATGACCTCCTGAGATCCCTTCCTGCCCTATTCTTTGATTCTATGCTTGTGTCTAAGTTATGACCCCATTACTGATTGGTTTTCTCCTAGCATCCTGGGTGGTGAAGGGAAAATAATAATAGTAATGGTAATAATAATAGGACGAGGATCCAGTTGACAAGACTGGAGAAAGGCAGTATTACTATACCCCTGCAACTGGTGGAAAATCAAGGATATGTTCAGTCAGACTTATTTGAACTCCTATTGAGTTCTGTGAGCTTGGGATTAAACTACTGTTGTAGTGGCAAGAATGGGCAACATTGGACCCCTGCTAAACCAGATGGGACATCTGACAACTGAAGCCCAGGCAAAAGCCAACCTATTAAATGGGTACTTTGCGTCAGTCTTTCATCAGTCCCATGGGATGCCCATGCCCACTACGGGACAGGGAGGTCCGGGTGAGCGAGATCCCCTGCCCTCCATCAATGCTGACCTCGTGAAGGAACATTTTGAGAGGCTGGATATCTTCAAGTCAGCCGGCCCTGACAATCCACACCCCAGGGTACTCAAGGAGCTGGCGAGCATCATAGCCCAGCCTCTAGCACGGATCTTTGAGAACTCCTGGCGCTCTGGTGAAGTGCCCGAAGACTGGAAGAAGGACAGTGTAGTGCCTATCTTCAAGAAGGGGAGGAAAGTGGATCTGGCAAACTACAGGCCCATCAGCCTGACTTCTATCCTGGATTCGTATTGGAGTGGCCACCGCCAACATCCTGAGGGATAGCCAGCACAGGTTTGTTGCGGGTAGGTCTTGCTTGACCAATTTCATTTCCTTCTATGACCAGGTGACCTATCACCTGGACAAGGGAGAAGAGATTGATGTCATATATCTTGACTTCAAAAAAGCCTTTGATCTGGTATCCCATGATCACCTCTGTGGCCTTGGGTCC
>NW_005841908.1:2149896-2163650 GCF_000455745.1 Alligator sinensis
CTGAAAAATGCAAGGTTCTCCACCTTGGGAGGAAAAACCTGCAGCATCCTTATAGGCTTGGTAGTGCTACGCTGTTTAGCACTACAGATGAAAGGGACTTGGGGGTCATGGTTGACCACAAGATGAACAAGAGCCTTCAGTGTGATGCTGCAGCTAGTAAAGCGAGCAAAACGGTGGCTTGCATCCATAGATGCTTCTCAAGCAAATCCCGGGATGTCATTCTCCCCTTGTACTTGGCCTTGGTGAGGCCGCAGCTGGAGTACTGGGTCCAGTTTTGGGTCCCACAATTCAAAAAGGATGTGGAGAAGCTTGAGAGAGTCCAGAGAAGAGCCACGCACATGATCAGAGTTCAGGAAAACACACCTTACAAGGACAGGCTGAGAGCTATGGGGCTCTTTAGCCTGGAAAAGCACAGGCTCAGGGGTGATCTGATGGCAACCTATAAGTTTATCAGAGGTGACCACCAGGATCTGGGGGAACATTTGTTCACCAGAGCGCCCCAAGGAATGACGAGGTTGAACGGTTATAAACTACTGCAAGACCATTTCAGGCTGGACATAAGGAAGAATTTATTTACTGCCCGAGCCCCCAAGGTCTGGAACAGCCTGCCATCGGAGGTGGTTCAAGCACCTACATTGAACACCTTCAAGAGAAATTTGGATGCTTATCTTGCTGGGATCCTATGACCACAGCTGACTTCCTGCCCCTCGAGCAGGGGGCTGGACTTGATGATGATCTTCCGAGGTCCCTTTCAGCCCTAATGTCTATGAAATCTATGAAATGACTAAAACTCAGTGTACTCACAATGTGACTGTGCTGCTTGTTATACCAGAGCTAGCCTAGGTATCCCTATGCTGCACTGTAGTATGATACAGTGCTCTTCAGTGATATCTGTAGAACCGAAGTACATACTATAGTAAAAATGGGCAGAAACTAAAGGTACTTGTTATCAGTTTTAAATCAAGTGTGTCTTAATTTATCCATGGTAGAGAGTTGCTCAGGAGCCAAGAATGCAGCTATGACTGTGTTAATGAGCAGCTGGTTTTGCAACAAGAGTTACTGTAACTCCTACTACATTTAGTGCCTGATCATCATGACAAAACACTCTCATCCTGAAAAAAAATGCTTTTGAAATTCCTTTTTTAGGGTCAAGTGACTTACTAGAGAAGTTATACCATTTTACCTTTTTTTTGGTTATTAGAGGAGGAATTTCAGTTTTAAAACATTATTATGTCTCAATAGCTATATTCTTCATCAAGCAAAAAATCACTCCTAATTAAGCTCGCTAAGACTGGGCCCTTTGTTCTCAAACTCACTCAAGAGCAATGACATCAAAGATGCTGATATGTCTCTCAACTGTAAAGAAGTTGTCCTCCTTTATTAAGACTGAGATCATTGGCTGTAGTCTATTTAGCTCTAGAGCTGCTATGCCACTTATGCCATAAATTCTCAGCATGCTTCATCTCTCAGTCTCTGACAGCCCTGCTTTCTGCAGACAGACACAGTCATTTTGTGTTCAGCTTTGCACAGACAGTCAGAAGAGGGACAAAGAGTGAAATCTTCGCCACGCTGAAGGCATTTTTGCCAGTGATTTCAATGGAGCCAAGATTTCGCCTATACTTTCCATGACACTCTCATGCAATGACCTGACTAGTTACAGGAGAAAATAAAAGGGAAATTTGTATCTCCTTATTCTCTTGCATGGCTAACTACATAATAGTTCCCATCCAAAGTGGAAGAGTAACAACCACTCTGAACAGGAGGAGAGGCTGAACAGGGGAGAAATGCATATTGTCTTAGCTCTCTGTCCCCAGTGAACCATCTGGCAAAGCTCAGTAAGCCCAAAGGGACCAGTTCTTTGCACCAAGAAAAGGCCTGATAGAGTTTAATTCCTTGGGCAAGAAGAAAGCAGAAGTCCAATTTTCACTCGCTGTGCATCCTGATTGCAACGTTTGTTCATCCTCTTTTTCTTTTCTTTTTTTTCCTTTCTTTTTTTGCCATTTTTTTTCTCATTAATCTAAACCAGGGGTGTCAGACTCATCCGACCACATGAGCTGGATGTGAGTCACCAAGCCAGTCTGTGGGCCAGACTGGGACCACTTCTCTGTGAAGCACCCGCTGCCCTGGGGCCAGCCTGCACAACACAGACAGTGCACCAGCCCCAGGGTTTGCTGTGCATGTGGCATATGGAATCAGTACAGGACACACAATGCCCACGGCACACAGGCTGGACCCGGTGCTACAGCCAGCACAAAGGTTTGGTCCAGGCAGCCCTCCATTTGCAGCCCATGCCCTAGACCATCTGTGCTGTGTGTAACACCAGTTCCAGCCCACGTGCCATAGGCCGTGCTGACCCTGTGCTGGTGCCCCATGCACAGCAAGCCCCGGGGTCAGCATGTGCTGCAGGCAGCAGGCACACAGAGCTGGACAAGCTGCACACACATGCAGCAGAGGGGGCCAGCACAGGGCACCTTGCCAGAATAGCTCTGCACGTGGGTTCCAGCACAGCCTAATGCAGACTGGCCCCAGAGCTTGTGTACAGGGTTGGACTGGTCGTGGGCTGCAGGCAGCATGCGCCCCAGAGAAACTCCCTTTCCTGTGTGCAGGACTCATAGCAATAGGCCCAGCCCTTCACACCACATGTAGTGGCAGGGGCTGATGTGTGGGGAGTTAGTCCAGTGACCCACGGGCTGGATAATACTGCTACACAGACCAGATCTGGCCCACAGGCCGTATGTTTGACATCTCTGATCAAAACCAGTGGCTGTTCTGACTGATAAGAGCATGGTTGCATTTTGTGCATTTTGTGTATGGAAACACATGGGATTGGTAAACCAAGATGGGGACATCTGAGCAGTGTTTGATTGCACTGCACTTCACTGCTGTCTATTGCTGGCAGCCATTTAGTGTGAACTGAAAAGTTTTTCTTAAAGGTTGCCAATAGAACAATGAAATCCTGCCCACTTGGCCTTCAGCTGGCTATTCAAAATGACTCTTAGCCACTAAGGAAAAACTGATCTGAGAGAGAAAAAACAGTTTACACAATTTATGGATGGGGAGAACAAGAAAGACCAGAGAACGCTGACTTGAACAAGGAACAATAGGACATAAGGCAACCGAATTTAAAAGCAGAGAAGTCTTGAGATCATCTCCCTGCCATTGTAAAATTGCCTTTAAAATGGTATTATTTAGGAGGTGATTTCCTTGAAATGCCCTCATGTGAAATAGATCTTATGTGCACACCCTTTACAAAACGGTATTTGAGATTCTGGACCTCAGTATTTGTATCACATATTGAACCTGCCAGAACCAGACAAACAGTAAAGAGGGAGCTGCTAAAGAAAGGAGGACTGTTAAAACAAACAGAGTTTAATGATTTTAAGGCAGGCAAAGTATGACTCAGATCCACAGTGGGATGCAGTCTGCTTGCAAGATTTCCTTTCCATGCATATATTTGACGTAATATGACCTTTACAAAGAACAATGCGAGTCTTAAATGCTGTTCCACTCTGCCATCTTGCATCTCCATGTTTATTATCTCTGACTTGTTCCACACAAAATGTACCCATTATGGGCCCAATGCAACAGCCACTGCTGGCAGTGGAAGCTTTCTGCCTGTGTGCAACAGGCACTAAACCAAGCTTATACAAGTATGGGGCTGCATACAGGCTGGCCTCTGAATCCTGTTGTGTTCTTTCATTCTCACACATCCAAACCAGTGTAAAAGTTCCATGGTTTAAATTATGACCTTAGGACCATGGTTTGCAAACTTGCTAGGCTCAAGGTGCCCCATAGAAATGCCAGCTTTTTGTTTTCACTCATTTTTTGACTGCAGAAAAACAATACAATAGAGGAATTCTTCTGTTGCAAAGAACTCAGAAATACTGCAACAGGGCAGCATGTTTTTAACATGGTGGGTTCCTCTTTGAAATTGTTGAGTTTATTTTGTGAATCATGTTTGCACATCTAACACTGTGTGGCACCCTGTGGCACCCCTGAAAGGATCTCAAGGCACCCCAAAGCGCTGCAACACTCTGGTTGAGAATCTTTGCTTTAGGTCAGGGTTGTCAAACTCGTCCAAATGAGTGGCATAGGCCTGGTCTGAGGGTTGGATCAGGACCAGGGAATTCCTCCCTCCCCGCAGCATACGTGATCCAGCAGCCACTACTACATGCAGCATGGCTGCCAGTCCCACTGGACTGCGCCATACATGGTGTCCGTTCCAGCCACTCTGGGATCTGTACTGCACGCGCCACAGGTCCAAGACCAGCTGAAGCAGCCACTGTATTAGGTATGCTCGAGGAGGGGAAGGGAGTCCATTGCCCCAATCCAGCCCATGGGCTGGCCTCTTGTTATGGGTGCACACTGTGTTCCTTGTGGATGTGATCAGACCCAGGGGCAGCACTGGGGGCAGGATGGCAAAGCTCCACGGCCCGGATCCCTGCTTTAAGGCATGCTCAAAGGTACTTTTAGCTGCTCAGAGGCACACATAATCTGTTACAGTGTAACCATTACATCTGCATGACCCTGCAGCAATACAAGTTGGCTAAATCACCAGAAGTTTGACACTGAAAGAAACTGAGTTAAAATTAGAGCAGTTTGCTACAGATGGATCATGGGTAGGTAACAATTACCTCGTTACCAGGTTTCTTTTAGTAGGGATACAGTCATCATGTCTCTCTGTCCCTGTAGTGACCACTGGGCCAACAGAAGGCTTGCAAGTGTGGGAGGGGCTGGATCTTAGTAGACAGTTCTGTTGTTGATACACCACTGTTGTTGCTGGGCTAGGGACAGACATTACACATCAGCTGCTTTAAGTGATCAGAAACTGGTTTAAACCTGTAACACGACATAAAGTTCAGCACGTATAAACCAGTTTAAAAATGGTCCAAACCAGTTCGAGAGAAACCTGGTTGAATGTAGTATCAGACTTACCTGACTGAGCTCAAACCGGTTTTGCAACTTCTGTTCCAGACCCCTTCCTGGTTTAAGTTAAACCACAGTCCCCCCAGCATCTTGACATAGTCTCTGCTTCAAGACCAGGCCTAGCCTTGCCTCTGTCCTCCCCAGCCAGAGCAGGGACAAGCAGGGGAAGGGGCCTGTGGCCAGAAGCTGACTCCAGAAAGGAGCAGGGAAGAGGTTGATTCCCCTCTCTCCCCTGCCAACCCACCAGCACGACCTGCGTTTCTCTGCTGGCTGCTCTAGCAGTGGCCCTGGCCCTCCTCTGCCCCTGGAGGACTGCAGCAGGGTCGGCCAGCCCCAACTGCTACCGCTGCCACCTCGTGCTCCTCTACCAGATGCCAGAGGGAGGAGGGAAAATCCCGCCCTTTCCCTGCCCCCCACCTAAGGGGTTGTTCTGGCTGGGCTCTTGCTACGCCCCACCTTGCTGCTGCAGCAGCAATGGGGGAGCAACTGTGATGGGGACAGCAGCTCCTGTCATGGTGCCCCGGAGCGCAAGCCTCTTCCCAGTGTGGGGGCCCCTGCTGAGGAGTAGAGAAAGTTGCTACGAACTGTGCAGGGTGAGTGGCAATGGCGGGGCTGGGGGAGGGGTGTGGGGAGCTATGGTCCCCTCCGAGCCCTGGTGCCGCCCTGCGCAGTGTGCAGCAACTCTGACCCCTCCTCGTGAGCCTTCCAGGAAGAGGCTCACACTCCCCGGACACCATGGCAGGGGCTGCTCCCCATCAGGGCCTTGCCCCTCGCTGCTCCAGCAGCAGGGTGGGCACGTGGCCAGAGACCAGCCAGCAGGGCCCCTTAGGCAGGAGGTGGCAGGAAGGGTGATTATTCCCCCCTCCCTCCAGCACCTGGTGAAGGGGGCAGGAGGGGGCTTATCCTGCTGCTTGCCCCGTGCAGGGAGCGAGTGGCAGTGGCAGTCGGGGCTGGCAGACCCGGCTGTGGTCTCCCAGGGCAGAGGAAGAAAAGGGGACAATAACCTCATGGGGCCATACCAGCTGGCATCTGGCTGTACCCCTGCTGCTGCGGCAGTGAGTGGGGAGCACCAGGCAGACCCCGGCTCAGGTCCATGGGACAGGGAGGGGGGAGTTCAACCTTCTCCCTGGCCAGTTCACTCCAGGCTTCTGCTGGGGCTGGTCATGCCCCTCTGCACCCCTCACAAGCACAGCTTCCCTGCAAGCAAGGGCTGCTCTAGTGCCCCCCAGCTCCTGGCTTCAGTGGCTGCAGGCGTGTGCCTGCATTACATTGGTCCAGAGGGAATGTCCTATCATTGCAAACTGGTTCAATCTAGGCAGGTTAAACTAATCTTCAAAGATTGGGTCAATTCAAGCTCCGGTTTTTTGAATGTCTGCTCCTAGCACAGGAGAATGGAGTCCATGTCATTGGCTGGTAACTAGGTTGGTTGTTCGGTGCCTTCAGGAGTGAAGAGGAATAAAAATTGACATGTGATCACTAGAGTGATAGCTTTGACTGCACACACAACAGCAAGCCTCTTGAGTAAGATAGTACTGTCTTTGCAGTCATTTTTTTCAAACATTAACATAGTGAGTGACATTACACTTGCACAATACCTGCTCATTTATAGAGCTGGGCATAGATCACATGGTTCGTGCTTTGTTGCTGAAGAAGCAGTTTGGTTATAGCAAAAGCCAGGCAAGGAGAAAGGATATTTCAAGACAAGGAAGATCAGTGCTGCTGGTGACACAAAATAACCACTCTCTCTGAAAGTTAATGTGCTTTCTCGCTGTCTGCTACCTTCCTTTTTCTCCCCTCGTCCCCTATGGCAGGCTCTCTTTGGCTCCATTTCAGTATTTATCCCTTTCATGGCAAAGCCTGATCCAAAGCTCACTGGGAGGCTTTCCACTGACTTTGGATTAGGCTCTTAAAATATAGTGCAAGGTTAGTGCATGACTATCCAGCAAAGCTTGCTGTGGAGTGTGGGATGGGTGGGGAAAGGGGCTCTCATGACCTGCAAAGAGCAGCTTCTCACTTGGGGAAAAATTCACCAACATGCTTCCCTTAAACCTTATTTAAGCCCTATTTTGAAGGCTTAAATAATTCTCAACTCTTTTTAGCCTCAAGACACCCCTTGTTAGAGTCAAAATACCCCTCAGGAAACACCAACTCTTAGTTATTACTCATTCTTTGACTATGGAAAAACAATAAAGTAATTGTCCTGTCACAAAAAACTCAGGAAGACCACAACAGGTAGAATGTTTTTGACTCTACGAGTTTCTATGTGAAATCTCTTTGTTTATCTTGTGCATCATGCTTGCACATCTACCAGTGCTAACATTGTGTGCCACCCTGCAGCACCCCTGAAATGATCTCAAGGTACCCATGGGTGCTAACACACCCTGGTTGAAAATCACTTGGTTAAACAGAGCCATAAACTATCCCACCACATGCAAGTGAATCCAACTTATGCCCCGTAGGACTAGAAAAAAGGTGTTGCTCATGCCAGCCTTTGTAATCCTTACTGGTTCTTGGTATCTCAAAGGTTGCAATTCAGATTTGGAATTTATAGAGCCCTCCATAAAACAAGCTCATAATATTTGAATTATTACCTCCTGTCCTCTGCCCCTGGTCATGGTGTTACAAGAGCCAAGGTAGGGTCTGGTTTCCATCAGGGACAATCCAGGAGAAGAAACGATGGACCTCAGTAATAAACACTCTCCTGGGAGGAGATCTGAATAGTCTCTGTGCTCAAATACCTGCAAAATATAATACAACTCCTGCTTATTTCATCAAGCCTCTTGTTTCCTATTTCAAGCACTCTCCTTTTTTGGCTGATACAAAAGGCTTAATTTTGTTGGTGGGTTCTGTGTTTCCATTTTGATGTTTGCTGTTAGATTTACGCTGCAACACTTATCAAGAGACACTTTATATGAGCATGACATTATTTCTTAGCGAATGTCTGTGGTGATTTCAGTACTACATGGAGCATAATGGAAGATAAAGTCTCTGTCCAAAGAGCAGAACATTCCAGTTGTGCATGGTACAAAATACTATCATTTTCTCTGTATCCTTGGCATAAAAGTATTTTGTATTACTGTAGTAACATCTAGAGGCTGATAACAAAACTGCAATCTCCTTGTGCCAGACACTGTTCAGCAGAGAACAGGAGACACAGTCCCTGCCCCAAAGAGTTTACAGCTTAACAACAGAGAGAGGGTAGGATGAGAAACAGGGAGAGAGATGGGTGAAGAAAATCACCCTGGGTTATATAGCAAGTCAGTGACCAAGATGGGAACAGAAGCTAGGTTTTCTAGTTCCCAGGGTAGGGTTGTAACCACTAGATCACACTACTTCTTCACCAGCAGACTTGTGCAGACTTTGTGGGATATTTCCCTGCTCTCTTTTATGTATATGCTAATATGTTAATTTGAAAACGAGAATGAAAGGGGATTGGCTAGTGAGCTGCCCTCATGGAAGAACAATGCAGAAGGAACAAAAGAGGCCTGTCCAGGTTGTTTGTTGAAAGTTGAGCTTTCTGACAGCATAAACTGCCCTGTATCAGACAGCTGTAATAAAGTAATGTCTGTGGGTGCTATTAGCATTGTAGGTTTCCTGCACTGCATGGTTTAGGCATTGTAAAGCACATTCATAGTGCTATAAGAATCACTCTTTGACTTTATCTTGTTTAAGGAAGTAGTTTCTCAGAGGCATGCTGCCCAAGGCAGTATCAACCCATTGTGGGCTGAGCTATTCTGACCCAAAAGCTGGCCTTATTCAGAATGAATATAATGAACAAAGAAAATAGTTCAGTGCAGACATACTCACAGGCACCCTTAGACCTTCCTGTTTGCTCCTTGTACTCAAATCCTAGCTTGTCCTTGAAGTGACTGAGAGCTGTGTATTGGTATTGTCATGCGTCATGCTCTTCATCTAAGCGGATGTCCTATTTCTCAGCAAGGTAAATTAGCACTGGTGGAACTGTGTGCTGCAGTGGTGAGTACAATTCCAGTACTCCAGCTAGATTACTTAAAGTTAACTCAGGTATCATTACATGCTGCAATGTGGACATACACATTTTTGTTGCAGAATCCCCATGTCCAGAAATGCCACAAGTTAAATATAGAGATGGGCTAAGACACCTGGTAAAACCACAGATTTATTATTTCTTGATACCACATCACAAAGTGATGCTTTAAGATCCCTCAAATGCCCTATGAAGCACATTGATGTATTTGGTAGCCGTGTTGGTCTGAGACAAAAAGAAATGCAAAACTCTAGAACTCTTGGTTCACAGATGATACTTTTTATTAGGCCGACTAAGAAATTTTGTAGTTGGTCTAATAAAAAGTATCATCTCCGAACTAAGAGTTCTAGAGTTTTGCATTTCTTCTATAACATAATATTTTCTCATTTTAATGAAACTGTTTTTGGCCTTGACAGATTAAAAGTGTGCAGATCCGTCTAACCCTCAGGCTGCTAGCTAAGGCATTTTTCTACCACACACATTAGATAGGAGAAACAGAAGAATGACAGTAGCCTAAGTTTTAAATCAGCCCTTCAAATTAAGCACCAATATAGATCCTGGTTCTTACATACCAGACAGCAATAATTATAAATGAACAAGAAGGGCTCTTTTGTGAGGGGAGTGAATACTATGTGGTTTTGTGTTATATTTACAACTTACACATGCTTTGAGCTATTTAAAACTAACCACCCAATGCATTCTAATACAGTGGATTTCAACCTGTGGTCCATGGACCCCTGGGGGTCTGCAGACTATATCTAAGGGGTCCATGAAAGATGACTCTGATGAATCAAAAGTATGTGAATACCCACACTTACAATACAAAGGGGTCTGCACCTCTATTTGAAATTTCCAAAGGGGCCCATACCTTCATTTGAAATGTTTTAGGGGTCCACAAATGAAAACAGGTTGAAAACCACTGTTATAATAAATGGATACTTGTGCATGTACATGGAAATGTGCACTGCACTGCATACTTGGATGTAGGACAAGTTGCAAAGTTTCCACAGTTGACAAACAATTCTTCTGTGCTCAGGGACATCTAATCCTGGTCCTGCCACTTTGATTTCCTGTAGGTATAATTCTTTAACATAGAAGGATGAAAGTCCAGCACAACCACAAATTCTAAATCATCCACCCAGTGATTTAATCAGCCTGCAGAGATGGGCCCAGACTCTGAGACATTATTCATACAGTAAAAATACTGCTTTTCAGCATTCAGTGTTGTTTTCAATCAAAGTTCAGAGTTCAGGGTTGTTAGTTTAGAAAGCTGATCCCAGGAGGCTCCAGTTTAAAGATGCTCATGTTCTTGCTGTGTATTCTCAGCAGGAGTGCTTTGATCTCAGTGTGTCACCCATGGTTGTGTCATCTATATTGGGCACATTTGCATTAAAGTGATCAGTCACCAGTGATGTGGACTTTATTTTGTTGCTCCTGTTTGTTTTATTTTTAAAATTATTTTCCTTTCTTCATTAAACCTTTTACTTCAGTGGATATTTTTTCCTCCAAACTAGGGATCCTTTGAACACCAAGTATTGGGGATGGAAGTTGGGGAAGAGGATTTATTTATTCATATATTTCTTTATTTTGGCTTCAGAGAGCTTTTAAAGTCATTTCATGGTTCTGTTTTTACTGAAAAGTGACCCCAAAATAGTTTTAACTATCAGATAAATAGTGAGGAGGTCAAGATCCAAAGAGGGAGAAAATTGAAAGAATAAAGAAAGACAGAAGAAATATTAGTGACAAAAAATAAAGCAGCCTGAAGTTTAGTTTGAACATTAAAGCAATTTTGAAAAAGAAGTAAATTGTTGTTGTTTTTTAAGTTGTGAACCTCCTCCCTTCTTTTTGGGTTAATTTCTGTCTCTTTTATGTTATTTTGTAACACCTTCACATCAATCCTTATGCCAAAACAAGCCATTTTTCTACATATAGAATAACTGTTTTGAAATAGAATATATATATATATATATATTCTATTTCAAAACCATTATTTACTTCAAAACTGTAAATAGGAAATATAAGCATCACTGTATGTATATACATGTGAGAGCACTGTCTATTATTAATGTTGGCTGAAACTTCCTGTTGTAAGACAGGAACTGTTTGCAGCTGCTTATAACTTTGCCAAACTCTAAGTGTTTGGACTGAAATTTTCCATGCTGGGCGTGTGCCTCAGAGTGAATATTTTTTGGAAAATATGTTAAACATGTGGAAGAGAGGTAAAGAGGGGTGCACACATGTATGTATGTATATGTATCCACAAACACAAATAGATATGCACAGTAAGCTTTAGTTTACTGTGTTGGATATGTTGAAAGTTACTTCCTTGTTAACAGTTTTGAAGTAAACAATGATGTTGAAGTCAAACAGGCAACCAATAAGGGCTTGGTTTTGTAAACATTTTCTGGTGTATATATTCATTCATGCTAAAGACACTTTCATATCAGCATAAATTGGAGCAAATGAACATTTAAAAACATGGTATAGTAGAGTTATAAGTGGGTTCTTTGCCCACTTAGACTAGCTGAGTTTCTGGACCATTATCAATTTCAATTTAAGCAATGGAGAATCTGGTCTATTAGGTAAAAGCTAACTAGAGTGAAATACCCTTCCAGTTGAGTTTTGCCCTTGTCTTTCCCGGAACCAGGTTTCCATCCTGATGGAGACATTTTACGGCAACCTTCTGGCTTTAACCTTCAACACATGCATGCCATTTCCATTACAAATAAAGAAAACGGAAACCTTAAAGATATTGTTTATGCCATAAGATCACATTTTAAAAAGTTTATCAGGGCACATGTGGTAAGTACTAATAAGACACCTTTGAAATCTCTGGCAAAATGCATAGCATGATCAAATTCCAGTTAGGTCATTTCCAGAGAATGTGCAGTAAGCAGATGTACAGCAGAGGATTTATTTTTTTGCAGAAGGTACTTGCATTCAGAATTTGCTGTGCTCAGAATAAGAGACAACATGTTCATCTGTGTGTTTAGCTTTCAGAAAAGACTGCTCTGTCTGTTCAGACATGGGCACTGTATAGCATAGACAGGAAATATGCCAGACTGACTCTGCAGGAGGCGGCTTAGAACACGTGCAGAAAGGAACAAGAAACTGCTTAATGATTAATCACTGTCAACCTTTGTTCCCGTTAAAGACTTGATTGTTGGACAAGGCTTGTAATGAGGCACTGTTTCTGTGTGTCTGTTGCTATGAGATTGTGAGTGTGCTGAATCTGGTCTTCAGCTATCTAAGATGTACCTCTCTCTAAGTTTAATGAACTAGAGCGAAAATACTGTTATAACAGCGCCTGCTAGTGGCTATAGTCCTTCTGCATTTCAGATATAAAACTGCGTGCCTAGGTTTATAGCAAGATTATGAGGGAAAAATCATCAAAGGCTGAAATTTGGCATACAGGGTTTCTAAGTAAGTTGTTTGTAAACTTCAGCTAACAAAGTATTTAAGTTTTACATCACATACTACACAAAATGATCATCAGTTGAATTCTTTTTTCTTGTCTGTAATTTGGAAGTGATTGTTAAGACAAAGCTTTGCTTATTGGACATGCTTCAACAACTGAACTAGATATTACTTCTAGAATAACTGGGGGGGGTTTAAAGGCTATTTTATGTATCCATAAGGATAGAGAGTGATTCTGAAGATTCAACAAGATGAAATGATTGAGGAATCAAGTAATAACATCTGTTCAAAAACTTTTGTCAGTTTTCCTCTCACTGTCCTCAGGGGAATCCCAGAAAAAAGGCTTGATCTTCAGTTGGTCTGAAGAAGATAAATACATAGAGAAAAAGAGAAGTTCACTCTTTAGGGTGCTTACCTGTGGCTCTGTACATACAAGTTCAAGTCCCTGTTCTGACACAGACTCTGTGGGAAAGGCAAGTAGGGCCAGGTTTCTTTCAGAGGGAGAGGAGTACTTCAGAAAATCTTGTTAGGTACTCTCTGCCTTCAGGCAACTCAAGATGCATCTCTCTTCTTGAAGCTGTTGTACTTTGCATGAATAATGTATACATATTGCAGCAGGGATTTGCACTGAGGTGCACTTTTATGGGAGTGTCCTAACACCAGGTTAGGCACGTATTCCATCTGCATACATCTGGCGACTATCTTTTCAAATTTTGCACTCATTGGATCGATTCATCTAGATTTGTGCTTTGAGCCACATTTCTTGGTTGTGGTTGGTCAGACACTGTGACTACACAGCATTTGTTTTCTTTTCTCTTACTGGATGAGAGCACAAGCATTTCTGGCAGTCAGTTCTAGTTTCCATGATCCCTTGCTCACAGGCCTTTGAAACACCATTTCCACTAACATTTCTAACCAGATCAACAGTTCAGATGCTCACTGAAGGCAAACACAGAAGTGGGGCCCCATGTGGCTGACAACTTCCTGAAAACATTTAAAAAAATGATTGAAGGAATTATTTTGCATTGTTCAGCTACCTTTCCTTCAGGAAGGCTGACATCAGAAGTTGGTCTTGTAGTCTAGCAGTTTTCACTTCTTCTCAATGCTGCGACAAATTTTGACCCTAATCCTGGGTTTCTCCAGTGCACAACTGCATGCTTGTAGTTTCAGAAAAGTCTAACAGACTACTCACATGCAGGAAATGGTCCTGTAAGAGCATCTTCATGTAGATTTTAATCCCGTATATTTTTTGGCCATGTCTATACTACAAAGTTTGACTATCATAGCTATATTGTCTAAGAGTATGAAAAAAAAATCACAACCCCAACCTCACATAGATGAACTGGCAAGGCCCCCATGGTATGGCCCCCTATATGTTACTGTACAGCATTTCTGCAATCATTCC
>NW_005841908.1:2163660-2189577 GCF_000455745.1 Alligator sinensis
CCTGCTTCAGCTGTGACCTTACCTCTGACACAAGGTCAGGCTAGATCAACACTTGAAAGCAAGACCTCCAGGGAAAGTCATGGGGATGTAGAAAGCAGAGTTAGTACTTCCCCAGATTCTCGTTGAGCTGCTAGTAAACGAAAGGCTCAGAATGGTACTTGTAGGCACTTTGCTGTTAAACGAACCTTATCTGAATGAGAGGGAGGCCAATATTTAGGATCCTGAAGATACATGAACAAGGGCAACTATCTTGAGCTGGGCCTGTAGGGTCCAGCCCAAGAGACTTTACAGAAACCTAAAGTATTTTTCAAACAAGTTTGACTACATATTAGATAGAAATCTGTGTTGTAGCCTTAATCACCACACCCCACCCCGCTGCCATGAATAGCCTGCTATGCAAATTATCATAGCATCATAGAAAATAAGATTAGACTGAGACAAGCTGTTTCAGTGAACAAACTGTACAGATTTAGTTACCAGACAAATACAGTTACATAGCTTCTCCCCTGGAAAGCACTGGAGTTAGTGGTTGTCATCAACCAGACATCAGCATTTGCACAGATCTTTGTGACTAAGTCTTGATTTTTTACTTTAATTCTTTGTTTTTCTAAGCCAGAACTCATGTGAGAGAAGAGTGAATGTTAGAGCTGACACTTCAGGCCTGACACCAAAAACATAAACCACTTGAGAAAGACAGAAAAGAAAGTGTGTCTTTTGACAGAAAATCTTGAAGAACCAGAAACCTATCCTTTCACAAAGATAGTAACTCCCCTGTGGAAGAATGTGTCTGAGGGAGCAATGGTTTAGCAGAAATCAAGTTTTCTCTCGCAAAAAAGTTATTCATCAACTTCACTGTGTTTCAGGGACAAAGAGGTTAAAAGTCTGTGCCTGTTTTCTAATATTCCTAAACTGTCTCTGAATCATGTGTCCAGAAGTGAAACTTCACAACATTTTTTTAGGGGGGTTTGAATAGGCAGAGATACAGAGAGAGAACAAGGATGTAGCCTGTCACTCTTCCTCTTTGTAGGGAGCTAGGGGTATGTATACATGTACTAAGTCAACTTAAAATAAGGTGACTTAACTAAGTCGACTTAAGTCACGTCAGAGCATATACACATACAGCTCCTTGACATGATGGCAGGCATTTTGTGAGCTAAGGTGACCTAACTAGTGTGACTCAAGATAATATGCCTTGGAGGTGTATTTTCTTGTACCACATTTAAGTTGACTCTGCTGCACATGTGTGTATGCTCTGACAGTTAACTCAACTTTAAAAAGTTACATCGTCTTAACTGTCAGAAAGTTAGTCCACGTGTATGTGCCCTAGGTTTCTATCCAGCAGCCTGTTCCATAGCTACCATTGGTGTAATGCCTGAGCATTGGTTGGAAAGATTCTCTCCTCTTTCTTTGTAAGTTTTCTCATAAAAAAATAAGGGGTTCCTTTTCCATGAGGTCTTTCATCTCACTTTACAAGCCTAGGACAGAATCACTTAGAGCAGTGTGGAAGCAATATGCTGAGCTGCTGGAGAGCAGAAAATCTCTGGTGCTGCACTCAAAGAATTGTCCAGCCAGAAGAAGAGTTTGATTCTGAGGGAGGCAGGGCAAGCTGTCCTTAATATGCAATGGTGGCTTAAGTCGCTATGAAGCCTTTAGGGGAAAATTAGAGAGCAGCAACAATAATACTTCATATCTACAATATTTACATATTGGCAACTCCCTCTCAAGTCAATAGGGGTTGCAGGTGCTCAAGATCTCTGAAAATCAGGATGCTTATTTAGGTACCTAACTTTACATATGCATATTTAAAATTTGCCCAAGTGACAAAGAGGCCAGTGGCAGCCTTTTATCTCAGTGAATTTAAACCAGCTTCCCCCACTTAGACCGTTATCTGAAGATGGTACCAGCCTGCTTTGCTCTACAAGCTGTATTCTGTCCATTGGCCAACTCTGTCTTACATACCAAGTTGAACATATCAGCCTTCTGATGGCCCAGTATGGCCAAAGTTAAAAAAAGCTTTGATTGAAAGATGTTTTAGAGAGGGTAAATAACCTGTAATTCAGACTTGGTTAGTAACTAATGAGTTTATAAAGCCCCACCAGTGACATATAATATTCATTATTAACCATGAAGTACTCCATGGAACTAGAAAAAGCTTTTGGTATCTCTACTGGATACAAACCTATGTAGTGACAAGCAGCTGCCACTGGCATTTAATCTTCATACTACAGTCAGTAACTTTTGCCTCAACCATAGTTTAAACAAGCACAAAATCCAGATCAAAGATCTGTATCCAGCCCTACGATCAGATAAACCCTTACAATGCATTCTAACGTAGGGACTGATTCTTATTTACATTAAAACAGATTTACATCACTGTGAGCATGTCTACATGAGATGTTTACGGCAGAGTCGAGGGATTAATTGGACCTGTAGGTGTGCCCTGTGGCAGGGTAAAGTGTTCTTAAAGGGGCGATAACAATGTTATGCCTCCTTTAAATCTCTTTTGTGTGCTACAGCAGCATAAGGTCTTTATGTAAATTAAAACAAACCCTTAATGCATTGTTATAAGTAAACAGAATTGTTTCTTATAGATCCTTATCATAATTCCTAGATATATTTAAAGCTGCCAGTACTGGGTGAACTGGCTGGCCTGAGACTCATACAAGGTAGAGGAATGTCCTGTCCCATCCTCTGAAAAGAGGCAAGAATAGTTGAGCACTCGTGGTGCACAGGCCAGGTCCCGGAGGACTGGAAAAGGGCCAATGTGGTCCCTATTTTCAAGAAGGGGAGGAAGGAGGATCCAGGCAACTATAGGCCAGTCAGTCTCACCTTCATCCTTGGCAAAGTTTTTGAAAAGATTATTAAGGCTCATATATGTGAGAGCCCAGCAGGAAAAATTATGCTGAGGGGAAACTAACACGGGTTTGTAGCAGGTAGATCATGCCTGACTAATCTAGTCTCTTTTTATGACCAGGTTACAAAACACCTGGACACAGGAGTAGGGGTAGACATCATTTACTTAGACTTCAGGAAGGCCTTCAATATGGTATCCCACACCATACTGGTGAACAAATTAAGAGGCTGTGACTTGGATGATTACACAGTCCGGTGGGTGGCAAATTAGCTAGACGGTCATACCCAGAGAGTGGTGGTGGATGGGTCAGTATCGACCTGAAAGGACATGGGCAGTGGGGTCCTGCAGGGCTCAGTCCTTGGACCGATACTCTTCAATGTCTTCATCAGTGACTTGGACGAGGGAGTGAAGTGTACTCTGTCCAAGTTTGCAGATGATACAAAACTGTGGGGAGAAATGGACACACCAGAGGGCAGGGAACAACTACAGGCAGACCTGGACAGGTCGGACAAATGGGCAGAAAACAACAGAATGCAGTTCAACAAGGAGAAATGCAAAGTGCTACACCTAGGGAGGAAAAACGTCCAGCGTACCTACTGCTTAGGAAATGACCTGCTTGGTGGCATGGAAGCGGAAAGGGATCTTGGAGTCCTAGTGGACTCCAAGATGAACACGAGTTGTCAGTGTGACAAAATCATCAGCAAAACTAACTGCACTTTATCATGCATCAGCAGATGCATGAAAAACAGAACCAAGGAGGTGATACTTCCCCTCTATCAGGCACTGGTCAGACCGCAGTTGGAAAACTGCATGCAGTTTTGTGCGCCACATTTTAAGAGGGATGTGGATAACCTGGAGAGGATCCAGAGAAGGGCCACTCGTATGGTTAAGGGCTCGCAGGCCAAGCCCTATGAGGAGAGACTAGGGCACCTTGACCTCTTCAGTCTCCGCAAGAGAAGGTTAAGAGGTGACCTTGTGGCTGCCTATAAATTCATCATGGGGGCACACAAGGGAATTGGTGAGGCTCTACTCACTAAGGTGCCCCTGGAGGTCACAAGAAATAATGGCTGTAAACTAGCAGAAAGCAGATTTACACTAGACATTAGGAAGAACTTCTTCACAGTTAGAGTGGACAAAATCTGGAATGGGCTCCCAAGGGAGGTCGTGCTCTCCCCTACCCTGGGGGTCTTCAAGAGGAGGCTAGACATGCACCTGGCTGGGGTTGTCTAACCCCGGCACTTTCCTGCCTATGCAGCGGGTTGGACTTGATCTATTGAGGTCCCTTCCGACCCTAGCATCTATGAATCTATGAAAACATTCCAACTCCAGTATGATGTTAAGCACAGCCCTGTGGTAGAGGGCACAGTATCCCAGGAGGTGCTCCCTCCAGAGGCTTTGTGCCTCAGGTAAAAATGCCTCTGGTAGCCTGAAGTGAGGGAAGTCTTAGGATTAGCTCTATAGTACTCATTCAAGATCACAGGATTATAGCGAAGTAGGGCTGAAGGAACTTCATGAGGTCATCTAGTGACCAGCCTGCTTGTCAGGGCAGGCTCAACCTTGACTAAACCATCCCAGACAAGTGTTTGTGCAGCCTATTCTTGAAGATTTCCAGGGGTGAAAATTCCATCCCTCCTCTAGATAGACTTTTCAGTGGAAGTTGTGGAATAGCCATCCCCGGAAACTAGCCATCCTCATGGTCAGAAAGCTCTTCCTAATCACCAACCTAAATGTCGTCCTCCAGTTTGAAGCCATCGCTCCTAATCCTTTCCCCTCCAGCCACAGAGAATGGTCTGTCTCCATCCTCTGTTATCAACTTTCAGGTATTTGAAGACTGTTATCAAATACCTCCTCAGTCTTCTCTTCTCCAAACTAAATAACCCTAGCTCATTTAGCCTCTCATTTACCCTCAATAACATCCTTTGCTATGCAGAATAGATTTGTCTGTAGCAAGTCATGTATTTAGGGCTCGATTGGAAGTTGGACCTTGCATCTGAGCAGAGGCAAATAACTCATACCATCCCTATATGGATGACACATACTGTCTGGTTGAACTAAGATTTGAATTTGGCCCAGTATATTTGAGTATCTGGTTATAAAGAAAAAAATTCCAGTAAAACATTGTGGACATTATTTGTTTAACAATAAATAATGTAATGCAGGGCCAAGTTCTCTTCTCAAGGACATCAGTATAAATCCAAAGGAAAAGCAGGCAGAATTTGTGTCACCATATATTTAGGTTAAAAATCGTATTAGGGCTAAAAATCCATTCTGGGCGCCACACTTCAAGAAGGATGTGGAAAAACTTGAAAAGGTCCGGAAAAGAGCCATCCATATGATCAGGGACTTGCAAGACAAGCCATGCAAGGAAAGACTGAGGGAACTGGACCCCTTTAGCCTAAAGAAGGTTGAGAGGGGACCTGGTAGCAGCTTACCGCTATATCAGAGGAGTGCACCAGGAGCTCGGTGAATAATGGTTCACTAGGGCACTCCTGGGGAAGACCAGGAGCAATGGATACAAACTTTTGAAAGGCCTCTTCAGACTTAATACCAGGAAAAACTCCTTTGCAGTCAGGGTGTCCAGAATGTGGAATAAACTCCCTCCAGAGGTGGTGCAGTCACCTACCTGTCAGAACCCAGTAATTTGATGCCTATGGCACAGTGGAAAATTCCATTGGTTTGATGCCTATACCACAGTGGGGAAATTCCGCCATCACATCATATCGTGGTGGAAAATTCCGCTGTGTCAGAGCCTAGTAACTAAATGCTACATCACAGTGGAAAAAATCCGCTACGGTGGAAAATTCCGGCACAGGGGAAAATCCCACCAAGTCCAATGGCTGCATGGTTTGAACGCACGCCAGTAATTGGCTGGTTCCAAATTATTCCTACCTGGCGGCTAGTAATTGGCTTACTGACCATATAAAAGTTAAAGCAGTTTCCACCCAAGTTGGAGAACTCCGCATACACCTCGGAGTAGACTTGGCGGACTGATCACCCACCAACGACTCCCCGTCACCGACTTACCTGACATACCCTGTCCCTGCATGCTCGATAAGCCGTTCACTGACGTCTCGTTTCGTTCGTGTCAAAGAGCTCTCGTCGCATTTGTAACCGTAACCTAAGCCAGTTTCTCTACCTGCACTGTGTTCATCGACGGTGTAAGTAAACAATCTCTAGTTCAACCAATACGTTTCAGTGCCTAATTCCGCTCCATCGGTCAAAAGTACCCACCTGACGTTTCGAGCTACTGGCCATAGCTCCGCAAGCCACCCAACCGCCACACTACCCTGGAGGTTTTCAAGAGGAGACTGGACAGTCACCTCTCTGGGGTCACCTAGCCCCAGTTGTCTTCCTGCCTAGATCGGGTGGGCTGTACCCGATGATCTGCAAGGTCCCTTCCAGCCCCAAACAATTTATGAATCTATGAATATTTTGATTAATAAAATCTGATTTCACTTTAACCCATTTTACATGGGTGTCATTCATTTGGCTCCTGATGTAGAGTGATGTACATGAGAGGAGAATTGGATCCAACAGAACCAGATCTGTAAGGGTTGCTGGTAGCACAACTCACCCCTACACAACTTGTGGTTTATTAGGAAAGTATTCTTCCTTCTCTCACCATCAGAACCCTACAAGCAGGACAAATAACACCTAATAAATTCATTTTAGGACAGCAAAGAGGACACCAAATGCTGAAAATTAAAGTGGTAAAATCACATGATTTACATAGTTCTTTCAGTGCCTTTTTGCCAAACAGCTATGTTTTTTGTGCCAACTGCTGTTATAAACAGGCTTTTTTCTTTAATCATTTAATAGGCATCATGGTTGTGTCTAGACAAGTGTGCATATGCATTTCCCTGGGAACAAATAGCAGCGGCACATAGTTGTGCCACTACTACTTGCCCCTGTGCACATGGCAAATTGTCCTGGGTAAGGTAGGGGAGGCTGGGGGCAGCACCTGGGCTGGGCCCAGGAGCCTTACCTGGGGGCCTCCAGCAGCGGCAATGTGAGCACATGGAGCTTGGCCAGCAGCCAGAGTGTGGCTCTGGCCAGCCAGGCTCCAGTTTTGGGTGGCCTATGCTGCCACCGTTATATGATGCCCCCTTTTTATTTTTTTTGCCACAGTTTTTTTTTAACACTGGGACATTGTCTTCAAATTAGCAGTGTGGCAAACTACCGCATATGTAGTGCATACAGTTTGCGGTGCCGCAGACAGGTCTGCAGCACTGCAAACTGCACGTGCGTTCTCGTGGGGACGTGCCCCATGAACGGAAACTGCCTAGCTTATCTGAAAATAAAAACCACAATAAAACGGGCAGCTGCAGGAGAAAAGGTTTTGTTGTTGTTGTTGTTTTTGTTCTAGTTATATTCTTTTTTACCCTGGACCTCAAAAGCATGAGTTCAGGGAGTGTGCATTATCTGTGCAAAGACAAAACAGATGAATTCTATTAAAGGATGTAGCATGTTGGCTGGCTTTAAGCAAGAGTGCCATTTGAATGTAGACTCAAAGCCAATTTATTGTAACATATTTTTCCTTTCAAAATATTTGAAGAAGGACAAAAGTTTGCACAACATCTTGGCAGGCTGGGCTGTGGAAAGGAGGTATTTTGTATCTCACAGCTAACATAAGGGCTGAAAAATGTGGCAGTGGCTGAGCCATTCTTGATTCTTTCTTGAACTGAAAGATATAATTGTGTAAATGCCCATTAAACTTTCAGGGGTGGAACTGTAGCACTGCCCTGGGGGATGCAGGTGGCTCCAAATGAAGGATGTGTTTTTTATTCATACTTAGACTGTCTCATGCTTTATCTATTTGGCTTATATGTGGCTTAACTGTACTTATATGGCTCCCTTCTAAAAGCTACAAAATTATTTTAAAACAATTGCTTTATTTCTGCCATTTTAGGCTGTAGAAGAAATAGCTGGATTTATTTGTTTTTGGGGTTTTTTCGTGGGGGAGAGAGTTTAATCTGTGTCAGGAATGTGGATTTAGTTCTCAAGGTGGAGAGGTCCAGTGGATGGCCATTCCTCACTCTTGCAGAGCGACCTCTGTATTCCAGGTTTGCCGTCTGTCTCTAGCACTCACAAGCTTCTCCTGTAGGTCAAGTTTAATTATCTCTGAAGAATGTAGCTATCTTGAAAGGTCATGGTTATGAAAGAAGTGGGCTTTTAAATCTCTAAGATCAATGCAGTGGACAAAACCCTGAAACTGGATTCTATTTGTGGGGAGCCAGCGCAAAAGTGGGTGATGCGTTCATGGAGGGCTTTGCTGTGAAACAGATGGGCTGTTGAATATTGTATTATCTGGAGCTTCTCCAGGTTGTATATCTTTGTTCCTATAATGAGGTGTGACAGTGGAGGCTGGAGGTCAGGAAAGTGTTGTTCCCGTAACTTTGGCAAATTCCCCAGTAGCTCTTGTCTGAATTATATTATGCATCTGTTGAGTACATGACTCTGGCGTGTTGCATTATAGAATAAAGATTGTTGTGTGCTGACATGGGGACTTATTTATCATATTCTTTAGTTTGGCGAACAAGCAGAGGGCAATATGTTGCTCAGTATGTTGTCTAATGTTTATAATAAGAAAATAAACTAGACGCCCCCAGTAAGGTTTCAGTCTAAACCTTTGTCCCCTAAATGAGCTTCTACTTTCTCAGAGATTTCTTTGAAGTCTCCCAAGCTGTCATTGTGACATCCCTTCCTTGAGAAACCAGTGTGGAAGGAGAAGGGAGACCTGGAGTTTGTTCCTTGTTGGGTAGAGACCAAGGAGTGTCCCTGCCTCCCAACACAATATCCTTTCAAAGCTGTCCATTTCTAGTGCCAGGGAAGAATCGTCTTTCCCTTCTTCCACCATATTTGCCTCTTATTCCACCTCGAAGGCTGCTCTTTTAGTGCAGCTCTTTTATGTCCACTACACTCTCTGAAGGGTTTGTCATAGAGCTCAGCCTGCAAGTACTTCAAGTCGTGTGTAACTTCACTCATGTGAATAGGGTCTCTGAAGTCCTTCTCAGGGAAGTAGGCTGAGAATCGGGGCAGTACTCTTTCCTCAGGCACCTGGAGCCTTGGAGAATAGGCATTAGACAGACACTAGCATGACATAGTGATACCTACAATACATTTGACTTTGGCTTTGCTGAGCAAGGCCATCTATAGAACCCAAAATGGAAATAAAACCTCTTTAGGATGTTCTGTTAGAACTGATTGATTTCATCTTCAAGGATCTGTGTAAATCTTGGAGCTTACTGAAGACACTCCAGAATTTCTGGATGTGTTTCACAGAGATCGTAGGGAACCACAAAAGAACCAGTGAAAATGCACCTGGCATTACACTGGGAAGTAATAACTGACCTCTGTTGTATTTTCTAACAAGGTGACCAATAGCTATCAGTCCTAGTACTGAATGGGTGCATTTACACGTGCATATTACGGCAAAGCAATAAAAGCTGGCACCTATCTCATCATAGTTTATTGCTTCCAGGGACCATGTTTACACATCATCCCTGGACCGCAGCACATTGAGCCAGATTGGAGCAGCCCCAGCTGGCAGCGGGTCCAGGGGAGCACCCTGGGCTGGGCTGCCCTGACCCAGCTCAACATGCTGCGGAGAGGCTGGCTGGGGCACAAAGGTGTTTCAGTGCAAAGCCAGCCAGCAGGCAGCCAGCAGGCAGCCCCCACATGGAAGCACCCTCATGCCCCAACCAGTCGGGTCAGCATCTACACATGCATGCTACACACAAAAAATCTCTGCAGCAGGATAGTACTTGTATTTACAAGCACTAATCTGTTGCAGAATTTATTAGTTTCCTGCAGCCTAATACATTTACTGCAAAGCTAATTAGGCAACTACGTAAATGTCTCGTGTAGATGTGCCCAGTCTCTATAGAGTACTTGCTGTAAAATTTCTGGTACAGCTCAGTTCTTTCCTTTAAGTTTCCACAACATGCTGCTAGTTTCCCTAAGTAAAAATGATTACTGCTTCTTCTTAGTTCCACTTATTTCATTTTTATTCCTTTTATCATTCACAAGTTGCTATTTCTTTTTCAGGATCAACACTCTGTGGTAGGCCAAGGTGCCGGCCCCAGTCCAAATTCCAGTGCTTGTTCAAATCCAAACACTGGAAGTGGTTACATGAACTCATCCCAGCAATCAATGTTGAATCAGCAACTGATGGAAAAGAAACAGGTTTTGCAGAGGCAGATGATGGAGCAAAAGCAGCTCCTCCTACAGCAACAGATGTTGGCAGAACCGGTAAATTTTCTTTCTCATTCCTATTCTATATGAAAACAATTTTCATAAAACAATAGAAAATGGCGATGCAAAAGACCCGTTACGCGATCTTGGCCAACAATGAACATTTGGGGTTGTTCCTTCAATTATATTCCTGAGTGCTTTGTTCAGCCCATTTTAAGTGAATTGAGCATATAAGTTTCCATGACTTAATTTGGGAGACCATTCAACAGTCTAACAGATCCCACCATCAGGAGATTGTCCCTGATATTGAGTTTGAGTTCTCTTTTCCTCAATTTCATCTTTTACCTCGGGTTATATCTCCAAATAGGAAAGTACCTATTTAATTTTAGTTTTACAAGCTTAATTTTGAGCATGTGAGGATTCACGGTGAGTCTGATTCTTACATTTACAGAAGGGATATCCATGCTAGTTCTTCTCTGCTCTTGAGCCTACCCTCAAAAATAACCCTACAAACTAACACCCATTCCTTGTGCTCCAGACCTAGAAGTGAGGCAGTGAGGATGTTCTGGGGATGCCCACCCCACTGCTGCTCTCAACCACACCAGAGACAGAAATCTTGAGAGTGGTCCAGGGGTCCCTGCAGACTGGTTTCCCTGTCTGAGATCTGTGTTTGGAACTTAGGACACAGAAGCAGATAGGTATGGCTTATTGCAGGGGTGAGAGGAAGGAAAGTCAGGAAGAGCAGTATGGAAACTAACAGGGGGTATAAGTTAGGTTTCTATTTACTTTCAGACTGGTTTGCCGGAGCAGGGTAGTATAAAGCCATTTAGTGTCAATGAAAATCAGGTCTATTGATTTCAGAACCAGGTGTTTAATGATAACCATGTGCTCAAATACTTTGCTGGAGCAGATGCTGTGCAGATCTTCGGGCCATTCAGAAGTCCTCTCCTGCTGCTCCTGTTCACATTTTTTCTGATATTTGCTGCTGTTTATTGTCTCCCCCCTTTGCACAGCAGATGGGACAACAGAAATCAGACTCTTCTTCCTGAGAAGTACTCCAGTTAGAGCTGGGGCATATTTTTTTAGCAATTTTTTTTACCACAAGAAAAATACGTTTTCAATACCATGAAATACCAATAAACCATGAAGCATTTACCATGCTTCATGATAAATACATTTCATGGTATTTATTTATAAATAATACCAATTTAAACTAGTCAAAATGGTTCATTTTGACCTTTTCAATACAAAACACTTAACTTTTTGTTTAGAAATGTTCTATTTAAAGATACATTTTTAAAGTAAAAATGCTTTATTTGAAATGAAACATTTTTTTCAGATTGTACTATTTCTTTGACTTGTTGGCTTTTAAATTTCTTTAATTGCTAATAATCTCCCCCAAATGTTATTTTTTAATTTTTCCAAATTGTCAGCAAACTAAAAAAATCAGTTAATTGCACAGTTCTAATTGAAAAGAAAAATAAATTAAAGCTAAAGACAAATTAAACAGAGTGAGTACTCTTTTAGTCAGCTTGCATTTGTTTCTAGTTTACTATTTTTTTAAACAATTTCAGGTAAAATGTATATTAATTATTGAAAAACTAAACTTTTATGAGAGCTAAATGGTTTCTTTCTTCTTAATGGTTCAGGCTGAGTGGTAATTTAAAATGAGCCTGATAAACCTTAATCAGGCTACACATTCCCAAAATGGGAAATAGGGAAATGTTTAAATACTGCAAGAAAGAACATTCTCGTGCTGTTTCTAACCAGGCCTGGAAGCAGAATGACCACATTTCTCACAAGGAAACCTTGTGTGAGATTAGAAGAAGAAGGGATCAGGATAGCTCTCATCATCTTCAGATAAATATTCAGGACCCAAGTCTCTCTAATGCTGAACTCATCACACAATTCTGGCAATTTAAAAGGATTTTAAAATTAATATAGTTTTAATTCACATCCACTTTATGACCCATTCACAGTGAAAGAGTTTGGCAACAGTGGGACTTTAGTGTAAATGAAAGCCATATCTCCCCCAACACCCCGTTTTCATATATTGAAACCTTTTAAGATGTGCTCATAACTACTTGCCACCTTCCTCACTCAGCTGCCCACCCTCTAGGGCCCACCTTACCCCAAACCCCTCCAGAAATGGAGAGTGTTTGGACCAATTTTGCCTGTCAGTTCACAGTGAAAGCAAGCTGGAGACTAGCAGAATTGTTTGGACATGAATGTGTTCAGCACCCCTCCCTAGGAGATGCTGGGAGCCTTCAAGGACCACCCAAGCACAGGCCCCGTGAACCTTCAGACCAAGTGGCATGCAGTCGTGGTGGTTAGGATTGCCGATGTGAGCAGATTCCTCCTCTGTGAGGTTAAAGGCATTTTGACAACTCAGGGAGAGCGTCACAATTGAGCTTCTGGTTTTTGGCATGTATCTGTTGGGGACAGGGGGAAGGAGGTGATACTTAAAGCTTTTCAGAAAGGGAGCATTTAACTAAGGGGCCCAGGTTTTGAGACTTATTTTCCAAGCATTTTTTTTTGGCAGAGGATGCTCCTAATTTGCCTACTTCAGATCAGAGGCCCACAGTCTTCTCAAGTGTGAAACACAAGTACATGGTGTAGTACATTGCAGAGGAAGTGGGAATCCAGGAGATACGGGACAGTGCACACACTTCTGGGGAAAACTGCATGTTAATCAATGGTCCTGGTTTAGCAAGGAATTATTAGGCTTATTAAGCTTTCTCTTAATAAGAAAGAAAGACCTGGTCCTTACTCACACCTGCTAAACATTGACAGTCACCTGCCTCAGAGGATTCAGAGCTTTTGAGCTTATGACCAGCACACTGGAAACATAAATTCTTGATATTAACCTTCAGGAAGAGTATTAGAGGCTGATCCATCAGCATTACAGTATGTGGAGTTTTACCCCTGACGTTAAGGAGAGGTGGATCCAGCCCTCAATGAGGATTTTGTGACATCAGTTGCTGACTGATTTGGAATTGAGTACCTGAACGTGGTACACCTCTCTGCTTCCTCCTTCACAGATATGGGCAATCAGATCAGCACAAAATCCTTCCCTCAGCTTGAGATTGGGCTTATTCACCCCCCAAGGTCACTTTCCTGCTTGCATCCCCTCTTATAGGCATGGAGAGCCAGACTCAGTATAAATGCTGGCTGCACAAGGTACAGCCAGAAGTGAAGAGAGGAGCAATCAGGGCAGAAGGAGGGTGGATGGGGCTAACCCTGAGAACAAAGGAATAGCAAGAGGTCTGAAGGCAAGTCTTAACTTTAGTCTATAAATCTTTGTTTCTCTTGGGTTTTTGTCTGTTTCAAAAAGATTATAATTATTTTGAGTCATCGTTTCCAAAGGCCTCGGTCAGGAGATGTACCCAATAGCTTTTGACACTGCAAACTCACACTCCTGCCACAGGGAGCTTGCAATCTCACGTTGTTCCCTGAGGCAAATGTTATTATTACACAGCACACAATTTAAGCAGCAAAGGTCTGTAAGCAGTTTTCTCAGTTAAATGAAAAACCAGCCAAGAGGCACAAGGACGTAAGTAAGAACAAGGTTACGGCCTTTTTACAGGAGGTTCTTGTCATACACGTGCATGCAATCTAGGTACAACAGGAAACATAACAGGTAGTAGCTGAAACATTCAGGAAAATGAAAGGCAACAGTGAAGCAGTTCTGGTTTGTGTGTAAAATAGTCACCGCACAGTTTGCATATAGGATGTACACTGCCTAGTGCATGTCAGATTTTTTGGAGACCCCACAGCTGAGAGGAGTTTTGGGGAAAGGTGTGAAGCGGGACAATGTAATATCTTCCTGGATGTATACAGAGAAGTTCTTCTCACATAAAAAGGGGGCGTTTTGTGACAAGTGCTTTTCAACAATGGGTCAAGATCCCCAACAGTTACCAAGTGGGCATACTGAAGTCAACCAGGTTTTACTTGGGCAACTTAAACTGAAGTCAAATTATTTAGGAGTTATTGGTACAAAAATGATGAAAAACATGTTGCTAGATTTTAAGGCCCTGATCTAGCTCACAGTGACTTTAAGCAGGAGGAGGAGGCAGAATGAACATGACTCAAGCACACTGAAATAATGGAAATCCCACACACTTCAGTAAACAAAGTCCCTAAGGAGCAATTGCTACACTCGGCTTAAAACTACCACTGTGGACAGCATGGGGGAAAGAGGGGATTTGCCAGGATAACATATGAAGAAAACAAATTAATACATTTTTTATTTCTGTTCTAATCCTGTAGGAGAAAATCAATGCACAAGACCAATTAAACAGACATTTGACAAGGCCACCACCAGATTATAAAGACCAAAGAAGAAATGTGGTCAACATGCAACAGACCAACCAGTATTCTGGTAAGTGGGGCTTAATGAAAAAGAAAGCCACAGTGAGGAAGTTTATCCAAGATGCCCCTGAAGGCCTGATGGTAAGGGCCTGATTTTTGGGATAGGAACAGACGTTGCATTTGTCCCTGGATAAGGTGCGTCTGTGTTTGTCCTGGAACAGAAATCTCCCAGGATTGGCACACACATAGTACCCTTCTGATCAGGGCTTAGTGAACAGCTGAATGCTGTTGATTGAATAATGCACTCCTAGGATAACAGTTGAAACAAATTTTGCAATGTCCCAGGATAAACTGTTGGTACTTCTCATCACATGAATCCTTTTTAGGATTTATCCTGGAAAAATGGACATGGATGTCTGAATGATTGCACTTTGCCTTAGGATAAAATGGTTTATCCCAGGATAAATGTGAAGTCTGTTTGTAGCCAGAGTGTTACTGTTTATTTCAATGCAAAAACAAGCACAAAGCAGAGAAAAGATGCTTACATTCTGTTCTGATAGCATTGTGTTCCCATTTTGCATTGCTGTAAATTCCTGCGCCAGGGTCTGGGAAGGGATCAGTGCAGCAGTTGGGGAGAACTGGGAACAGGATTGGAGTGGCAGCTGGGGAGAAGGCAGGGATCAGAGCAATGGTTGGTGGTGGGGAGAGGATCAAAGCAGCAATCAGGGAGGGAGCAGGTGTCAGGAGTTAGTGCTGACTTGAGCGGGGTTGGCCCCATGGGAGCTGTGGGGGTAGGTGCCACCAAATTCAGTGTTGCCACATCCCAGTGGCAACTGGATGCAGTGGATCTGGGTGACAATGGTGGCTTATTATTAGAGCGGTACTATTTCATACTGTGGACTTAACTTGTAGCACACTTGCCATAAAGGTTAGCCACCGCTGGCCCAGACAGAATAGTATCTAATTTGCTGTGTTAAAATGGTATCAGGAAGAGCAGCAGCTCTGGTAAACTCTTGTAATTTGTTTTGAAATCCTGAGATGGTTGGTGTATTTCTGGAGTCAAGTGATTAACCAAAACAGTCAACTTTTCTTTAACAAAAATTTTTTTAAAGTTTTATAGTTGTAGAAAAATTTTGAAATACAACCAAAAACACCCTAAAAAGATCAAATCCAGGAGGCAGCTAAAAAACCCAAATATTTTATGTCTCTTTTTATGTAAACCTTCTAAAATTTATGACAAACTCATGGTGCTTTGGTGCCTGACTCCTAAATTTTTAACATTTGGGCTTGGCAATAATGGTGTTCTGTCATTCAAGTCACTCTCTGTAACTGAATCAACAAAGGAAACTGACTGCTTTTCAGAACAAACCCGGGGAGAAAGCTGTGCTCTGTGCTTGGAGGGAACACACCAGATGGACTGATTAGGAAACTGTTGCATAAGGGAGCAGCAGCTGGGAATCTGTTCCCTGTTTCTGGGAATAGCTATGCTCAGGTCATGGAAGAAAGGAAAACAGCTCAGAGCAGCAAGAAGTTAAATGAAATGCCATGGGAACTATGAGAGACATCATTAAACCTTGCCTTCCGATGCTTTTTGCCTCTATAACAATAGTAATAAGCTCCATGATAACAGCAGGTGAATTGAGCAATAAATGCATTTCTCACTAGCTCCAAATCTTTTGGTGTCTAGGCACTGGATATGTTGTCAACAAAACACTGCTATGGAAGAAGTTCCTTTGCATCTGGAAGAAATTAGAATGGAAAATATTTTGGTGTAAAAATAAAAGGATAAATATAGTCATACATAAGGGGAAACTTGGTTTTTTGGATGAGATGTAAAATTAAGATCCTGACCACTTGTGCCCTTTAAAGATCTCATGGCATTTGCACAAGAATCAGGGTGGTAGCCCTCTATGCTGTTTAACAGTTGGCTTGTTCCACCAATGGAGGGGCTCCATCCCAGGGGTGAGTGAAGGAATTCTACAAATATACTAAGACCGCTTTACTTAAAATAATAGCAGGGTCCCACTTCTCCTCTTGCAACCTTTCTTTCTTTTGTAACTCCGTTAATTTCAATTGAGTTATTCCTCACTTTGGCATGAGTATGCCGAATTAGACCCCTGGTCTTTGTTGGTGTCACTGAAAAATATTACAATCAAATGCACAGCATATGATACATAGATTATTAGTGCAGTCAACTATGGAGCTTGATATATGAAGTTATAAACTTAAGGTTGATTTTTCCTTCGCTTCCAGAAGTACAGTGCAGTCACAGGGTCCCCTGATAGTAGTCTGTCTATCCCCTCATCTGTTCTGCAGTAGATCCAGCTGGATTCTCAGAGTGCCTCTCACTCCATGGGCTGCCAGTCCTGAGGAAGTTCACTTTTGTTGATTTGGATACAACTATATTGTGGAGTCATGTTAAGAATTAAGGACAACAGAGGGAAGGATATTTTTTGTGCATAAAGAACTAAAGGAAACAGAAAAATGACACTGGTTTATTATAACCAGAAATAGTAGAATTGTTGATAATAATACAAAATAGGAATGTTCAAGAAATATTGCATTTACTCAAATATAAGACATTTTTTTCCCCAATCAGCATGTAGAAAAAAGTTCCTCATCTTACATTTGGAAAAAGCCACATTAAATACGTTGTCTATCATTAAACTGCTGCAGTAATGAAAACCAACTCTAAAGCTGATTACATGCAGCCAACACTGAGCATGACTATAAAATATATGACCTATATAGGGTAAGCATATTGATAGGAACCCTTTTTTTTCCTTCATGTGGCCCTTAAAAAAATGGGCAGTTGCTCCCTCAGGAGGGAACGAGCACTGGGCCTGGAAGTACTGCAATACCAGGTCAGCACTCAGAGAAGTCAGAGAAAGCTCTGATACCCTCTCCTGGTGCCAAAAATTCTGATGGAAACTTTTTTTTGTTAATAAAAAAAAGTGGGTGTTCCCTCTGCAGGGAACTAGAGGTACTGCAATACCAGGCTGACACCGGAAGGGCCAGAACCAGCCCTGACACCCTCTCCTTGGTGCTACATTTGATCTTAGCCAAAATGGCCAAGATGCTGATGGGAACTTTCCACATTCTTATTTTTAATTTTGTCTCAGGCCAAATTCCATCCACTGAGCAGAGCTCAGTTGTTCGGGTCCATATGGTGTTGCCACCAGCAAGAATCTTACCTCCCAGACACTTCATCTTGAGGCTTCAGATACTTCCAAATCCATGGCAGGCATCCTACATGTAAGCCCCAAGCCCAGGGATCTTGTGGTTCGGATGCCCCTGAGTCTCGCTTACCCTTACCCAAAAGAGCAAGCTAAGAGAAATGCCCCACCTCCATAAAATAAAGTATGCAGCTGAGATCTTCCCATTGGGAGGCTATAGTAGATTCTCGTGGAAGGGCCTGCCTACAGTGCAAAGGAGAAGTCTCCATGCTCAACTACACAAAGCCATGACAGATCAGGGAGAAGGGGATCTCCCATTCCAAGTACAGCAAAGCCACATTTCACAAGGATAGGTTAGTGAAGCCCATCTGAATAACATATATGATAGTGCCCATTGCACTCAGTCCCCTTTGGCACTAACTCTTTTTTCAAGTCATTGTGAGCCACTACAATGAATATATTTTGATTTCCTCTTCAGTCCCACAGCTGAGCCATGCTTTGATTGCATCTTTACTGTGCATTGTGTGTACTGTTTCCCATTTCTAATTATTCCTGTTTCTTTAACAGCTGTCTGGCAAATAGGAACAAACAGTTAACCCAGAATCCCTCTGTCACCCTCTGTCTCAGCCTGTGACATATGATTCATGTGGCCCTGCCCTCCATGCGGTAGAGCTGGACCAGGTTGTCCTGCTCCTCATCTGCATATACATTTTTGGAGGATCCCAGGACTCTTGACAAGAACATCTGGTTCCAGTCATGAGTGGGGAGCTACTGGATCCTTGTGTGTGGTGAGAGGTGGTATCTGGAGTACACACACATTCTGAGTAGTGCTGAGCTATGGGGTCACCATGGCCAGAAATGCTGTTAACTCTTCCAGTGGCCCAGCCCAATGAACTATATGGTAAATCACAAGCTTTCACTTTGGACTAATATCATGCATTGTTTGCTACATAGTAGGTACTCTTGTGGGCTAAGATCAAGTATAGTCACTGCATGGGTCTGTTGCCAGACCAAGATGGATTTAAATGGCATTGTGTAGTGGAGGGTGCACCCCTGTCCAATGCACTATAGACAAGACACCCTATGAGAGTCTTGTAATTAGCTTCCCAGTGGCCAGCTTCCAGTGGGAGGATCTCAGCTACACACTTACTTTATGGAAATGGGGGACTCCTTCCTAGCTTGCTCCTGTGGCCATTGGCTAAAGGCAAGTGGGACTCAGGGGTATCTAAACCCCAAGCCTCTGGGCTTAGGCCTGCGTGAAGGATGCCCACCAATGGATTTGGGAGTATCTGAAGCCCCAGGCTGAAAAGTCTGGGGTAGAGGATACTTGCTGGTTGTAGCACCACATATAGTGTTTGAATGAGTGAGTTTGCTCAATCAAGAGGACTCAGAACTGACTTGGCTAATTTGACCTGGAATACAAAAAATTTTCCAAAAAAAAAGTTTGCTATATAGAAGGTACAAAAGTGCTGCTTGAAAGTGTGTTTGTGGAGTACTTGTGCTAAAACTTGCAGGAGTTTCAAAAAAGGAAAAATGCATTAATTCTGGATGTACTGAGTCTATGCTCAGGGGAGTAGGGTCTGACAGTAAAGAGAGGGGGAGCGGTCTATAGGGAAAGGAAGCTGCAAGGCCAGAAGGCAAGGAGGCCACTTGACCTCCCCAGATTTATTTTTCCTGCTTTAGCAGTGGGAGGTGGACAGATTCAAGGCAAACCTCCAATAATTAGATTCTATACCTGAAAAATTATAACAAATTTATAAATTTACCATAGATAGAATATAATTATTCAGGGGTTGTCTTATGTTCAGTGTCATCTTATATTCAAGTAAATACAGTATGTCTTTTCTATATTGGGACAGAAGCTAGATGATATATTCATTTCATGATGATGAATTACTTTCCATTCCAACACTAACTGAGGAGGATGTCATAGCACTGGTATGAAAATTAGTTTAAATAACCAGATGAATAACTTGCACACAGGAGTTGTAAATGAAATGGATGAGGAGCTCTTTTGAATCTTAAAATTATTTTTAATAAGTCTTAGGAACATTTGGGAAGTTCTGCAGGTCTGGAAGAAGAGTAATATAGCACCAATATTCACAAAGGTGAACAAAATTAGTCAGATAATTATAACCCTAAAACTGATCCAAAGCAAAATAATGGAAAAATTGATAAAGCTTTTAATTAATAAAAAGTAAAAGTGAACTAATATAATGCTGATGAACTTGGGTTTATTAAAACAGATCCCATCAAACTAACTTGAGAACTTTTTTGATGAGTTTGCAATATATTTCTTTAAGGCGTTTATTTTGATATGGCACAGAATTTTGACTAAGAAATGAGAATGATGGAAAATCAATGGGTCAGTCGTGATGTAGATTAAAAACTGGTTAACTGATAGGTCTGTAATTGTGAAAAAGAGAAAGTGACTATATTTCAAGTGTAAGATCCTTCAAAGATTAGTCCTTGGTCACATGTATTTAACATTTTTGTCAATGACCTGGAAGAAAATGTAAAATCATTGTGGATACATTTTATATATGAAAAACAGTGGGATAGTGGCATTGGTGATGTGTAGGGGGTGCACACAGGTGCATGTGCACCCCCTGAGATTGGCAGTGCACCCCCTGCAAAAAGCGCCACTGACACTGCTGGCAGCACCTGTCTGCAGTTGCTGCTCACCCCCCACTCCGTCCGCCTGCCTGCAGCGGCATCTGCAGGCAGTCCCCAATCGCCACTGGCTGCCGCCCCGGGCGCCATCTGCGGGTGGTCACCAACCGCTGGTCAGCGCTCACCCCTCCACTGCTGACAGCGCTGAGGCTGCCTGCGGGGACTCACCGCTCACCACCACCACACTCCTGCTGCCAACAGTGCTGCAGGAGCTTGCCGTGCCCCCCCCCAGCCTCCAGGGGCACGTGGCGTTCATGGATACTGGTAAATAATGAAGAGGATAAAGTCAACAAAACATGGAGATCTAGATCACTTGATATTCTGGGTACATGCAAACAATCTGCATTTCAGTAGAGACAAATGAAAGGTCAGGAGAATGTGACCAGAGTGAAAAGAGAAGAGGATGCAGTTACCATGACAGAGTGGTAATCCCTTGCTTCCGAACTTTTGCTCATTGCCTGTAGAAGCAAGGAAGGCTTTTTGCCTTTGTGGATGCTACTGGCTTCTGAAAGGCAAGGTGTGGCAAAATCATTACCTTCCACTCAAGCATTAGGACATTAGTTTACCCCAGTAAAGAGATTATGCTCTAAGAAACTAAAGTTATAATCTGTTGCATATTTTAATGAAAAAATTTCAATGCATGTCTTTTTTCCCTTTCTTTGTCTAGGTGGTTCACCAGCTGTAAGCATGAACTCCAGTCTGTCTTTATCAAACCCCATTTCAACTCATACCATTTTGCCCCAAAATTCTAGCCTTTTGCCACCTGGAACCAGGATGCCTTCTATTCCTGCAGCTCGGAGCATGAGCTGTTATGGAAACATTCCTTGCAATCAGCCCGGTGCGTACAGCATAACTTCAGGAATGAACCAAATGCAACCACACAGAAACCAAAACCAAATCATAACAAGTCAAAACAACCCCATGATGTCTCGACCACAAACCCTGACACAAGGAAATAATGCAGCAGCTTTTGGGACTGGGTCAGTGGTCAGCTCTCAGCAGGTAAGACCAAGCTTAAGCCACGGAGCTACAAGTTTCCCAGCTCAAAGACCATCAAGTGTTATGATCACTTCCAGCACTACAGCTCAAAACTGGGCCTCTCAAGAAGCCACAACAAAGCAGCAGGACACACTGAAACCTGCAGGGGTTCGTTTCCCCACAAGCACACCATATCCTAACCAGGCTCTGCAACGCTCCATAGGCAACCAGCATTTCTCCCCACGTGCGATGGTGCCTCCTAACCAGCTAACAGCAGCAGTGCAAATGAGACCACCTCTAAACCAAGCACACCAAACATTAAATGGACAAACTGCTGGATCACTAAGAGGTCTAAGCGTGAGACCTAACCAGCTAAGAGGACAGACTGTGCCTAATTTGAATCAGCCAGGAGCAAGTATGACCCCACCATCATCCCTGCCATCCACCAGTTTTACATCAACCAACCAAAACTCAAGGGCTTACCAAGGAAATGATCCTACTAGCGACTTATCATTTGACTTTCTTAACCAGCAAGGTGACAACATAGGACCTGCACTCAATAGTGATTCAGACTTTATAGATTCTTTATTGAAAACAGAGCCTGGCAATGATGACTGGATGAAAGATATCAACCTTGATGAAATCTTGGGGAACCACTCATAAGCAACAATATGATGATAAAACATACATGCTCAGAAGCAGCTGTTAACAATAGTTTTCTTTTTAAAGGCCAACAATCTGCCTTGCTTATTTACACACTAGTAGTTGAGCTGTCTTTTAAAATAAGGAAGCAAATAGAGTGATTGCTCTGTTTGAAGAGATGGTCTGAGAACAATATCCAATTCTAAAGCTTACCCCCGAGTAAAGTATAATGTAGGATGATATTCATACCTAACAACTCCTCCTGAGAGCACTCAATCCCTGACAGAATCAGGTCCTATGTAAATTTAACTGCTAAAAAAATCTACCTAATAGAAGCTTACTTCTTTCTTTTCATTGTCTTTTATTTGTATACGCTCACATACTACATGTACCACAAAATCAGCCTTCCAAAATTGGGGTCTTAAGAAGAGAAGCTGATTTGTTTTCAATGGAATAGAAGCAATGTAAGAGACACTCTGTTAAATGGCTGCCAGAACAGCTGCCACTTCTCCATGGGGCAGCAAGCAGTTTGCTAGGCCTCTGACTGCTGCTAGTGAGGCAATAGCTTTTGGCTAAAAAGCCACTCAGCTGGCCGAGGGTGAGTGAGCTGCTATATGCAATCTGTAATATCCTGATGAGGTATGGTGTGAAAACAGCACTTGATTATGTACAGGAGCTTACATAAGGAACTATGTATAGTAATGAAGTAACAGTCTTGCCACTGCCCTTGCAAAGGTCTGGGCCATAGCCTTGTTGCCATCCTGCCATGCCAGGAAGTTCCTGCTGCCTCACACAGGTTGTCTCCTGGGGTGCCACACTTCTGTGTTTCCAGGAGGACTTACCCCATGTCACAGAGCTGGCCATGACTTGGGGAAAAAAACCTTTTTTCTGCATTCTGCTTTTCAAAAGCAAGGTGCATATTTTATTTGGGGGGCATGTGATATGTGAGGAAATGCAGTAACTTGTGTAGAAAGTAGAAGGACAAATGGTTCCTTTTAAGGGAGCTAGAAAGTGTCTTGTGTGAGAGAGATCCCAGAATATTCTAGCTTTTACTGTTACTCCTGGCCTAGTGTTTGTAACTGCCTGAGAAATGTAATAAGAGAGACCATTCTAAAAATGAGTAATAGCATCTGTCTAGTTTCTGGCATAAATATGTGATGAGCCATTACAAAATCTAAGAGCCAGAACCTACTGCTTTGATCCCTCGAGTAGATCAGTGACTTCAGTGGACAGCTTGAGTGAAAAAGGTACACAGGATTTGGCTCTAAAGAGCACTTTCCAATCTAAACCCAAGTTTTCTACATGGCCAAGTATTTGCTTATCCCGTAATGAAAGGTTGATGCATATTTCTGAATATAGAAAGACTTCTATTTTGATTTTGATTCAAGAACATGCCATTCAGTGAGGCGCTGGTGAAGAATATCGATATCTCCCTCATTCTTCAGGTCAAGGGAGTGCAGAAAGTGATATATATGAGTGCCAAGAGCACTGATTGGCCATATTCCAATACCCTTCACAGGGTGAGTAGTACCTCATTCTGTGAGTAGTCCCATTGAAGGTAATGTATGTAATATAAATTGAAATCAAATCAGTTCATAGTATGAGGCACCTCTCAGCCACAATCCATAAATCAGAAGCTGGCTCTGTGTGAATACTTCATAGCACTCAATTCAAAAAGCAGTTCTGTGGTTGGCTTGGTTGTTCTCCCTGTCATTGTCCTAGCAGAAAAAGTTTCTGTGATCAAGGTAAGTAAGATGTCCCTTGAGCTGAAGAATTCTTCACAGCCTTTTCTGAATCAGCCAAAGCTGATGATAGAGCTCACTTTTAGATGCTTCAAGGCCAGGAGTTGACCAGGAGCTTATCACCACAAAAGATATCATTATACCTTTATTATGTGTTTTGATTAATAAATATGTATATGTAACAGTGACAGGTGTTGGCCACTTTGCAGTATTTATTGTACTTATTTGATCAGTTTCTGAATGGTAACAGGAAATGTAGCAAGGCCTCTCTCCATTGATTATTTCCATATATATTATGGAGAAATTCCTTCTAGGGGGCTCTTGGAATACACAACACACACACACTTCCATGAACAGCAGCTCCATACACTGTAGGAAGAGCATGGTCTCACTGCCCATTTACCCAGCTCTGCTTATCAGTGCTGGTGGGCTGGGACCTAGATTCTGTCTATTCCCCAATCTTCTTGCGGATCTGGACGCAATATATACTTATACCACCCCCCCCCAGCTTTGTATATCTGTGCAGAACCTAGACGGTCTTATCCCAAGGAAACAATTAAGGTGCCTGGATGTATAGCTGCATTGGAATAGTAGTGTGAGGATGATGTGCACAAAAGGTTGTGGCTGGAGAGTTGCCTTCAGGGGCAGAAAAGGTGCATCATGTCATACTACTTCCCAACTCTATCAGCAGTTGAGGGGGCAGGGCAGGTCTCTGATCAAATCTCTGGCACTCCTTGATTGCATCTATATGAGATGCTTTACTGTGCATTAGACTAATCTAATAAGACATGAGCAGAAATTACTGTATAGTACAAGGATGGGGAACGTTCAGCCTGCAGGTCGCATGCGGTCGGCCAGGGACTCCATTTCCCAGGTGCCCCTGCCCACATGGCTTGTACCAATCTCCTAGGAGACCCCAGCCTCAGCCATACCAGCAGTGTGCATGGCAACGCAGTGCAGGGGGCTGCTCCGGAGCTGCTGGGATCTTGTGGCAGGGGCAGCTTGCTCCAGAACCAGGGCAGAGCCATGATCTGTAGCCTGCATGCTCCAGGCCGGGGCACACATGCAAGGAATCATGGGTCTGCCCCAGCTCCTTGCAGAAGTGACAGCCTGTCTGGAGCTGGGGCAGAACCATGATCCCCTGCATACATGCCCCTGCCCAGAGCATGCAGGCTACAGATCATGGCTCTGCCCTGGCTCCAGAGCAAGCTGCCCCTGCTGCAAAATCCCAACAGCTCCGGAGCATCCCCCTGTGCTGCTCTGCAGCATGCGCTGCCGCGTGGCTGGGGCTCAGGTCTCCATGGAAACTGGTACAAGCCATGGGGGCAGAGGGGCCTGGGAAATGGAGTCCCCGGCCAACTGCATCCGGTCAGCGGCCCAGAGGTTCCCCATCTCTGGTATAGTGTATTAGTCTAATGTGCTGTTTTCTAGTACCTGTGGATACAGGTACTGGGAAAATGGCACATTAACTAAAGCACAGTACTGCACATGTAGACACTAACTGGAAGCAAATTGCTCCCGGTCAGCCTAGACAGCAGAGGGCTGCAGGGGGCAGGGAAAGCTGTTCTGGCTCAGCAAGGTGTGCCTCCGAGCCACATGGAGATTGAACCCATCCTTATCTCCACGTGGCTGGGAGAGCTGTCTCCTAGCCACGTGGAGGTCCGGACTTGTCTGGCATCTGAAACAGCTCCCCTTCCCACCTCAGTGCTAGCTTGATCTCCCCCACCCTGGGACAGAGCTCTCCGCCAAGCTGGGACTGCTACCCCCCAACCCTCCAGAACTCGGGGCTTAGGCCCCATGCCCTCTGCCAGCCCAGGGAGCCTGGAGCACCCCCTGGCTGCTGCAGGGAGGTGGAGCAGGGCAGGAGCAGCCCTGGACTGGTCTGTTCCAGTTGGACTCAATTTGCTCCCAATGTGGGGCACATATAGATGTGTACCAGGAAGCACTTTAATGAGCCTGAATTTTCTGCACAGAAAATTCAGGCACATTAATTGCATGTGTAAACATATCCCCTTATGGATCACTCCCATATCCAGAAGCAGCTCTCTATCTATTGTCCCAAACCATTTGTGTTCAGGAAGCATGGCAGCCCCCTCCATAAAAAGGAGGAGGACAATGTTTTGCCGGCACAATAGTGTCTCATCCAGATTTAGAAAGTAGTGGTCTATATGTATGGAAGCAGAGGAATACTGTGTGTCTGAGCCCTGCTCACTGGCACCTATGTGATATCAAGGGTAAGTCCACTGTAAAGATGGAGTTACAGAAGTTTAAGTGGGGCATAAAGTCAAAATCAGCTCATTTGTATCTTGCTCACACACATATAGTCCATGAGGTGATCTGCAGGAAT
>NW_005841908.1:2189608-2202384 GCF_000455745.1 Alligator sinensis
GGGACAGATTTCTTAGAAGTAGTCGCTAAGGATGTGCTCCATCTATATTGACCTTATCTTAAGCAATCAGCTAGAACCATCAAAAATCATATGTGAGCTCACATGCCATTGAAGAAGCAACTGCTGATTAATAGTGATGGGTCATCTACTATAGGTTTACTCAGGCAACCTCAGGAAAGGCCTTCAACTTCTGTAAAAGGTGACACAGTTGAGGATATCGTTCAAGAAATGCAAGATATGGGTCTCAGCTTGATCCTGCACCTGTTACATTTTTTCCACTAGTCATTTTTTTCACTGACTAGATGAGGAGCTGAATGAGGTATAAAACTATTGCTGTTATAGTAAAACAAAATTGGTTTTAAATACACTCATACTCCCCTGTGACCAAGCAAAGGCTGTTAGTTTCTTGTGAAGATGTACACAACACGTATGAGATGGTGAAAGACTTTTGTGACCAAAACTTGAATCCAATGTTGGTTCTTAACTAAGTTCTCTCTTTTTGAAAAAATGGCTAAATGCACTACCCTTATAATATATTTTTCATCATTGACCAGGAGCTCTTCACAGTATTGGGTTGTAAATATAAAGAATTATTTGTTTTGTAAACTTTTGTAAAAACAAAAAAATTAATATTTTGGTAGGAATAATAAAAACATATTCTTTGGGTTATATTTATACATATGTGAAATAAATATACTATCAAAAGTTGTATTTTATACAAAAAGTAAATGGTTACCTTTTGTATTCTAATATACAAAGTTTTGTATGATATGATTGTTTATTTTTATCCTCAAACTTAATCACTGAGTTGCAGGGAAGGGCAGAATGGGAACTTGGGTAAAATATAAGGGCCTGAACCAAAGCCCACAGAAACCACTGAGAGTCTTTCTATTGATTTCACAGAGCTTTGAATCAAGCCTTTAAAAGTACTTCAGATACATTCAGATCTGAAGCTCTCCTGAAACCTCAGTATGAAAACATTCCAGGTTTCGACACTTTTCCCTGAAAAATGTTTTTCTCCCCCTGCTTGTAACACTTGGGGGGCGGAGGGGGGTATATGTAACCGTCATGTCTTTGTTGCATGTGTGTCTGCTTTATACTTCCTCATATTATAAAACAGTGTTTCTCTATACAGACTGAAAGGAAAAATTGCTGTACATAAATGTTTGTGTTTTATGCATTTTTACATGTGGCTGTATATACCTCCTAGTACTATGCAGTGACACTTATTTGACTCCATTTATTTTTCACCTAAACATGAATAGTATGTTTTTTTCAGTAGCTATCAAAAATGCTGCCAAGTAAATCAATTAAAATGTTCTGGATGTCTCTTTTCTTAATGTGAACTTCATGAGAAATGTCTATTTATTAGGCTACTCATTTGTTTCATTAAATAGCAGGAATATTTTTGGAAAAACATGTATCCTACCACTTCTGAGCCAAGACTGCCTATGGAAAAGTTGTTTTTTCTATGGGTTCAAGCAACATTTTCATTATAACAATAGACAATTACTATAGTGAAGTTTACTACATTTTAAAATCTGAGTCACATTATATATTGAGGTTCCAGTCCTAAATAAGACTAAAAAAGGGAAAATAAATGGTAAAGACATATTATAAGACATGGTTAATCATATGTCATCAAGTCTAGTAACTCAGAAGGTTGTTTACAACCTTTATAACTTTTTGTGATATGCTTATAATTAATTACCTATAACCACATAGTACTCACGACACGACTGTAACAAACTTATTACATCTATTGCTATTTTATTAAACCTTGATAAGGCTTTTAAAAATAACTCTTATGAGAAAGATGTGACTAAAATCTGTAAATTTTAGGAACTACTGAAATGTAATTTACTGTTTACATCGTACAGACAAATGAAAGCATTAGCTTCTTTTAAATAGATTGAGCATTTCCCCATCACAACTTAATCTCAGTGTGTTAAGGAGGAATTCCCTTCTGTCTTTGACTTAAATTCAGTGTCCATGTATCATTGTATGTCATCTCAAATAATTTCAACATGTACAAGATCATTTTTTATTATGTGTCATGTTGCACAAGTTTAATGCTCAATCCTTTCCATGCTATTTTTTGAAGTATAAATTCTGTGGATCAGTTTTTTGTTGAACAAATTTTCTGTCCAATTGAGCTACAATTTTGACTCTCTGTTAAACAGGTCCCAATGAAACAGATGGTTAACAGTTTATTCTTTTAATTGACATCTTTTGATACACCTTTTGATACCAAATATAGCAGATGCCTGAATTATGTTAGTGCAGTTTTGGTGAAGTTAAAGTTTTCTGTGCCTTAACCCCCTTACTGCTATCTAGCATACCAGCTCAGTGAGCCAAAGCACATACAGGAGAAGGTGTATACTGGTCAAACATCGTGCTATAGCTCTGGATATGTAAGTTCAAGCTTTCTTCATGTCAAAAGGCTGTTCTGAGGTGGCCCAGATGAAAACGGTACCTGGTCATCCAAGCTGGGAAGTCAAAGGCAGCCAGCTGTGCTACTAAACACATCACTCCTTTTTGTGCTGTTGGCTGCAACAACTGGTGCTCAGATGGATGTGTGATCTTTCAAATCCTGCTTCAGCCCTCCAAACTGGGCAAATGGGACTCAGGTGGTGCACAGACCTCATCCCAGACCTACCACGTGCTGTGCACGTTCCCTGGTGCAGTCGTATTGCCCGCGCAGCGGCTGTGACTGCTCTTTCAGAACTGTGCCTCAGAGAGCTGTGCACTGGTCCTGTAAGAGCCTGAGCTGGGAGGGACCTGCTCTTGCCATTTGTTGGAAGCGGGCTGTGCCTGCCCCTTCCCAGACATAAAACAGCAAGCAGAGGAACAAACAGCTGTTACCAGGTGGTGAAGGCACTCCCTTTCCCCACCTGGCTGCACAAACCCTCCAACTCCCCTTCTCCAGCTTCTTCATCTCATCCCACTATTTCAGCCACCCTGATGCAATGCTGCTGCCCCACCATCACTTCCTGTTCCTGTCATGGAGGTCTCCCATGCTGTTACCTCCACAGTTCCTTAGACCCTTATATTACAATCCCCAGCCTCCCTGCTCCAGCCACTCCACTGTGGACTGCTACTCCCATGGCACCGAGACTGGTGTTACACTTATCCCTTGCTGTCCTACTTCCCTCTCCACCCCTGGAAAGGCCCTTTCCATTCTCCCCTTTGCTGTGCCCATCTGCTTTACCTTTATTCAGCAAGGCCTACCCCCCAACCCATCCAAAAATTCATCTTCACCTGCCAACTTCATCATCTGAGACTAGTCTTGGCCTTTTTAAAGATAGGACTGAGGAAGTACATCCCTCAGCAGGATGGTGATTCCTTTGAGGGAAGCCCATACATGGGAGAAGGAGATCCACAACCAGGGTTTTGTCTGTCTGAGGCTTGGCCGGCTATCCAGTGTCCAAAGGGAAGTGAAATCCTGACCCCACGTCTCTCCATTGGGAAGAAGCCAGTTCTTTTTGCTCCCTCCACTTCTCACTGCCCTTGTGGGAGTCTGGGTATGTCTACACGTTCATTAATGCACCATAGTTACTGCGCATTAAGTTTAGTACTTAGTTAACCAAGTACTAAATCAATGTGCAGTAACACACTACTGCAAAGCAGCACCAGCTCATGGGTTTTTAGTGATGCTTATTGCTCAGTAGCCTAATACTTCTGTGCAGTAATGTATTAGCACAGGTTTTGTCTGGCACGCTACTGTGAACTGTTATTAGGCTATTGGGCAGTTAGCATCTCATGTAGATGTGCCCACTGAGTCCTACATCGCTCTCACCACAGACCCAACAACAGGCAGGCATTGCTTCCCCACCGTACTGGGCCTTCCAGCCAAGCAGCAGATCCACCAGTTGCTCAGGGCTCTGGTTCTGCAAGTGTTCAGGCTCATCCTGACAGCCTCCAGTTCCACCTCCCCACTCCCACATTTGCCATTTGCAACCTTGCCTTACTCCCTACCATGCACCTGTTTCCCTCAGATGGGGGAAATGAAGAACACAGCACTCTGCCAGAGCCCCTCAGCTCTGCAAAAAACCTTCTGAGCCTGGGGTGAGTGTCAGGGGCAGAGCAGGACACGCAGAGGGAGGAGAGGGAAGGAGGGGCTTGTTACACTGCAACTGACATCTTATAATATTTCTCACTGATGAGAGAAAAGGTCACCATTAGCCTGCTCTAGATCCAGCCTGACCCTTCAGAGGAGATGGGAGCCACTGGACAGTGAGTGGGACTTGGGCATGGCTGGCTTCTATGGGTGTAGGGGAAGAGTTTTGATATAACTTTTTAATTTCCTGGCAAGAAATGTCACAGATGAGGCTGCATGGTAGGTGAGTTCTACCAGCCCTCTGATCAGCGCTGACCTTGTGTCTAAAATACTGCACAGGAAGCGCTAATGTTTCAGCTGAACTTTTACACTTTAAGGCACGCTCTGCCTTCCCGCTGGAGTACTGCTGCTACAGAGGAAGGGTGAAGAGATTAATAAATAACATTGTCTCCCCCCACCAGGGGTTCCTTCCCTGCATTGCAGGTAACAGCTTGGAGAATTAAAGTCAAAAACACTTTAAAATGCTGCATTTCCCTTTCCCAGTTCTCTAGGTTATTTAGTTTTTGTTCCAGTCAGGGTGGCAGCAATGTTGTTCATGCCAGTGTCATCCCCCAATGTAATCAGTGTAAGGCATGTTGTACCTGCGGTTTGGATAAGGAAACCACAAATCATTTTTGTTTCTTCTTAGTTTCACTTCCATCTTTCATGTGCTGCTGCAAAGCTGGGATCCCAAGGGTGTAAAGCAGTGACACTGCGCAAGTCTGTTCTGCCTCCCAACTGAACCTCTCTCTGCTGCCTAATGGCTGGGCTTGGACATTTGTGAGAAAAGTAAATGGGTAAGTAGTGCTCATGTCTTTGCAGCAAAGACCCAGTAGAGGGGCAATACAGCCTTGGCCTCAGTCCTGATTGACTCCAGAGTCACTGTCGCAGAGCACTGAGGTGCCCTGCTCCTAAGGAGGAGAAACTGCTAGGGAAGGGACCCTAGCAGTGAGTGAATAAGGAGCCCAGCTGTGGGTTGCTGGGGCAACCAGGGAAGGTCAGCTGACTGGAAGGGGCAGGGTCTGGCCCTTATAAAGCCCAGGGGCTGAGGCCAGGCTAGTAGTTCTGTACCAGCTGCCAAAGAGGAAGGAGCTCTCTTACGGCAGGGATGGAGTATTTCCTGGTAGGCGTGAGCATTGTTATGGCCAGGCAGCTTCTGTTTAAGTTATAGCCGATTGGCTTGTATTTTGTGTTGCCGTTTATGACTGGTGGTTTGGGTGAGGCTATTAGGGGTTGGAGGAGGCCTCATAGGGGACCCACAGTGGTGTGGGGACCCCAGCACCAGTAAGGGACATGTGTACGGGGTGCATAGACTGCAGCCCCAGAGAGGGGTGGTTGAGAAGCCCTAGTGTGGGTGTGGTGAGCCCCAAAGAGGGGCATTACTGAGAAGCCCCTGTGCAGGCGTGGTGAGCCCCAAGAGAAGGGGGTAGAGATGCAGTGAGCCCTGGAGAAGGGCGTAGCATTGTGGTGAACCCTGGAGAAGGGGACAGTATTACTAGGGAGCCCCAGAGAGAGGGGGTGGCTTGACAGAGGGAGCCCCAGAGAGAAGGGCGGCACTGCAGACCAGCCCCAGAAAGAGGGCGGCACGATAGTGAAGGTCTCAGAGGAAGGCAGCGCGATAGTGAAGGCCCTATGAGAGGGCAGCGCTATAGAGAAGGCCCCAGAGGAGGGCGGCAAAACTGAAGAGGGGCAGCATTGTGAAGAAGGCCCCAGAGAAGAGGGCGCGGAGAGAGACAGGGCCACGAAGGGCTCGAGCACCAGAGGGATTGTAGACCTGGACAGGACAACGTCCATTCCAGCTGTGAGGCTTGAGGCATGGTGAAAGGGGTGGTTGGAGCCATGCATAGCCCCTAAGGCTAGGGGGCCCCGGAAGCGCCCATTTGTAGAGCAGGACCCACAAGGGGTCTGGGAGTCCACAGGCAGAGACTACATCGAGAAGTGACCAAGAGGGCATAAAAAGGCAGCCTCCCTAACATATTTTAACATCAAAGACGTGGAGGGTGAGAAACTGAGGATGCCCTTGGACCAACTTGACACGGGAAGGGGCCTTAGGGAGATCACAGCCCTCCTGTAGGACCCTGCCTGTGACAGTCACAATAAATAGCATTAACCAAAGAACCATAACATGTACCACATGGTGAATTGTAGCAGATACACTCCAATTAAAAAGAACTGTTATTTATAGCTTGCACAGTCCAATGGGATACATTGCTATTGAGCAGCTGAGCCCAGCCTTGGAAGCAGGACCTATCTATCTTGTGGCCCCTGCCTCAGTCTCCTCATCTGCAGGGTTCATGGAGCCATTCTTTTCCAGGGAGCTTCGCAAGACAACTGCAGTTGAGAGAACCCTGGCCAGCTGGACACCAGCTTTGCCTGGGGAAGCACCTGGATGAGGGGAATACAGCACCGGAAAGAAGTGCCTCAGTTTAACTAGCATTTCTGCTGGACTAAACGTAATTCCATCAATAGAAATGTAATGCTTGTATGCATCCTAGGTCTATCCCAACCTTGCAGTTGGTCAAAGAAAAGATAACACTCACATAAATCCTTGCTTCTTGCATCTGTCCTGGACCATCACAGCGACAACACCACTTTTCTTATTTGAGTTTTCAAAGGTTGTCATGTAATTATAATAATCATTTTCTAAAAAGCCATAAATGCTAGGTGTAAACCAAGGTGCTATTGGCTCCTTACTATGTTTTGAAATTATTTCAGGTGTATCAAAATTAAACATTTCACTTTTATTGTGTTTTCTTCTAGCCAGAAAAATAGTTGTGAACTAGTTCAACCTCGATGTGTCTTAATGGAGGAACTGCTGGGTGAAATTCTATGGACCATGCTATACAGGAGTGTAGATTAGGTGACTGGAATGGCTTTTCTTACCTTAAAATCTGTAGTTCTCAGTCTTTCATAGTTTCATAGATGTTAGGGCTGGAAGGGACCTATTAGATCATCAAGTCCAACCCCCTGCCCTGGGCAGGAATGAGTGCTGGGGTCAGATGACCCCAGTCAGGTGTCTGTCTAATCTCCTTGTAAATACCTCCAAGGAAGGGGACAGCACCAGCTCCCTTGGAAGCATATTCCATATTTTGGCCACCGTCACCGTAAAGAATTTTCTCCTGATGTCCAATCTGAATTTCCAATCTCCTGATGTCTAATCTGAATTTCATCTGCATTATAACTGATTCTAATAGTAGAGCTGAAACTTGAAACATTCTTTGGTAATGATTCAGTTTTGTATGTGATGAACAGCAAGTATCAAGTAAATGATTGTGGTTTCTGTTAAACGTGTTTATATTTGTATGCTGCTACATGATTAATGGTATTAAACTGGCTGCTAAGATATCCTTTGGACACATGAAAAAGGAACCAATCAGGCTCCCACTGAATTCCATGGCAAAATTCCCATTGGCTTTAGTGGGAGCCTGATTGGGCCTGTCACTCTCTCTGTCATTAACACATCATGCATTCTGTTACTTTGCTTGATATAACAAAGATGTAGTGTTCAGTATTCTTGGTGTGCTGCCTCTCATATGTCTTCACTGTGTTTGGCTAGTTTGTGACGCTGTGTAGGAGAAGAGAACACCATGTTTTTCTCTTTGACACAACAGGATGGTTGATGTTAAACAACAAATCTAATGTATTTTAATCATTCCCTTTATTAAAATTAACACAATATTGCGTACATTGTGGCAGGGCATCTTTGGTGCCTGCCACTTTGAGGCACAAGTAGGCTATGGACCAGCTGGCAGGTGCGGTGAGGCCTAATGCAGTCACATGACCACAAGAGGGCTCCTGGGTTGGAGGAAGGCCTGGGTAGCCTCACTATAAACCTAGGCCCTAGGAGCTGCACTAGCAGTTACATCTAGGGAGCTAGAGAGACAATATCGCCCAACCAGAGAGATGCTGCTCCTAGAACACCTGGAAGTCAAGGGTAGGAACTATGGAGATAGAGGAGGTTCCTTGTCCTGGGAAATGACCTAAAACTACACACTACGCCCTGCTGGGGTAGGATGGTGTGGTGAGGCTGCCTGTGGCAGGGTGGTCCCCAGAAAATGCCACACCAGTGTCTCCCTAGTTAAAGTTGAGTATGGGGTGCCGTATAGCCTCAGCCCCCACAACCTGGTGGGTTACCCTATAGCAGGGACAGGCGAGGGGTCTAGGCACATCACTGGACATCCGAGGCCAAGTAGCCTCAATGAGGGGGCAGTGTAGTGTCCCTGGTGAGGGGGCATGTGAGAAAGCAGTAGGCTGCATAGAGTAGGGTCTGTGTGGCGGGGGGCGAAGGATTGCGCATAGGACAGCCTAAGTAGATCAATCAAGTGAGACCCGTGAGGGTGGAGAGTGGAGAGCCCAGTGAGGATCCAGGAGAGGGCTGGAGGAACTATGTAATACAGTATTTGGATGGGCCTGAGAAGGCTGACCCATAGGGGAGAGTGAGGGCAAGCGGCTCAAGAACCTACCCATGAAAACCTTGACTGATCCATTCTGGGGCCAGGACCAAACCGGTCAAAGGACCAGAGCGCCCACCGCCCGGGACAGCCAGGGGCTAGAGGCCGGGAGTCCTGACTGGCCTAGAGGTGAGGCCAGGATCTGTGTGGCCAAAGGTCCCAGAGGGGGCCACTTCCAAGAGGTAAAAGGGCTTAGGGAGTTTTGCAGCCCAGAATGAGGGTGAGGATTAGATCGCCTGAGGAGGAGGGATCCAGGTTAGGGTCTGAACATCAGTAGGGCATGTAGTAGGGCCCAGTGTGGGGCTGGAGCCATATAGTGATGCCATCAGGGATGGGACAGTGTGTGGGGGCGGTACAGAGCCAAGTATTATGCCCTTGGCATCGGGCAATAAATGGACAGCCTTCCACCTTTGTTAACAACTACTTCTTAGATGCATCAAAGACGTGGCAGGCGAGACAGGTGGGCGGACTGCCCTAGACAGGTGGGTGGACCAATGATTGGACTGGCCTTGAGATGGCCCCCTGTCACATACATTTAAACCTAGGGAAAATTCCCTCCAACATATGCACTTTATTCACATAAAGTCAATGTGTCTGACACTAGGCCTGATCTTACCTGAAGTTAAGGTAGGGTTACCCTATGTCTGGGTTTTCCCAGGCATGTCCTCTTTTTAAGTCCTCCCATCTCCATCTGAGCAGATTTTTAAATCTAAACAAATGTCCAGGACTTTGCTCTGTTCTGCTGGCGGGGGTGGGAGAGGGCAATTGAAGGTAGGAGCATCATGTGTGTCTGCAGCCCTTGCAGCTGCATGCAGATAAGTCTATGGGGAGCGGGGTTTGGGGACCGGGTACCTGCCAGTGCTGGAGAATGGTGTCTAGGCATGAGGGCTGCAGCAGGGCACAGGGGCAGGGGAAAGGCTACACAGTGCAGCCCAGGGGAGCGAGGGACTGTGGGTCAGGAGCGAGGGGCACTGTCAGGCCCAGGAGTCTGTGGTTTGGGAGTGAGGGGCAGCAGCAGCAGGGATGGGGGGCTGCAGGTTGGGAGTGAGGGGCACTAGCAGGGACGGGAGGCTGTGGTTTGGGAGTGAGGTGTCCCCCCAATAAGTGTCCTTGATTTTGGAACTGTAAATATGGTAACCCTAGTTGAGGAGAATTTTGCCTGAATAAAACTGTCCACAGGGAGCATGGTGATTGTTTCACACATGCATCTAAGCACAGATATTAGTCCCAATAAAATAATGGTAGGAAAGCAGTGGGCAGAAATCACATGAACAAGGGATGTCACTTAATCAGTGGTATACCATGGGTCTCCAGCATTTGCACCTCCCCACCCCATCTGCAGCCGATCGCCAAGCCCGGAAGCGCCGCTGGTGGAAGCAGAAGTACCAGCGGCGGAATTGGAAGTGCTACTGGGGGACCGAGTACTCCTAGAGCCCGGGGGGGCATCCCCCACCATCGGTATGCCACTGCATCTGATGGCTTTTGATGGTGCTCTGATAGCTCTGGGTGCAGCTGAGGGAGATTCAGACAGGACTAATCCTACAGTCCTTCCAAGCCACACTCCCACTTAGCCAATCACACTTTGATAATGAGTATTTTGCTTGTCTATGGATTGAAGAATAAAGTCCAGACTGTCAGCTCACTGTGAATTTTCTAGTTTGTTTTATTATTTAGATTAGGTCAATCCTCAAATCCTTAGGCCTTAAGTAGCCCTTATGCTGTGCAACCCAACTCATTTTATGACTAACAGCTGTTTTACAAGAGGATTTGCTGGAGGGTCATGATTCTCATGATATATTATTGCAATTACCAGTGATATGTGGGGTGCAGTTATCTCAAGAAGGCATACTTGGGGCTTGAGTAAATTGCCTTTATCCCTTTAAATTCCTTTTTTTAGAGTGAATTTGACTCACTTCTTTGTTTAAATCAGTGTTGGTTAAAAAGGAATCTAAAAGGATACACATGATAGACAGATGATGCCTTAAAATCTGTGGATACATACGATAATATTTAATTTAAAGAAGATTTAAGAATATACATTACTGAGCAAAATGTGTGAGCTAATAAAAGCAGATCTTAATGCTTTGTGTCCAACAAAGGATTTAAACATCTCATGAGTTTCTTCTTCATTTAAGAGAGTGACTGATCATATTTCCTTTTTTTATCATTTGTCATACAAACAATGATGTATTGAGGGGCAGCAATGTTATTTCCTAGAGTCTAGATTTCTTACTCTCATGCACATCCTGTCTGGGGCTTCTGGTGCTTTACATGTGTAAAGGCCACATATAATATAAACTTCATGTATATTGGTCCATTTCTATGTGAGATTAAACCCCACTAAGCCTATGTAACTGAGGAAAGAATTACATTTGTATGCCCTTTTGGGTGCGTCCCCATGAGGGGAAGATGAGTTTTACCAGGGACAAAGAGCAGTAGCACAATATGTGCCGCTGCTACTTGTCCACAGGGAACACCTGTGCAAGCGCGCTCTGCCTCAGCATGTTGCCTCAGGTTGGGTAGCCCTAGTACCTGGGCTGGCCCCAGCAGCCTTACCTGGGATCCTGGGGGCTTCAGGGGCTGCAGCCATGGTGATCCAGCCACAGGGAGCCTGGCCAGCTCTGGTTTTGGGAGGCGCATACTGCCACATGTGCTGCCCCGCTCTTTTTAGGCAGGGGTTTTTTGACACCAGGAGATCCTGGTGTCAACCCTCCACCTCCCCCCCATGCACTGCTAATTATCAGCAAGGGGAATGCCTGTATGTACAGTGTGTGTGGTGTGTGGTACCGCAGATGGGTCTACGGTACCGCATACCACATGTGCACACTTGTCTGGATGCACCCTTTGAGATGCCCAAGGGTGTGGACAGAAGCAGCAGTTGAAACATTTCTACTCTCATTTACACTTTGGATGCCCCACTGACTGCGCTAGCATGGCTAAACTTACTTGGATACAAATTCTGCTTTCACTTACCCTGGCGAAAATCCTCCAGTCAGTGGAGTTTCCCTGTGCTTATATCAGATCTCTGTATAATAAAGAGCAATAGCAATCCTGGTTATTTGTTTGAATGTTACAATATTAAAGACCTGCAAAGACTAGCTCATAGGTTGTCACATTCTTTTTCAAGACTTAGACTGGCCCAGCGGTGCCCAACCTTCCTGCCCTCTGGGCCAGATGAATGGCAAAGGGTCAGTTCATAGCTGGATCCTGTGTGGGATTGGCCCATGGGTGCATCCCAAATCTGACCCTGCACCAGCCCCGCCTCACGCATTGACCAGATCCCATGCACCAGATCTGACCCTGTGCCAGCCAGACCCAGCTGTGCATTAGTGCCACTTAGCACACAGAGCCACATTATCTGGCCCATGGGGCTCCCTTTTGGTTCCTAAGTTTGGCAGCAGGAGAGCAGCAATTAATGTTGTCACTGTTCCCTGACAACCATATTCCCAGACCCATGAGGAGGCCTGCAGCCTGGTTGACACAATTTTGCCCATAGTCCAGAGGCTGAAGACCACTGGACTAGTCTGTCTTACTGCAAAATAAGCTCCTAGTTTCTTGTGCATTATACCAATATACTGTCTGCTTCTACTGAAAGTTGAAATCCTTTTGTAGATTTAGCCTTGCAGAGTGCTACAAAGATACCCTCTCTTTTTAAAACCATGAGTACTATCCTGGAGGTTATGTGACTGCCTCAGTGCTGAAGCAAGCTTGTGTGCTTGTGAATAAATAATACATTTAGTTTATGCATGGAAAACAGTATCAAAAGACATGTTTATGATAGTTTTTAAATGATGTAGCCATCATGGGCCAGGAAATATGCAAGAGGCAAGGATTTCTTAGGGTAATAACTTTTATTGATCCAACTACATTGTTGGGGTAAAGTTTGAGAAGCATTTGAATGCAAGACATTCTTCATCAGGTGAACGAAGATGAAGCATGTCTCACATTTGTAAGCTCGTCTAACTCTATCCCAACCATTCAGTTGGTCCAATAAAATATATCACTCCAAAAAAATTCCTTACCTTTTGCATATCAAAAACCAGGATTCTGTTTCATTAAATTTGTTCTTTTAACCCCCAGTAGTAGTTATTGCAAGAGGTTTTGCTCCTCACAGCGGGATCTGTTCTTATAAATGAAGGGTGGGCAAAATATGGCCCACAGTGGACTCCAGTTTCCAGCAGCCCTGGCAGTATCAACTCCTTCTAGCTGCCACTGCTGCACACAAC
>NW_005841908.1:2202415-2208965 GCF_000455745.1 Alligator sinensis
CCCAACCCTGCTGCCCAGGCACTGAGCCCATCTGCCCTGCACCCACTGCTGGGGGCAGGACACATGCAGGCAGGGCATGAGGCTTGATGACTGGGATGGGGCCTTGAGCCAACAGGGAGCAGCATCCAAGAGTGTGTCGGGTGGGCAAGGCTGGGGAGATCCTGGGATCTTGGGCCAGTGACAGTGCAGGGCCAGGGTCAGCGTCGGGGCTGGGGCAGAACCATGATCTGTTGCCCTCATGCCCCATGTGGCGGGTGCGGGTTCCACAGGCAGGAATGTGCAGGGAGCAGATTGTGGCTCTGCCCCAGCCCTGTGCTGTCACTGCTCCACAATCTCAGCCCCAGCCCTGGACACAGTACCCTGTCCAGCCACACACACTGCCCACTTGGCTCCGTGCCTGTCTCCATGGAGAGGTAGGGGGATTGGGGAATGGGGGGGCAGTAGTAGGGCAGCAGTGGGGATATAGAGATCCAATGGTGGGATAGTAGTGGGGGGAGGATCTAGTACAAATCTGGGGGCAGGGAAGCAGCTACAAGAGATTGGGGTCTAGGGGATTGTAGCCATGGTGGGGTTCCCCACTTAAGGATACCCAGTTCTTTAGCTCTCAATCCAAACCTCTCCTCTTCCCTCTCCCAAGAGCAGAGAGTTAGAGGAGACTGAGGCTTAGAGAGCCTGACTCCAGCAGCAGCAGGAGTGTGGGGACCAGTGTGGGCCAGGGGGCAGAGCAGTGGCATGTAGAGAGAGTTTCCAGTGCCTGGAGCTATAGTGAGGGGCAGCAGGGGTCTGTAGCTGCCCCACATCTGGCTCAAAGATTCCAGCCCCAAACCAGAACATCTCTTCTCTCTTGAGTGAAAGGGTAGAGGAGAGCGGGACTGGGGAGCCTGGCACCGTCATTCAGCCTGCCAGGCTATCACCCAGCTCTCCCTCTTTCCTCTATGGAAGGCAGGGAGGGAGAGAAGAGCAGTGTGGGATTCTGGATGGTCTACGAGTCCCCTGTCCCTGGATACACATAACCATGTAACCCGGGTAACACCCAAGGATGTGCCCTATTCTCAATTGGATGGGATGGGTAGGCAGGAGGGGTGCTGTGAGAGGGATACCATAATTTTGAGCAGATCCCTCTTTCCTCTATAGAGTTAGCCCAAGCCCAAAGTTCTTAACTATATACAATTTATTGAGTTATAATATACATAATCATAAAACTAAATATCATATACATATATATACACAGTGAACATTAACCAATAACCAAGGTCAAACTCTAAATAACACTATTTACCCATCACAATAAAACAATTTCAGCAGCATCAACACAATACAACATCACAAAACAGCATTTCAATTACAAAATATAAGGCGCAAACAGAAACAATCTTAATAACACCTATTCCTTAATATAGTCCCTGAGTCCCTGACCCATGGCAAGAGATAGTCCTCCTTCCAATGGGGTCCCTTGGGGGTGTCCAGGAAGCACCAGGGGCCCCTCCCCTTAGGGCCTTGACTAGGCAGGGGGCTGCTCACCCAGCCCCTTCTCTGGGTTTGTCCGCCCCAAATGTCTTTCCCCTGTGGGACCCAAGAGCCCAATGACTCATGCTCCCTCAGGTGGTGGTGGACAAGGCATAGCTCGATGGGGTCTCCTCTGCTGGAGTGCCTCTCCAGGCCTCTCCTGCACCGCTGGGCTCCTCCCCACTCTGTGCCCCGCTCTGGGCACCAAGGGCTCAGCTCTTCTCAGCTGTTGCACCACTGCTGCTGGCTCCAGGGTGCTGGGCCTCATGCTGCAGCACTGCCATTTCCCCGTGCCCTGGCTCAGCACTGATGGCTCTTTTAGGACAGGCCAGGCCCTTCAGGCTCTGGCCATCAGTCCTTACGCCAAGTGGCTAACCCAAACAGCCTCCGCTGCTCCCTGGCTCTGCTCCCTTGTGTGCCGCTTGTGCACCTCCCTGCCCGGCCGCCTGCTGGGGTTACTCACAATAATGCCTGAGCTACCCTGCCACGGCTCCCAAGGCTCAGGCCCATGTACCACCCCACGCACCATGTCGCCTGCTGGCCCTCTGGGGTGGCAGGCTCGAGCTGCCACTTGCAGCTCCCAAAGCCTAGGCTCTGTGCACCAAACCGCGCACCATGATGGGCCCAAGCAGTCTCACACCACTCCCAGGGTTGAGTCTCTGCGCACAGTCCCTGTGTGCCATCAACAGCCCGAGCAACCTTGCACCGCTCCCAAGGCTGCTCCTCCTATGGCAGCTTCAGGAGCCTTGGGCCTGTTGCCCGCTGAGGGATTGCTCCCCAGCTTTTCTTGGCTCCACTCTGAGTCCCTCGCGGCATCTGCCCCTCGTGCTGGGCACGCAGCTCCTTTAGACGCTCCAGGGCTCCGCCCCTGAAAGCTTCTGGACCTGATAACTTTAGTCTTCAATCAGGTCCGGGGAGCTCTTCTCCCCCTCCCCTCAGGAAAGGGGCATGACTTTATTTCTCTTGCTGCCTCCTGATTGGTAGATGGGCTCCACCAATCAAAACAGCAGGATCTCAAGCCTGGGACTCAACCCAAGCTCTGAAAGGTGAGCCGGCTACACCAAATACTGAAACGCTTCAAAATAGCCCCTCCTTTAAAGAAGTACTGGCTGGGGGTGTTTCAGCCACTTCTGGAACGCTTCAAAAACCTGTACGTTTGTCCAGCCGGTCTCTGAAATGATTTGAAGGCATCTGAAATGTTTCAATTTTTGCTTCTGTCTATACCCTTAGGCTAATGCATCTCAAAGGGGCATTGTGCGGTCCTAAGAAATTACCTTAGAATTGGACCCAACATTTGGTTAGCAAGATAGTCACACTTCCTGTAACAAGAAACCCAAGTGCAAGCTAGAGAAAAACAAGGGCAATATATTCAACTATATATGCTGCCATTGCAAAGTTGAGCCAGGGGGCCCATTTATAGGAGCAGAGCATCTGAAAGTCAACATTTAGACCTGGGTCCATCCTCTGTGGTGTTTACAACTTTAATTTAGCAAGAGTGAACATTCCAGAGTAAGAATTAAGGAAAAGGAAAGAGAAAATAGACTCAGATTTATGCAAGATGCTATTCTAATTTATAAAGCAATGTGCACTATTAAAGAGCATTCAAAACAATGCCCCTCATTCATTAGTCTTGTATGTTGAATGCAATCTTTCTGCTTCCAAAGCACAAAAATACTGCAGGAGGCGTGAGAGAACTTTATCCTCACTCGTGCCTGCTTCTTCAGTCCTCTATTTCTTTTCCTTTTAAAAAAAGAAGATAAGAAAATCTACCACTGAAGTCCCTTTCATGAAGAAAGAGGTTTGTATTAAAGTGACCAAGGCATGCTGGTTAATCGTTGGAATGATCAGAAGTTCAGAGGGATGCCTAAATCCAGTCATGAGCATGTCTAAGTTGATGTCTTTGTTCACTTTACAAAAACCAAACAAGAGTAGTTTGTCTGAGGATTAGATATCTGCAATTCAATCCAGATGATTGCTTTATTATGGAAAAACATCCCACTATATACCACCCAGAAAGATCGCCACCCCAGAATGAAGTATTACAAGCTTCTGTTCGACTCTGCAAAACCTGCAAACTCTAAAGGAAGAGTTTGAAGAAGACATGCAGCTCCTAAAGAACCAGGCTTAAAAGTGTGTGAGTGCACTGTGCCTTAGCAGATATTTACAGGATTAGTACAGAATTAAATGTTTATCTTTCTTTGCTGTTCAACCCAGCTTCAAAGCTAGCAGAGGATTTCTCTCTCCCCCCACCTTTTTAAATACAAGATCAGGATCAGGATGTTAAAAAAAAAGTCAGAATATGCATCTGTGATCAGCAACTGTAGCCACAGATGTGTCAGACATTTCATTTTGGAAGGATTAGGAACATGTTAAACATATTAGCTGGGCTCATGGATTTGCAATGTAAAGTTCCAGCAAACAAGATCCAAAAGGGACAACAAGCCAGCTCAAAGCCACCCTCTGGAAAATCAAGGATTAGAGCAAATGTCAAACCGTGGTGTAGAGGCTTTGTCACTGCTTTCTCAGTAACTTTGTGTAAAAAGGAAGTCTCAAGTCAGAGCAGTGGGTGATACAATTATCAGATCAAGAGGTGCTTTATTATGGGACACCCCAAAATAAAGGCACTTAAGGAAAGGTGTGCCCTTGGCCTATGAAGGGAGGAACAGAATTCCTAATTTCTCCAGAACAACACATCCTGTGCCTCCCAATAGATTTTACCAGCCCGAGAAGCCTGTGAGTTCCCATCATATAAACAGCTATAATAAAATACATGGTAGAAACTAAATCAGACAAAAACCCATTGAATTAGAATCTGTAGGGCAGCAGGGAACTTGCAGCTTGGGGGACTGAAGTAAGATGCATTTACAACACTTTTGCATGTTCCCTGTCCTGGACTCCTCTGCATAGCTTAGGCAGGGATGCTCTGTATGCTGCAGCACTGTTGCAGTCTCCACAGCACTCTGCTATGACACTGTCCTTGATTCGCCCTCTTCTACCCCAGGGTACTCCCATGCCAGGGCTTCCAACGGGGTCCCAGGATGGCAGACTTGTGGCTAATTGCTGTGTCTGCTTTGGGGAATTTTCTTCCAGCTGGAATTTTCTTCCAGCTTTTATCTATTGTAAAATTGCCAGCGTGAGGTTGGTGATCTCACCAATTGTGTTGCACTCCCCCCGTGCTGCCTATCTTAAAAAGCTATATTACCACTGAAGCAGTCTGGAAACAATTGATATTGTTCACCAAGAAGATGGAAAATATTGAGCACCGAATATTCATCTGACTATTAATAGTCAGTTGTGTTCCTGTGAAGACGCAGGTACTTAGTTGTGTTCCTGAGAAGAAACATCCCAGATTTTCTAAGCTGTGTGTCACCTGAAATAGTTGTCTTGGTCAGGACTTCACAAGCAGCATGGTGAAAGAGAAGAAAATTTTCTTAATTTTTATCATAGCCATGCTACAAGAGCTCAAATCTGTGTTATCAGTAACCTGAACTGGAACATTATAAGCAGTGTATGAACAAAAGATTTTTACAAGAGGCCCTGGACTGGTAGAGGTTCATGATGTTTGTGCAATGTGTTTTTGTCTTGCCAGAAGAGACTCTCTTAATATCCCTTATATGAGACAGTATTGGAATGAAACACAAAAGAGAACAAGTTCACCATTATTTTCCTTTCTTTGTTTTAAACATGAAGGAAGGTGTATATTATGAGAGGACCCAGTAGTGATCCCTACATCAAGGTTGCCTAAAGTTTCCCATGACAAAGAACTTTAGTGACCTTCCCTTTGAGAGGAGCTCACATCACAGTTTTGTGCAGCAGGCCTTTACTCTGCGGCAAAGGAGATGCATTTGCAGTAAAGATGTGTTCTTTCTTTGTCCTGTGAAATGCCATTCAGGTTTGGCTGAGAGATTAAAAAGCATTATTTCCTTCTTTGCATTTTTGTTTCCCAGGAAAATTTCGGCAACTGGCCAAATCATTAAAGAGGCCGAAGCTAGGCTCAAGCTGCTGCCAAAGCAGGAGCAGACCCTGCACTGAGAACACCATCTCAGAACAGCTGGCATAGCTGTGACAGGAAGGGCAGAGAGAGCTGGGTTTCCTTCTGTGATCCCTTCCCTATTGCAGTCATTGAGGGAGCACTGGCATCACACTGAACTGGAGCTTCCTAACTCCCAGTGGAGGGAAGAAAGACAGTGAAGTTTAGCTCCCCCTGTAATTCATCCCTACTCAGTATAAAATCTGGCCATACTCAGCAGCCCCAGTTTCTGATCTGAGCCTTCCTTTTCAGGGAGATTGGAGTCCCAGAGTTGGAGAGTGAGAGCTAAGCCAGACTCCACCATAGTGACCCGAGAGCCAGCACATGAACACAACCCATACCTTAGGGGAGCCACATGGGGAAGGAGCCCCTCCGCATCCCAGGAAGGAGAAGGTAATTGTGTTTCTTCTGACCAACCTTTGCACCAGGCAGTTGATGCCAGGGGCCCAGTGTTTCTCACTCTGAGCTAACAGCCTTCTGCTGCTGTCAGGTGTGGCCAACCCTCAGTATACATGCCACAAGTGGCACAGAGCTGCTGTGTGGCAAGCAAGCCCTGGGTGCTCAGTAGGCCTGTGCGAGTAGGCAGGTATTCAATCTGGCTTTGGATCCGGCCGCTTTGGATGTCAGCGATCCGATCTGGAGCTCCAGATCGGTTTTCTGCTTCAATCCGGCTGAAGCGGCTCCAAAGCTTCATAGCTGCCTCGGAGATCCGGCCATAGGGTATAACGGGGGATCAATGAAATATCTATAACTTTGTCATTTTTTTGTCTGATTTGGGTGAAACTTGCAGGGATGGTAGCCTCTGCTGAGAGCATGAAGCCTGCCAAGTTTCAAGAAGATAGGTCCATTGGTTTGGGGGGAACTGCACCCCAAATTCTTGAAAGAAAAACTCATGTCACATGTATATGTTACACCACAGGGTGGTGAAAACTGCAGGGGTGGTAGCCCCTGCTGAAGCCACAAAGCCTGCCAAGTTTCAAGAAGATAGGTGCAGGGGTTTGGGGGGAACTGCAC
>NW_005841908.1:2209284-2214262 GCF_000455745.1 Alligator sinensis
TCTGGCTTCTGGGGCCCTGCACCTCTGGCTGCTAACAGGCAAAACTCGTGATGTGGGTAGGTGACACTGTGTATGTGTTAAGGTGCACCCTTCCTGGCACTGGGGCCTCTGCACAACACAGCAGTGTGCCCCAGTGAGGCCTCCTTCCCCACCACAGCCTCACATCTGGTCCACCACTTTACGTGACAACAGGTAAAATAACTTACCTGGCTCAACAGTCCCATGGGATGCCCCTGCCCACTGTGGGTCAGGGAGGCCCAACTGAGGGATGTAGACATTGGTGTCAGAAGGGGGCTGGCCAAGTTTGCCGATGACATCAAACTCTGCGGTAAAGCATCCACACCTGAGGACAGGAGGGTGATCCAGGCAGATCTTGACATGGGTCATGATATGGGCGGATGAGAACCTGATGGTGTTTAACACCGAAAAATGCAAGGTTCTCCACCTTAGGAGGAAAAACCTGCAGCATGCTTATAGGCTCGTTAGTGCTATGCTGCTTAGCACTACAGATGAAAGGGACTTGGGGGTCATGATGGACCACAAGATGAACATGAGCCTTCAATGTGATACTGCTGCTAGTAAAGCAAGCAAAATGCTGGCTTGCATCCACAGATGTTTCTCAAGCAAATCCCAGGACATCACAGCTGGAATACTGCATCCAGCTTTGAGCTCCACAATTCAAGAAGGATGTGGAGAAGTTTGAGAGAGTCCAGAGAAGAGCCACACACATGATCAGAGGTCAGGAAAATAGACCTTATGGACTGAGGCTGAAAGCTATGGGACTCTTCAGGCTCAGGAGCAATCTGGTGGCCACCTATAAGTTTATCAGGGGTGTTCACCAGGATCTGGGGGAACGTCTGTTCACCAGAGCGCCCTAAGGGATGACAAGATCAAACGGTCACAAACTCCACCGCGACCGATTTATGCTGGACATAAGGAAGAACTTCTTTACTGTCCAAGCCTCCATGGTTTGGAATAGACTGCTGCCGGAGGTGGCTCAAGCACCTACCTTGAGTACCTTCAAGACACATTGGATGTTTATCTTGCTGGGATCCTATGATCCCTGCTGACTTCCTGCCCCTGGGGCAGGGGGCTGGACTCGATGATCCTTCGGGGTCCCTTTCCAGCACACTTCACATTAAGCTTTCCTGTGCTGCAAAAGGTCTGTGTGTGTGTCAATCCTTTTGTGTTGTGTGTTTTAGTCCCTCTGTTGCATGTGTGCACTGTACTCTTTTTTGATTGTTTGCTTCAGTGTTAAGAGCTATGTAAAAAATGTGTGCTGTGTATCTGTCTGTCTTCTTCTATGAATATCTGATTTTTCTTCTTTATAGTGTGTGTGTGTGTGTGTGTGTGCGCGTGTGCGTGCAATCTGTGTGCCTCCCTGCACAGTGATGGATCATGCTGGCAGGGAAAACACAGCTTTCTTTTTTCAAAGTTTGCACACAAAAAAAGAGCAAATATAAATTGAAAGAAATGAATTGAATAGTACTAAAATGCTAAACTAAGCTAAGCTAAGCTAAATCCTACCCAATCCTTTCTAACAACAAAAAGGAGCAGGCAAGTTCAACTACTGTGTAAAGCAACCAGGCTGTCTTCTAGGGTACCTTTCTCTCTCAGTTCCTGAGAGGGAACAAGCTTGCAAAAGGCACAGCATGCCTCCAAACAGAGGCTTTTATGCTGTTTCTAGGTCCCTCCCCCCAGACATTGTCATTGGAAAGGCAGCCAGAGAGAAATCCTTCTCACTGGCCACCTACACATGTCAGTCGTCCCCCCCGGTCCTTCCCTCCCCCATTCCCCCTCCCTCTTCTAACTTTCGCTTTCAGCCTCCGAAGCTTGTCCGAAGCATCCAAAGCTTTTCCGAAGTGCTTCAGAAGCTCCGAACCGCTTTGGACAGCCTGAATGAGCCAGTGCTTCACTTCCGCTGAAGCATCTAGAGCAGCCCCGGATCCGAAGCATAATCCGAAACCTCGCACAGCCCTAGTGCTCAGTAAAGGGAGGTACCAGAATGGAAGCAGAGGGCTGGCTGTGTGCAACAGAGCAAGGGCAGGTTGCTGCTGTCACAGGAGGTGTCACTGCCAAGTGCCAAGTTAACTATTCCCTGGCCCTGCAGCTGCAGCTAAATTAAGGGCTTTGGATTGTTGCTCACCGTGTAAAACTGAGGTGTTTGCGGAGCCAGGGAAGGGTTAACATGTATGCTCCACACCAGTGAGGCCAGAGCTCTTCCCTGCCATTCCAGTGCCGAAGGACACAGACTTTACCAGGCAGCCTTTGCCAGGTAGGAATCAAAGCAGTACTTGAGAGGGAGCCTGAACTTGTGTCATGCTTGTCAGACAGGTTTGTCATCACTGAACCAAGTGGCGGATGCTGCTGTGTGTTGCAGTGCTGAAGGTTTAGGTTCAAGCCTTGTAGACAATGATGATGAGAGTGTGGTTTTATGACAATAATCCAAGATAATTGTCTTTTACCTTCTCCCTTTGGAAAAGCACAGGAAATTACATACTAACTTGGATGAAAGAACATTATTTAGGTTGCAATGTCAAGCACTTGACACTTGGGAAATGCTAGAATTAGAGTTCTTTCTGCAACCTTGATTCAGTTCCTTTATGTGTATGCCTCATAATACAGTCTTTAATTACACGGTCAAACTATGTTTCTCTACAGTACTCTTCATTCATTTCAGTAGTTGTATAAACAGCAGTGGTGAATTAAGGTTGTGTGGAAATCTAGCATTACTTAACTTTGTAACCTAAACACCATTCTTTACCACAGTTTCTGTACGCCATACATTTTTATTGCAACACATTTACCTACCACCCATGAAACACTTGGTGCTGTTTATGGCTGAGTCCAGATGAGCACAGATGTGCGGTATGCAGCGCTGCAGACCCGATTAATCGAGTCTGCTGGAGCTTGGCAATTACCACATTCCAGCAGCCTCCCATATCTCATGTATCAGCATCCCTGAACTTCAAAGTGGCAGCAGGGGCATTTTATCTAAAGCTCATTCATAGATAAAGCGCCCCCACTGCCATTTTAAAGTGTGGGGACGGTGATACACAAGATGCTGCAGCATTTTAATTAGAGCAGCTTTTGGAGATTCTCTAATTAAAGCACCACCCCCCTGCTCCCAGAGCATATAAAGAAGTGCCCTGAGATATCTGTATATCAGGGATATTGTATGCTGCTTCCCTCTGCAGTTCCACACTCCCTGACCAGCAGCTGGGAGAGAGGCATGGCTATAATCATCTCCTCATCATGTCTTCATTTACCCTTTTTGTGGTGGTACATGCTGATAGACATGATGACTTACTTCACATGCATATACGCAGTGGGAATACTCCCTGTTGCCTGTATCCCCAGCTCTCAAAACCATAGCACAATTCACATAAGAATTCTTTTCCTATTTGTATCGATTGATTTCAAATATTTTCACTCCTCTTCCATAAATTTTCATATTGATAGGCCCTTTTGGTGTGTGCGCCTCAATTCCTGCTTCCTAGATGTCAGATAACAAAAGAATTCGACTCCTTTTCATAGCATTTTGCTGATACATTATTAAAAAAGATAAAACTGTGAAAAACAACCCACAGCCTATCTGGCAAAAATCTCTCTCAAACAGGTTATTCATTCTAAAGTCTAAATTTTTATCACCTGCCCTTTTGCCTCTACCTCCTCATCCTTTTAATTAATATCTGCACACCTGATTCTAAAACAAGTCATGAACCTGTGCAAATACTGGAAGAGTAAATGTGAAGCCAGAAGGGTCAATAAAGGGGCAGAATATTCATTCCAACTTCACTGGACGCATCTAACCGAGTACCTCCTGGCTTGAAAACCACCCCCTGCTGCAAATATTGTTGCTTTGTCCTGTCACACAAAAATGATCCTGAAACTGTCCTGGAATGCCATTTTCTTCCAGGAGAATGAGTATGAGAGACACAGAAGCTATGATTACTAATGATTTTGAAACTAGATATACTTATTGGAAATCACAGCCTGGCTGTGCTAAGCACTGTAGGCCTACCAGTCCCTCCCCCTGCCAACACGTGCACACACTTGTCATAGAAACAAAGATCCTGTTCAAGGAGTTTGCAACTGTGGTGGGCTCGCTGCTTTTACTTGGCAAGCCTGGCTTGGAGAAGGACACTTCAGATTGGTGGAACATTTCCACCAATCAAGTAACAGCTGGGAGGGGCTTGCCCTGCCCCTGCTCAGAGAGGTGGGGGAAATGCGAGGAGCCCCGGACCTGATTGAAGACTGCGCTTTGCAGGTCCGGCAGACTTCAGGGACAGGGCCTCCGGTGTAAATAAAAGCCCAGCATGCTGGGCAGATGCAGCAAGGGATGGCGAGGAGAGAGGAGCTCCAGAGAAGACCGTCATCTGGACCCTGCCTGAGCCTTGATGGTGCACAGGTTGGCACACAGGGAGCCAGCCCTGGGAGCAGCTCGAGGCTGCTCAGGCCCCACACAGTTCGTCAGTTGGCGCATGAAGAGTCGGCCATGGGAGCAGCTTGAGGCTGCTCAAGTTAGCCCCAGCTCTAGGCTGGATAACCAGAGTCCTGCAGTGTGGCTCAGCATTCAACTAAATGAGCCCCAGTGTCCAGACCCGGGCCCAGGAAGGGGAAAGACCCCTGGCATGAGGCTAGGGAACTGGAGCCAGTGAGGGCTCGGCTCCTATAGGAGCTCTCTGGGTGCCCAACACGGGGCACAGGACCCAGGGGGAAGAACCCTTAACTTGATGCCAATGGCTCCAGGAGGCCTGAAATGGTGTGGGGACCCAGAGGCCAGATCGACAGCCCTCAGAGAAAAAACCATGAGTTACCGGGAACCTGCGTTCTGCAGGGGGGAGTGGGCCTAGGGGGAGAAGACCCTATCCCATTTGAGGGACCAAACTCATCAGGAGAGATCAACACCAAATAGGTCGAGCCCTTTTCTCCCCAGCACCACCTGGTGTGACGAGGAACAATGGTAATAAGCTGA
>NW_005841908.1:2214417-2229664 GCF_000455745.1 Alligator sinensis
CCTGCCTGTGGCAGGGGGTCAGGCTAGATGATCTGTTCAGGTCCCTCCTGACCCTAGCTACTATGAAACTATGAAGTGGTTGGAACCCAGGTAGGGTGCATCTAATATCTGGTTATGGTTCCTATTCGGTATCTATTGTTATTGTTGGTGTTGTAAATAGTTGGGTGTATTAATTCTGTATGATGAGCTCTGTAAGGATGCCTTTATTAGCTAACCCACTTGTGGTATAACCTTGCTGGATTGACTATCCTGGGATCGATCCACCCCTCTTCTGGGCCTGAGGCACAGGTACTTACCCGAATGCCCTCCCTCGGGCCAACTTCCTCCAGCTAACAGACCTTTATATGTATATTTGTATCTATATCTGTAATTATATCTATCTTGAAGAGTTATCATAGTTATCATAGTATCATGGTGCTTAGGGTCAGAAGGGACCAAGCCAGGAGAGAAAGGGGATGAGGCTGTCTTTTAACAACTGACAGAGGCTTCCAAATCACAGGACTTGGTTCTCATGGGGGACTTCAGTTATCAGGGCATCTGCTGGGAGGAAAACACAGCAATATACAAGCAGTCCAGCAAATTCTTGGAGTGTGTTGAGGATAACTTTTTGATACGGATTGTAGAGAGGCCAACTATGGGGGGAAGCTCTTCTTGACTTGCTCGGAAACAGGGAGGAATCGGTTGAGAATGTGGGTGTGGAAGGTAACTTGGGTGACAAAAACCACTGACTTCAGAAAAGCAGACTAGCAATTCAGGGAACTGGTGGTCAGGATGCCCTGGGAAGCAAGTCTGAGGGGGAAAAGAATCCAGGAGACCTAGCTGTATTTTAAGGAAGCTTGTTAAAGGACACAAGAGCAAGCTATCTCAATGCAACAGAAGAACTGGAAGTGCAACTAATCCTTTCAATTAACTGAAGCTCAAAAAAGAATCCTACAGAAAAGGGAATCGTGGTCATAGAACATAGAAGAGTTTAAGAGTGTTGCACGGATATGCAGGCAGGAAATTAGGAAGGCCAAGGCACAATTTTTGATGCAACTAGCAAGGAACATAAAAGGTAATAAAAAGGGATTGTACAACTATGTCAAAAATATATAGAAAGATCAAAGAAGATATAGGTCCCTTACAGAACGTAGAAGGTAATGTAGTTATGGATGGTAAAGAGAAGTCTGAGCTATTTATTGCCTTTTTTACTTCAGTCTTCACAAATAGTGGTGGCTTCCAAATGATGAGTTCAGTTGGCAGCAAAAATAGGGAAGGAGCCAAACATCTTAGAGTAATGGCAGAATAGGTTAGGGATTACTTAGAGAAGCTAGATGTTTTCAAGTCAGCAGGGCTGGATGGGATACACCTTAGGATCCTGAAGGAATTGTCTGAGGTAATTTCAGACCTATTTAATACTGTCTTTGAACTCATGGGGTGCCTGCCCATGAGCACTCATGTGAGGTTTTCAGAGCAGCAACATATCTATGGCACCACAAACTAAACATGCCACACACACATGTGTTCACTGTATTGCTATTTAGCAGTGTGGTGGGGAGATCCTGATGTAAAAAAAAAAAAAAAACACCAAAAAAAGCAATGCGGTGCACATGGCAGTAGCAGGTGCTGCTCAAAATCGGAGCCTGCCTGGCCACAGCCATGCTCTAGCTGCTGGCTAGGCTCAGTCCACCTGGATCGCTGGTGCTGCAGCCCCAGGGGCCCCAGGATCCCAGATAAGGTAGCTGGGGCCAGCGCAGGTACTGGCCCCAGCCTCTCCTACCCCACCTGGGGTAATTTGACACACGTCAGAGTGCATGTGCAGGGGTGTTCCTGGGGACAACTAGTAGCAGCACGAATATGTGCCACTGCTATTTGTTCCTGGGGAAATGCATGTTCCCATGCAGCGGGGAGACTGGAATTCTACCCATGGAGGTCAGATGAGGTCCTAGATGATTGGAAAAGGGCAAATATATTGCCTATCTTTAATAAAGGGCAGATAGAGGAATTACAGACAAAGTCAGCCTGACCTTGATACCTGGAAAGATCATGGAGAAGGTCCTCAAGCAATCTATTGTAAGGCATCTAGGCTTCCTGCACCCGTGCAGGGAGTGCACTGTAACTGCTTTGATGCACTGTAACGGCTGTGCTCCAGCCAGCTTCCTCATCTCATGTACCATGCCTGTGCTTCAAAATGGCAGCAGGGGTGCTGTAACTAAAGCTCAAGCTTTAGTTAAAGCACCCCTGCTGCCATTTTGAAGTGCAGGGACACTAATACATGAGATACTACAGGCTCTTTAATTAGAGAGGCTAAGCAGCTCAAATTAAAGTGACCTCCCCTACCCCTGGAGAAAGTATAAAAATGCCCCTAGAGGAGAGCAAAGTGATCAGAAAAAGCCAGCATGAATTCACCAAAAGCAAACTATGCTTGACCAGCCTGATTTCCTTCCATGATAAGGTGACAGGCTGTGTGGATGGGGGCAGAACAGTGGGTATGGTACACCTTGACTTCAGCAAGGCTTTGAACAGTCTCCCATGACATTCTCATTAACAAGCTAAGGAAATACTAGACTAGAGAAAAACTAGATAAAGTCCTATAAAGTGGACACATAACTGGTTCGATCATCATGCTCAAGAAGTAGTCATCAATGACTCAAGATCTAGTTGGGAGGAAGTGGAGTTCCCCTGGAGGTTGGGGATTAGCAGGAACTTAATGCCTATAAAACCTAGAGAAATTGTGGAATCTCCATTCCTTGAACTTTTCAAGTGCAGGTTGAACAGACAGTTGGGTGTGATGCTTGGGTGTGGGTCAGGGATGCTACTGCTTTGAGCAGGGAGCTGGACTGGATGATCTTGTGTGGTCCCTTCCAGCCCTGCTATCCTATGATCCATGAGAGAATCCCTGCCAAAGGGTACCTTAGAAGACAAACATCTCTTAGTGTTGGTTCAATTTTTTTAAGCACACACTTCTTAACCAGGCTCAGGATTCGCATGAGAGACTGGAAGCAACATGAACCAGACCCTGCAAGCCTACCTAACATGAACAATCCTTACAGGAATAGGGTTTGCTTGATCATGATCAGGCTTTATATCTGGGAGCTACAAGAAAAGGACATAGTGTTGCTAAAGCACTGCATTTCACATAGACAGCCAGAGGGCTGCTGTGAGGTATGTAACTTTTCAGATTGAAAGATGCTATGCTATTTCATAGTGGCACTGCCTTCCTTTTTCTTGGCATTGTATTCAACAGAATTCACATTCATTGATCTGACAGGGCTGCACCATGAGCACTTCTGCTGTGGTCTTGAACTTGCAATCTCTAGGCTGTTGACCATACACCTTAGCACCCATACCATCCCAGCCTCTGAAGTGGTACAGAAAACTGATCTCATGTTGGGTTGCACTGTTCAGCAGACTATAATACCAGTCCTACCCCCTATAGCAGCTGTTCCTAACCTTGGGCTCACAACCCTATTTGGGGTCACAATGACAAAAATGGGGTTGCAAAGACAACAGACAGTGTCAATCGATTGTCATGAAAATCACAGGAAACAGTGGGTTCCCCTCGCAGGCTGGCAGAGTTCCAGCCTGCAAGGGGCTGCGGGCAGCAGGCAAGGGTGATCAGGCAGGAGCCGCCACGTGCAAGTACACATGCACATGGCAGCCAGGCAGCATTGAGAGCAGCTCCTTCCAAGTAAGTCTATGGGGAGGGAGGGCAGACTGAGGCCCTCATGATGAAGGAGGCAGGGAGGGAATGGGGCAGGACTGGGGCTGGGGCCACTGGCCAACTGGGCCAGTGCATGGGGCCTGGGGCTGGGAAGAGAGTGTGGGGCCTGGCTGAGGAAGAAGGATAGAGCCAGGGAGCAGGATGGAGCCATGGGTGGCTCCTCCAGGGTGAGGCAGGGGTGCTGGCTCCCTGCTGCTGCATGCAGTCCTGGGGAGGGAGGCATGGAGGGGGCCCATGCCTCCCAGATTTGTGTGTGGGACAAGGGCAGATGTGCCTTGCATATGAAGATGGAGAAGCACTGAAAGAGCTTTTTTATGGCTCTGGGACAGTTAGAACATGGATGTAGAGTGGTGTCTTCTTCCATTTCTAGGCCCCTACATGCCCCTCCCCCACAGTACTTTGTATTATATAAAATGATTAGCTGCAGATGCCTATGAAAAATACCCCATATAGACACTCGCTACTAGTGCTACTAGTAAATACAGGTGATATACCTGCCCATTTCCCAAATGGGTGGGAACTGCATGGAGCACAGGTCTGATTTGACTCTGGTGAAGTCATTAGGTTCTCCATTGTACATCCTTTAACTGCTTTGTGAGCTGCAGTTGGCTGAATTGCACTGAAGATGAAAAAACAGTATGCTGCCAGGCCTGCAAGCAGAATATTCTGCCTGCCAGAAATGTTGTGCAAACAGTTAACAGCTGAGACAACTTTGTCTATATGCAGGATCAGGCTCATGGTGAGTGCACAGATCTAAGTCTGCTACTTCTGGCTTTAGTTTGTATATATTGTTTTGTGCTGTGTTTGGATGCTGCAGTTGCAAGATGATGGCATAAATTAAACACAAATGCACAAAAAGCAATGACAGAGTAAACAAATGAAACATTTGACAATGAAGCTCAGAGCATTACATGGTGTTTCTATTGGACATGTTTGGGACACAAGACAAAAACACCTCAGATAAGATCTTCGATGATCTAGTATAACTAATCATCCTCAGCTTACCCTCTCGTTGAACAGTTTTGGGGCCACTTTAAGTGCAGCCCTGTGTTGGCTTTGATTAGTTTCCAGCTTCACCAGCAAGAGCACCATGCACGAGCAGGAAAGAATGTTTGCATATTCCCCATGACCATCTTGTAACAGATGTTCCTGAAACCACAAGCAGCTATAACCTCAAATCAAACACATGGCACATTGTTCTTCATCAGTCTCTCTTTGAGTTGCCAGGGCTCTCGCTGCTCCTGACCTGACACTACCTATGGAGATCAGCGATGTAGCTTGACAAAAATAACACATGCCACCCCAATGTGATAATACATCACAGTGGAATCCAGCCAATGACAATTCAACCTTCTCAAGGCACCAGGAATCTTTTATCAGCTGCCCACTGCCCTTAAGCTGTGCATCAAGGAGACAAGAAAATGTAATAAATCTGAGAGCCATTTTAATGAATCAAAGGGTGTTTCTGCTTATGTGGTTTTTAGAATAGTTATGAGACTGAGTCAGGCTAAAGATCTGTTGGAGTCACTCATGCAAACTCCTTCAGAGGCAAGCACACTATATGGAGCGGCCATTGCCCTGAACTATTCCATGTGATAGTTAGGGGTCAGGCAGTGGCACAGGCATTTATGAGTAAAGTTGGGGAAATGTGTGAGATATTAAGTGCTCCAACAGATCAGGTTTAAGGATCTTCAGGAACTCTCATGAAGTCTTGATATAACCATTTGCAGGAAGGATTAAGCTCCTATTTTTGCTTATTATTGTTGCCTGTTTGTATGGTGTCAAGGAGCCCCAGACACAGACCAAGGCCACATTAAATACATGCTGCAATACACACAGAAGCAGCAGCCATGTCAACGGGGCACATTTGCCATGGCAGCAGTGCTGCCTTTGGAACATGCCTCCTGAACCAAAACTAGTGCAGCATCTGCCATGTGGCACTGTACATAGGAAAAACAATAAACTGTCCCTGATCTTCAGGGCTGCCTCTCAGTGGGCACATCTAGACAAGATGCTGTGGACAGTGGCAACAAGCTACTGCGCAGTAGCTTGTTGCTACCACACAGTAGTGATGCTGGGCACTAACTGTGACATGACACTACTGTTCAGTAGTAAAGAGCTTATTACTACTGTACAGTAGTATCAGGAAAAAAATTGTGCGGGGACAGTAATGCATAGTTATGCCAGTTACTGCACAGTCATTTAGTACTTTCTTATGCAAGTACTAAAAGACTGCACAGTAACAACTGCACAGTGCGCCAACTGTGTAGACATGGCCAGAATTCCCAAAATGCCCCTGAAATGGGACTTAGGGTTCAAATTTGAAAAATTGATAAAAAATCTGCTGATGCACACTGCCCCAGATGTTGCCATAGTACCAGGAAGGGTCCTGAGTTAATCAGCTCTGCCTCTCCACCTGGTGCCATGCAAATGTGTCTAAAGGCAGCTGTTCCACAAATTAGAAGCCATGCATTACATTCACGTAGAGCTGTACCTAAGATGATTAACTCTGCCTCTCAGCAGACCAAACTACCCCCTCCTTCCCCCCACAAGTCTAAGTGGAACCAGAAGTGGGACAGATTACTTCTGGTTCTGAAGGTTGGTGGGTCATCCAAGACGAATTCCAGATTTTGTTGTCCAAGCCTTGCATCACTTAATGGGTGGGGTAATTAGCACAGAAACAGGTTAACTCATCTTCTCATCCCTCAGTGGTAATTAGTCCTGCTGCACTGTCTGGACGTAGCTTCCCTGCTTCCAGTTCATAAGGCAGACTAAATGGAGCAGCCCAGCATGTTTGAGGGCACTGCTTTCTGAAGGAATAGGTTTAACTGTACAGACATGTCCAGAGAGCCCCTGCCTGAAAGATCTTGCAGTCTCACTAGACAAGATACGTACTTAAATTATCTAAAGGATACTTGATGCCCAAAAGCCTGTCCATAAGGTTCCTAAACAGTTGGCTCAATAAAAGATATCACAAAAAAAACCCCCTGCCTCTCATAACTATTATCTCCATTTTAAAAGGGTGAAGGTGGGAAACTGAGTCACCATGGTTGGTTCTTCTCTCACTAGTACTAGTTTTACCCCACTGTGAGCAAGAAGAGAATCAGAGCCCATGGGGCGTGCTCAAGCTCCACAAGACATCTAAGTTGGAATTGAAGGCGCAGATGGAAGTGACAATTTTCACCCGATCTGGCCCCTGACAGCCCTCTACAATCGTGACCAACCAGAACTTTGCATGAGGGTTCAGATGAAAACACTTCAAAATGGAACACCTTCAGTAACTTGTCTCTGTGGTGCCTCCCAGCCTGGCTGCTGTTTCCAGAACGGGAAGGGGGAAAGGGAGCAGAGGGAGCTCTTTCTGGGGTTGTTTATTAGTTTCATATGTCTTAACAGGGGCACATGTGTAGATACTGAGATGTTTACTGCGCAGTTTAGTCAACCGTGCAGTAAACATCTTGTGTTGATGCGCCCAGTAGCACTTTTATTGCATTGCAGCACCGCCCTTCTGCTCTGTCTCTCAGCTGATGGCAGACATAGGTACTAAGCACCTTGGAAAGTCAGATGGACTGTTTCTTGGGCTCTTAATGTGGTCCAGACCTAGGAGACCATGCAGAATAATTTAAGAAGGTATTTTAAGACATTTGAGGATTCTTCATTTGGATAGTATCCTGAATATATTTTCTCCAGCTACCCTCTCTCTCTCTCTCTCTCAGGATTTAATTTACCTCAACTGTGGCAGCTGGAAGTATTTAAGGATGAGCACACAATAATTTATTGCTTATTTGTCATGGTTTTAATTTTCTATTAATATTCCCTCTGTTTTGAGGGAAGAGGATTCCCTCATTAAAGGGACAGCTGATGTTACTTGTATGATAATGGTAAAGGATTTGGCAAACAAAAGTAGGTTAACAGACTGAGCATTGTTTACTTTGCACCAGTTATAAAACAGTTCTGTGAGTTGCCTTTAATTGGTTTTGGTTATGTCAGGGCCTTTAGTTAATTCTCCATTGCCTGTAAGAACCCTTAGGTAACTCTCATCACAAAGAGGAATTCTTATAGACTTCAGTATTATTAGGCAAGAAGACTGAGCAGATTGTTAGTTGCTTTCAGCAGCAGGAGAGATCCAGGAGGTGATTAGCTTTGTTCTCATTTACAAAGCACCAGTGGGAATTTCTAAAGGGTTTCAGAGGCCCTCGGGATAAGGGCAAGAACAAAACAGCGCAGGGAAAAGCAAATACAGCACTCCATCAATAAACCACTTAGAGATGCTACATCAGTAGTAAATTAGGAAGAAAGAATGGCACTCTAATACCTTTACATAGCAAAGGAGATTATATTTTTTATTCCTACTTGACTTTTGTAACAGCTGGACCATTATCAAATAAATAATGGTAAGCACAGGGAGTAAAGGTAACACCAAAACATACTTATAGTCTCTGTATTAAAGTTTTCAAAGACAGAAAAAGAAACGTGTTTTGCCTAGTGCTAATTATATAACTTTGACCTGGACTCCGGGGTTAACGTGGGGAATTCAGTATTGAGAAGGCTAAAAAAATGAGTCTATCACTGGAACAAGGTAACATTTAAAGTCTTACCAAAACTTCCAATCTTCTGCTATTAGAGCACCCCCTGTTGGCTAATTCATGAAGCAGCACTGACTTTCTCGTTGAAGGCTGTTGCCTGACTGTATAGCCTACAGGAGTGCAGATAATCTACAATAGTGCAGCTGGAGAGAAACCTGTCTTGTTAATATTTGAGATTTTGAAATATTTTTCATCCAATTTGGGATGAAAACATAAAAAGCTCAAAAACATCACAAATGAAAAATAATTTTAAAACAGTTCATGGCAACCAACAATTTGTTTTATCCATTTCAAAATGTTTTGCTTTAATCATAAACATTTTTTAAATTCTTAAAACTAGAGCTTATACTTGGAAACCAAGTCATTTCATCAGAGGGGGGAAAACAGATTTATTTTTCACTTTAAAAATACCAAGTATGTTTCAGCAATTTAGAAATATTTTTACAGATGTTACCTGTCCTGCAAAAAGTTGTTGGATTCAAAATACTGCTATTTAGACCGAAATTTCTTGTGCTTCCTTCCTGACCAAAGGTGGACTTTTTTACTGCAGGTTTCAAACAAAATCTTAAAAAAATATCTTGTCCCATTTTAAAATCTTCTAAACACATTCTTTCACAAAAGGTAATCCAAAATGGCTGAATTTAAACTTCAAACTTCACATTTATAACTTGTTCCTTGAAAAAAAAAAAAGGTCTTAAGGAGCATTTAAAAATTGAAACCTTTGTAATGTGTTCATTTGTCCATTCTGCTAAGCGCCCAGAAGTTAGGTATTGCACTACATGGTGCCTGGAATTCAGTAGACTATGCTGGGTAGCTGGCCTCTTATATTTGCAGAGCATTATGTGGTTTAGATCCAAAGCAACTGGCATATAAAGGAGGGATCTGTTTAAACCATAGGAAGTCCTATGCACTGAATGTAAGTCTTAAACCCTTTACCCATTATAGCTAAAATGCCTTACTTAGGGCTGCAGGTAGTGCCTTCCCCCCACCGCCAATCCATCAGGGTCCATACCCCTGCAACCTGTTCTTGAATATAGGTGGTTATATTTATTCTTTAAAAGACTGAGATGAGCTACATTCTTTATCTTTTAAAACCTGGCCACAAGTAGAGGAGATGGTGGCAATATCTATTTTTCAGCCATCAGATTAGAGTACTTTCCCAGAAAGTGGGTAGGCTTCATTTATTTCTCTGTAGGCACATCTACATGAGATGTTTACTGTGCACTAAACTAACTAACTGTGCAGTAAACATCTCACATGGACATGTGTGCCCCTATTAGGCTGGAGTAAATTAATTTACTCCACAGCAGAATAGTCCTTGTATGTACTTATAAATACAAGCACTGTTCTGCTGCACAGTTTTTTACTTTGCAGCAGCACCTGTGCAGACGCTGCCCTGGCTGGCTGGGGCATGAGGATGCTTCAGTGCAGGGGCTGCCTGCTGGCTAGCCCTGTGCTGAAGCACCTTCATGCCCCAGCCAGCCTGTCTGCGGCACATTGAGCTGAGCGGAGCAGCCCCAGGCTAGCAGGCTGACCCCCCAGGCTCCTCTCTGAACCCTAGTTCTACCCTCAGTGTATCTATTATTCCCCCCAGCTTGGTGTCATCTGCAAACTTGCTGAGGGTACACTCATCCCATCTTCCAGGATGCTGATGAAGATATTGAACAAAACCAGCCCCAGGACCAACCCCTGAACCAACCTGTGGGCTTCAAGCAGCTTGCAAAGGATTAAGTTATGGCCCCTGGGCTTCTGCCTGGCCACCAGACCCCCTCCCCAAATTACTCTGGCTGCAACTACAATCTCTGTGGTTCTCCCTTCTCTGGTTTCTGCTGTTTCTGCCCCTGGGTGGTGGGGAGGTATGGAGACCTGAGAGTGAGGCCATGGGCACGCAGTGTAGTATTGGGGGGCACCTGCATGGACATGTGGTGCAGCTGCAGGAGGCTGGTGCCCACACAGGCACATGGTGCAGCTGAGGGGGAGTCGATGTAGCATGCAACTTGAGGGAGGGGGGAGGCGGCTGCGGCTTGCCTCAAAGCAGCCTGCACAGTGTGCAGCCTCTCCTGACAAAGCACATGGAGCATGGGCCCCCCCAGCTGCTTAGAATTTGGACAGCCATGGTTTACTTCATGATCTTACTGAATTATAATGTGGTGTCAGAAGATCCACCCACCATTGGCATGGAAGAAGGCAGACCACACACCTACTACCTGGTAATTTTGTGGTTGGAGCAGTTGCACAGGAAGTAGGAGACAAGTGTCCTAATCACCAGTGGCTAAGAAGTGTTGAGACAATCCCATCCCTCATGTTAAAGCTGGGCCACTGGGTGGAAACCAATGCAGAGCTTGAGTCTGTAGGGCAGCGCAGGGAGTACCCTTCTAGGAAACTGCAGGTTCTGGGTTCTAGTTCCTTTTCCCAGCGCTATTTATGCATAATTCAAGCAAAATGCATAAGTAGTCCCAGGGGCCAGAACAAGATCTCTCTCCCTTTCTCCCAAGGGAGTGTCTTCCTCACCAGGCTACAGAGTGAGGACTCCTTTTGCTTACTTTCCTCCTAGCTCCAATGATTCTTGCATTTCTTTTTAGCCATTAGGCCAGCTTTCCTAAAGTGTCCCCAGCCTACATAATCCCACAGTCTGATGACTAAAGCACTTGCCCGGGATGTAGGTGATGTCAGTTTAAAGTTCCTCAGACTGAGGAGACCTAGAACCCAGGTCTCCCACTCCCTGAGTTTGGGCATTAGCCACTAAACTATTGGACAAAAGACAGGCTCCTGATCCTTCCCTATCCTTTGAGTATGCCTAATGGATTGAGCCCTGCAGAGATGGAAGTAAAAGGGGACCCCAAGTAGCCTGAGGCAGGATTCAGAATCTCACATGTATGTCTTATTCAAAACAGCACATGCACTGAGCATGCTCAATGGCTGCATTTCCCAACACCAACGTCCATTCTCACTTAAATGCCAAAATAAATCAGAACTGAAACACCTACAATTTCATGTGTGCACAAACAATTAAGAGGACTTTGCTGAACTGCGCATTAAAGAAAAAGCAAGTAAATGCCAACTAAAACATGACCAATGGGCACAAATCCCTTTGGGCACCTATACACGAGCACCAAGGCTGCTCTGATGTGCTGGAATTACATTGCATTGGAGCAGGCATGATTAATTGAGTCTGCTGGAGCATGGCAATTGCTGTGTTTCAGCAGTCTCCTCCATCTCGTGTATCAGCGTCCCCGTGCTTAAAATGGCAGTGGGGGTGCGTGGACTAAAGCCTGTCAAATATTAGTTCAGGCGCTCCCGATGCCATTTTTAAGTGAGGGACACTGATACACAAGATGTGACAGTGCTTTAATTGGAGCCCTTTAATTAGAGCCGCTCTAATTAAAGCATTCCCCCCTGTGCCCCGAAGTATGTGTAAAAGTGCCCTTTGTGATCCTTAGCTGCTTAGGTGATGCGTAGCGAGGGCATGGGGTGGGGGGCATATGCCATTCCCCTCCCCCCACCCGAGATTGGCCCTCGCCAGCTGGGGAGTGGGGGCACCAAGTGAAGTGCTGGCTGGTGCCTCCCCTGAGATTGGCGCTGGCCAGCACTGAGAACCGCCAGCGGTACTAAGAGAAGTGCCGGTAGCACTAAGAGAAGTGCTGGTAGGACTTCTGGGTTTGTCGCCAGCGCTGCAATCAGTCACTGGGGGACCCCCCGGTCGGCGACTGGCCGCTGGTGCCGCCCAAGACTCTGGAGGCACCAGTCACCCATGCTTAGCTGCCACCCTGCAAATGTCTAAAGTCCAGAGGCTCCTCAGTCTTCAACACTACAGATTCCTTGGCATTTAAAGATCTGCTTTTGGGTATGTCCAGAATCAAATCAGGCTTGACAGTACCCTACCAGCTCACCAATTCTTAGAATCATAGAAAAGTAGGTCTAGAAAGGACCTCAGGAGGTCATCCTTGTCTAAACCATCTTGCTTCCTCTCTAGCCCAGTAAATTTTAAAGCCTTTCATATAAATAAGCAACAGCTTCAATGAGGGTAGGGAGAATGCTTGCACCCAGCCTATCCTATAGCCTGGTGATCAGGGCACTCTTCTAGGAGATCTGGATGTGCATTTGAATCCCCTCAGGTTGAGAAAGGCCTAAACCCAGGTCTGCCATATCCTGGGTCAGTGCTTTTGCCTCCTTTTTGTATAAGGAGGGGGGAAAAAATGGCACCAGAACAGTGCCCTACCTTTTAGAAGAGAAGTGACCTAAAGAGGGGCCTTACACACTTGCCTTTATGAAAGCTTTTGAACCACAAATGCCTGAGTAGGGTGTCTTCTGCTAGCACTGAGAAAAGCTATGAAGCACCAAGAGAGCAGGAATTTAAGAAACAGCCCTCCCTGCCATTTGCATTTCTTCTTAGCTAATTTAGGTGGCTCTTTGCTTAGTGGGCTGACTTTGAGGTACCTAACTGCCCCCATGCATTAGCTAGGAAGCCTAAATCTGGAGGGGTGTGAAGGGGAGGATATCCACACAGTGTGCAGCCCATACAACATGTGGCCCTCACTGATTCAGCCTGAGGCATGCGTCTCCCAGACACTTATAAACTGGACAGCCCTATCCTAAATCATCCCTGTCCAATGCTCATCCGGCATCCTCTTGAAAACCTCCAGTGAAGGATATCCCACACCACCCTGGACCGTCTGTCTATTCTTCTGCCTTCTAACAGTAAGGAAGTTTTTCTTGAAATCTAATCAAAATCTTTGCTGCAATTTAAAGCCATCTTCATGTCCTACCCCTGAGGCAAGGAACAACAGTTGTTTTCCCTCTTTTTTGTCAACCTTTCAAATATTTGACCCCTGCTATCATGTCCCCTCCCTTAATTTCCTGTTGTCCAACTCATCCCCATACATGTGGACAAAGATGAGTTACAATTTCCCTTTGCTATTAGTAGGAACAGTTGTGTTCCAACACACTCTCTCCCACACAACCAACTTCTGGAGAAATAAGTAATAACCCTACATTTGTGACCTGCAGTAGTGTAACATGGAAATAAATCTGTCATCATCATGTCTGCATTACCACATCAACTCAAGATATAGGACTGGACTAGAGAGATGCAAAGCCTTTGTCTTTAAATGCAAATACCCTGGTCACTTACAGTGGACAATGTACAATAGGGATCATCAGTCCTTCCACTATATCCCGGCCCTTTCACCCACAAACTCCCCGGGGTCACATCGATGACCTGAGAGCTTGTTTCCAGCTATCTACTTCATATGGCATTACAATAATAAACCACAAAAGCAAGAAATGATAGAAAAAAGAGGGAAATGTGACTGGATATTAGCTTTTGTTTTGAGAGATCTGAAAGTTACCCCTGGAGCCAAAGTCATTTGTTAAGGTTCACCTGTCTGGCTTCTGGTAAACAGATGCTTCCTTATAGTTTCTTTACAAGGCCAAAACACATTACATATAAAATCCCTATGACAGGCTTCTGGAGCGTTGTCTGTTGACCTTCCAGCAACTCCAGACGGCAAAAAAGTTAACCAAGTAGCTTCCATCCTCTCTGTTTGTTATCACCATCTCCATCTGCCTCCTCTATCCTTCCCCGTCCCTCCCTCCTGCTCTCCAGTTCAGAGGAATGGCCTCCAGACTTGCCCGCTGCCAGAAGCACCCTCCCTGTGCTGGCTACTGGCTCTGCTTGGTGTCCCTCCTTGGAGCACTTTTTATTAACCATTGACCCTCACTCCTGTCCCCACTCTTGCATTAAGTGTCTCAAGAACTCCTTTGGTGCACACTTAATAGTGCCCCCTAATAACAGAGGGGGGCTAACAGTTTCTGTACAGGCTCATGCCCAAGTCTCTGCACCAAATAGGTTGTACTGGTTACTGCTCTCCCCTCCAGCAACATCTATGTGTCCCAGAGAGCAATCTCTTTCTGTCCTCCAGGAAAACAGGATGGGGCAGGGTGTGTGCTCTCCAGCCATGTGTGCCTCTCATCCCCTTGCTTTTCCACCACCTTCCTGTACTTGATGCCTGGCGTTCAGCATCGCAACCGGCCAAGGGAATCCCTGGCAGCACAGCCTGAAGCACAAATGCAGCTACACTAGGAATCAATCTGGCTCCTTTGTCCTTTCCCTTTTTCCTTCCTTCCTGCTCAGTCACTGCAGGGCTGTTCACGTCCCAGCCACCCAGTGCCTCCCCTTCCTGCCCAGCTTTGATGTGTCCCCTGGCTCTTGGACTTGTTCAAGGGCCAGTAGGTGCTGGCTGGTGTACTCTTTTTGCTGTCCCTCCTTGGTGCACCCATTATGAACCTTTGACCATCATCTGGGTGGGCATGTCCAGATGGGCGTGGACACTTGGTTCTCTGGGGACAAGTAGCAGTGGCACACCTTGTACACACCACCCCGCACCCCACACACGATGTGCACTCAGAGACCCCCACCTTAAGGTGGCTTTTAGCTGTACTTGGTGGGCACGGACCCATTCCCAATGCACCTCAAACAGGCCTGCCCAGCCTGGCGTATGCAGGGGCTCTTGGACTAGTTCGAGGGCCAGTGGGTGCTGGCCACATGCCCTGTACTGGCCCCTTGGAGCGGCTGTGAGGACAAGGCTGAGGGGGGCGACGGCTCCACGTGGGCTCCTGTCTGCGCTGCATTCGCGCCCCACCTGGGCAGGTCTGTCGGCCTTGGCTCGCACTGCCCGGCCCCAGGGTGCAGGTTTTTGTGTCGGTGGGTTGGGGGTGTTGTGTGTGTGACCCTGGGGTGTGGGTTTGTGTGTGTATGTGGGGTATGTGTGTGCACCCCTGGCCCTGGGGTGTGGTGTGTGTGTGCGCACCTGGGGTGTGTATATGTATGTGGGGGTGTGTGCCCTGGCCCTGTTGTGTGTGTGTGTGTTTGGGGTGGTGTGTGTGTACTCCCACCCCTGGGGGGGTGGCTGTGCACTGCTGTGGTGTAGGTTTCTGTGTGTGTGTGTGGGGGGGGGGGGGG
>NW_005841908.1:2229674-2230030 GCF_000455745.1 Alligator sinensis
GGTGTGGGTTTGTGTGTGTGTGGGATGGGGGTGTGTGTGTGTGCCCCTGGCCCCCAATGTGGTGCATGCTTGGGGTGGTGTGTGTGCACCCCTGGGGTATGGGTGTGTGTGTTGAGGGGGTGTGCCCCTGGCCCCCAATGTGGTGTATGTTTGGGGTGGTGTGTGTGCACCCCTGGGGTATGGGTTTGTGTGTGCGTGGGGGTGCGCCCTTGGGGTGTGAGTTTGTGTGTGTGTAGTCTCCCCTGGCCCCAAGGAGTGTGTGTGTGCACCCCTGGGGTGTGGGTTTATGTGTGCGCGCGCACCCCTGGCCCTGGGGTGGGGTGCGGCGCGGTGGGATGCGGGGCAGGCGGGCGGGT
>NW_005841908.1:2230341-2254206 GCF_000455745.1 Alligator sinensis
AGCCCAAAGTGAAGGGCCCAGGTGCAGCCTCTGCCTTGCCTTCACCTTCTCGACCTGCTTGGCACAAAGGAGAGGACCTCGGATTGATGAGGGATTTTGGCAGCTGCTCCACGTTTCGTGCGCCGGGTTTGGCCAATGTGTGGAAGGTGGCACCAACAATGTGGCTTTATGTGGCCGTGGCAGACTGCCATCAGAGATGAGTTGCACTCACTGCCGGTGAAACCCTGGCTGGCACACGCATTGTTTCAGCGAGGTGATATGGCGAGGATGGTGTCTGACCTCCGGCTTTCCAGCGTTGGCTAACTTCTCTGTGCTCAAGTTCGCCACCTTGGCAGTTCTCTTTTAGCAGGGATCGTGCGTGCGCTTCCCTTGGCGTTTAAAGCAGGTGCACTGACGATGCAGAAATCCCGTCCCCCGGCATCTTCCCGATGCCCGCGCAAAGCGTTAGCTGGCTTGGGACTTTTTAGATCTGCCACAGCGACCTGCAGAGAGAGGACAGGTGCCTACTGGAGTGATGTAGACCAGCGCTAGTGGGGAAAGGGACGCTTTGCCAGAGGGTTTCACGGGGGAGAATTGGGGCAAGGTGACATGTTGGGTAGCCAGCTCGTAGCCGTATGCGTCTAGAGGAAAAGGCGATCAGGACTCGTAGTAGAGATGGTAAGATTTTTCGTCTGCAAAAAAAAATTATTTAATTGTAAGCTTTCCGGCACAAACACCCTTCATCAGGCATTGGAGAAAGATTGTAAAAGTTCTCCTGGGCAAAGCTAAGGAATGCTAGTCTGTGTCAAGGTTAACTAGCGCTAGTGATCAGTCACATATTTGGGGTTAATACCCTCTTAATAGGCACAGTCAAACCTGCCACTAGAGGGCTGATGAGCAAGGCTGGGCGAGGGGCGGCATGCCTGCCCTGCTTGCTCATTCTCTAGTCACAGTATAGGCGAGGGAGGAGGGGGTAAGGCCATTGGTGATGCATAGGGGTGCATGCAGGTGCACGTGCACCCCCTGAGATTGGCCGTTTACCCTGTGGAAGCACCAGCTGAGAAACTGGAAGTGCCGGCAGAAGTGCACTTCCGGTTTCGCTGCTGGTGGTTCTGGGCTTGGCGATCAGCCGCTGGGGACCACCCCCCCTGTTGGTGATCTGGTCCCCACCCCTGACCCAGGAGGCACCAGTTGCCCATGGGTAAGACACCCCCCCCCCCCCTTCCTCCTACCCCTTGCTGCCCCAGATTCCTTCTCTACCTTGTGATCAGCCTCTTTACTCCTGGATTGCCTCTTCACCCTCAGATCACTGAACGGCCACCCTAATCAGCTAGAGAGCAGTGGTGGCTGTCACAGTGGGGAGGGGTTTGCCTTCCCTTCCTGCTACCGGGTTTCCAAAGCCTGTGCCACCCCATGCACCCCGATCCATCCCCGCTGGGCTGCACAAATGCCTGGCAATTCCTTGCCGCCTCCCCCTGCCTCTCCTTCAGTTGCACTGCCTGGTGGGGGCTGGATCTAAGTGAGCAGGGCCAGTGTGGTCTGCAGGGACCCCAGGAGCAGGCAGGGAGGGGGTACCCCCCACTAGCACCTCTGCTACTCAGGCTGATTGGGGCAGCAGGACAGTGATCTGAGGGGTGGAGGAACTGGTGAGGGGCAGAGTAGTTGTGGCAGGAGAGCGATCTAGGGGTGGGGAGGGCAGTTTGGGGTAGGGGGAGCAGCAGATCGGTAGCTCCTCACCCCCTCCCCCATTTTCCCTACCCACTCCATCTTCCCTCCTGCAATACCACCCCTGTCCCCTGACTCCCCTACCTCCATCCATTTTCCTTCCCTTCACCCCATCCCCACCCACCTGTTACCGGGCTCTTCCCAGCTGTCAGTCATCATGCAGTGCCTCCTGGGATACTGGAGGACTGAAAATGGCTTAATCTTAGGTGAACACTCAGAAGTTAACTCAAGATGGGTAGCACAGCTCAAAGATAATTCTCATCCAAAGTGGCATAATATTAAGATGCATTTGTTAATGAGCCTTAATATGTGATCATTCAAGTTTTAAGTGCTCTTGGTATAGTCTTAATTGTAATGTGTAATCTCACCTATAGGTGTTTTCAAATGAAGTGGATCAACTGTGCTGGACTGTGTTCTTGCACAGCTGATCTGCTTTATTGGGTGAAATGCATGTTGCCTGTTGTCCTTGTGTGTTGATGCTGTGGGGCAACAGGTGACATGTTCTTTGAGACCTGCGTGTCCCAGGAATTCCAGCACAGGATCAGGTCCCTCAAACCCTGACTTTCCTTGCTTACTGAGATGTGCCCAGGAGATCCTGGGGGCACATCTGCATAAGTGGGGAGAACAGATGCACTCTGAGGGGCTTGAGGGCCCTGATTCTGTCTGGGACTTCCTGGGGTATGCAGGATCAGGCCCCTCAAGCTCCCAGACCATCTGCCCAGGGCGGCTGGAAAATGTGGGTGGCTCTGGGCTGCCTGCACTCTTGCACCATAAAGCAAACAGACATCTGCTACTAAATAGTAACACAACTTCATACCACCTTAATCACAGTCACTATTTGTGGTGCAACAATGGTTATGGACATCTGTTTGTTTAGTCTTGGTGTTGCCATAAAGATGACATCTGTTTCCACCCATAGATACTTACTGACAGCAGGAGTAATGAAACTTGGGGATCTCGGGTTTCATTTCAGGCTGTGGAAGGGAGCATGCTCCAGAGGAGATAAACTCTTTTGTCCCATTCCTCTTGCTTACCCATCTATGACTCTTTCTCTACACTCTCCCTACCCAGGTAGTTCTAGTCTCTTTAGCTCTGGCTTTTCATCCTTGACTGTCTCTTTGGCCTTCAGTTGTTACTCTGTTTCCATATTTCCCATCCTCACTGGTTTCCAGTGCCTCATCCCTGACATCTCACTTCAGTCTCTTTGCCCAACTACCTTTAGTTGCCTTGGCCTCCTCGTCCATCTCAGTCTCTCCCTTCCACAGAGTTACTGACTCTCTGCTCCATTTTCCCTTCTCCCCTCCATGCCAGTCTCTATTCCATGTTTATTCCCCTTCCTCTCTTTAGTGCTTTGTCACAATCTACCCCCACTTGTCCTTTTCTGCAGGTCTGACTCATCACTTCTGCTTGCAAATCAGGCAGCCTGTGTCATTCAGAGTATAGAAGAAATAGGATCCTCACTTCAGGTGCCAAGGCTTACAGCCTGCAGTTGCTAGAAAGGTTCTGAACCTTTCTAGACTCACTTGACCCCTCTTTAGACTCAAGGCAACCCTTGGAAGATGCCAGCTCTTAGCTTTCATTCATTTTGTGACTATGGAAAAATAATAGAATAGTTCTTCTGTTGCAATGAACTTGGAAAGACCACAAGAAATCAGAATGTTTTTGACACTGTGGATTCACATTGGAAAGCTCTTGGTTTATCTTGTGAATCATTTATAGGTGTTTGCACACCTAACAGTGCCAATATGGAGCAGCATTCCATAGCACCCTTTAAATACGGATGTTTTCCACCCTTGTAGGTGAGGAAATACAGTTCATGTGCTCAGCAGAGGCAGATTTTAGTAGCTGTATTCCTGCAGATTCTGTCTGTATTGGGCATACTCCAGGCTGGGTGCATCTACTTGTGTGATACAGCTCTTTTTCTAATGCGCATTAAATTTAGTACCTCCAAGGTGAGGTACTAAAGAAATGCACATTAGGTTGTCTTAATGTACAGTAATGAATGCGCACAGTTTTTAAGGCACGCTTAGCGTGCAGTAGTAGCCTATTTTACTGCATGTTAGCATAATTGCATGTTTTTTATGTGACCTTTTAATGTGCATTAAATAGGCTACTGCGCATTAAAGTGTATATGTAGATGTGCCCACTGAGTAAGAGCAGGACTTTGTTTGCAATTACAGCTCTTAGCACAGTGACTATTAACCAGGGGGATGCAACACCCTGGGGTACTGTGAAATCTTTCTAAGGGTGCTAGATTTCCAAGAGTGTTTGGGGCCTGGAGACATAGGCAGGTGCTTGGTTGGTTTTGAAAATCCCTTCTAACGTTTATTTGTACCTGAATAATTTTAAATAGATGGCTATAATTGTCTAGATTATTTTTTCAAATTTTGATGGGATTTTATTTTAAAAGAAAACAGCCAGGTACAATAGAACTTAGTGTTTTTCAAGCTACTAAAGATGCACCTGACAAAGAAAGTAAATTGTGAAACAACAGGAATCTTACTTCTCACAGTGCTTCCCTGAAGTAAACATTTTGAATCTTCTTATTTTTTTCTCGCTTGTCCTGTCTAAATGGGGTTGTTATTGTGGATCCTGGCTCTCCATGGACTTTGGTCATATGTATCTTCTTTTTCCAACTCCTTCTCTCTTGCGTCCCTCTCCACTATATCTCTCCATCTCATCTTCGGTCTTCCTCTTCCCCTTTTCCCTGGTAGTGTCATTCTGTTAACTTCTTTTCCCACATATTCTTTCGGACTCCTTTGAACATGTCCATACTGTGCCGTTCTTCTCTCTTGTACTTTCTTAAATGCCTCCACTACCTTCACCGATCTTCTGATGTAAGTACAGTATTCCTCACTTGAATCCATCTTTGTCACTTACACATCCATCAGAGAATTCTCACCTCTGTCACATTCAGTCTTCTTTCTTGAATTTTCTTCAGGGGCCATGTCTCCACTCCGTACGATAATGCTGGACGCACACACGCTTTTCCCTTCAGCTTCTCTGATGCTTTCTTGTCACATAATGTTCCTGTCACCAGTTTCCAGTTTCTCCACCCGGTAGTTATTCGATGGTTCAACTCTTCATCCAACTCTGTATTCCACTGAACGGTTGACCCCCAAAATTTGAATTTGTCAACTTTTTAAACACGTTTTTCATTGATTATCACATTTCCAACATCAGGTACCTCCAGAGTAATCACAGTGCATATATTCCATTTTGGGTCAACTAATCTTCATTCCTTTTCTCCACTAGCACTTCTCTCCAATGGTCCAATCCAGCTTGCACTTCCTCTAGACTCTCAGTGCCAATGACTATGTCATCTTCAAACATCATAGTCCAGGGTGGTGTCTTTCTTATTGGTTCAGTAAACACATCCATCATGACTGCAAACAGGAACAGACTCAAAGCTGACCCATGATGTACTCTCACCTTCACTCCAAAACTTTGTCCCTCCTGAACTGCTCCTCACTTTTGTTGTATATTTCCAATGCATGTTCTTCATGGTTCTGCCAAATTTTTATGGCATCTCTTTAACTCTCAGGCACTCCTGTATTTTTTCTCTGGGTACATGATCATAGGCTTTCTCCAGGTTAATAAGAATGAAATGGATATCTTTGCAACCTTCCCTGTATTTCTCTATCATCTGTCTTATTGCAAAAACCAGATCCAGGGTACTTTCCCCCAGCACAAATCTGTACTGGCCATCCAATGATCATCAAAGTCCTTAACCGATTCTCCACCACACTTTCCCATGCTTTCAAAGTGTGAGACGTCCACTTGACTCCCTAATAGTTGCCACAATCCTGGACATCATCTTTCTGCTTGAATACTGGCACCAACACACTCCCTCTCTGTTCATTTGGCATCTTTTCCATTGAAAATATCACTTTAAACAGCTCCCACAGTATATCGATTCCTTCTTCCCCCAAGACTTTGCAAACTTCCACTGTTATATCATCAGGTCCTGTTGCTTTTCCATTCTTCATTTTGTTCAATGCTCTTTTCCCCTACATTCTGCTTATGTCAGTTACCATGCCTCGGTTTTCTGTGGCATTTGCTTGCAAACTTCTTGGGTTTTCTTTGTTCATTAAATCTTCAGAATATTTCTTCCACTATTTAATCTTTTCTTCATTTGTCAACAGTCTCCCAGATTCGTCTTTGATTATTCTCACATACATCACATCCCTTGTCAATCTCTACCTTCTTTTAGCAATCCTGTACACTTCCTTCTGGCCTTCTTGTGTTTCTAGCCTTTGCCACAAATCGCCCATTGCAGCATTTTTGGCTTTAGCAATGGTCCTTGTTGGCCTCTTCCTCTCCACTTTGTATGCTTCAAAGTCCAGAGGGTCCCCTGTATATTTTCATTTCTTACATTTCTCCTTCTCCATTATCACTTCCTGGACCTCCTCATTCCACCACCACGTTTCCTTCCCAACAGGCATCTTTCCAGATGACACTTCACAGAGTGGAGCTTTTCCCGCTTCCCTGATCTTATCCATTGCCTCTTGCCCCCAACTTTCAGGGACTTCTATTTCTTCAACCTGTATTTCTTCCAGCATTCTTGCTCTGAAGGCCTCTTGTGTTTCGTTGTCCTGCTGCAGCCTCCACCACTTAATTTTCTGAACTTTTTGATATTTAGTATGCTTCACTCCTTTTATCGTCATGGCCATAACAGTAACCATTCTATGTGGCATGATAACTTCTCCTCCTGGCATTACCTTGCAGTCTTTCACCTCTTTTTCCAATCCCATTTCCTCACTAGCAAATAAATAATCCACCTGAGTTTCTTTACCTCCACTCTTGTACATGATCAGATGTTCTTCTCATTTCAAACACATTCTTCCAGAAATCGCAAGATTGAAAGATACTGCAAAGTCTACCAAACTGTGAAAGACCAGAAATCTTACTTCTCACAGTGGTTCCCTGAAGTAAACATTTTGAATAAATCTCCATATATGGGTTTTGTCCTTAATGCAAGAGCCTAACAGTTCATAAGGGGAGTGAGGAATGACAGTCATGTATGAACTCCCATGGAGTACTTGCAGAACTGGGTTTCATGCCAGTGGCAACCCTTACTACAGTATTTCATTTTCTCTAGCTATGTAGTTCCAGTATTTTCTTTTCCTCAGTTCTTCTGAGAGAACTTTACATTTTTATCTTTGGCATTTTGATAGTTTTGCTTGAAATGTCAAGCAGGATGGTTTACATTCAGTCTATTTTAAAAAAATCTGAGTTTTTCTGTAAATTCATTTTGTTATGGAAAGCCTTTGAGGTGCAATTAAAAATGGTGGACTACTAGCTAGCACAGGGAGCAAGCTTTCTTGCTCACTGAAGAACCCAGTTTGTTTTAATGATATATTTGACTTAAAAGCATAATATGGCCGTCAGTACTTTAGAATCTGTGGTCTCCAGTTAAATTGTTTCTTACAGCAATTCTGATTTTAGGAGAATTACCAGATGACTTAAAAACTAAATTTTTGAACTTGGTGTGGTCATTTTGCTTTAACAAAAGTCACACCTAACATGCAAAGAGTGACAGTCATCTAGAAAGCAGGTTCATAACTAAGCAGATGACATGAACACAGTCCACTGTTAGATTTTTAAAAAGCTCCTTGTCCTGCTGAGAAGCAACCGTCTATTTAGATACTCAAGCATCTATCTATTACGTGAGCCTGTTTATCAATTCATGTTTCCTGTGTGAAGTTATGGAGACAGTTATATATAAATAAAGAGACAGCATTAATATTTGAGTCTTGTGTGAAAAAAATCCAACACATAAGAATAAATATGGGTCTAAGTAACAGTTGTCTAGAGCAGGGGTGTCTAGCTTGTGGCATGTGTCACAAGTAGCTTGGCCGTCTGTGTGTATGGTTGGCAGCAGACTGGGGGGAACAGGCAACACATGGGTAGGGAGCAGAAAGCAGAGGATCTGATCGGGCAGGAGAAGGGGATTGGAGTGGCACTCAGGCAAGGTGCAGGGCTAATTTGTGTCACGCTTGCCAAAAAGGTTGGCCCATTGTGGTCTAGAGAGAGAGTTCTGACACTACAAGGTTTTGTTTGCAGGGGCAAGCAAGTAATGTGGGAAGTGGAAGTACCGCAAACATTTCCCCCTTTTTCTTTTACACTTTCATACAAAAATAGTTATGCTGCTTGTCCTTACAGTTACGTGGATAACTTCAGATATGAGTTTAAAATTACTGCACTGGAACCTATCTGAAGCAGTAGATCTGAAAAATGTGAACTGCCTCATTCATCTCTGTAAAGGTTTTGTGAATGGCTGACATGATTAAAGATGACAGTTGAGGAATTCTTCCCTGAGGATTAGACTAATGGGAAGGAGCTGGGTTTATAATCCCTTTGCTGAGGAAGGACTCGCTAAAGCCAGGTTACTACCAGACATGAAAAACCCATTTACTAAGTTTTTTTTGTGATCAATTTATAGTTTGAACATGAAGATGTTTGTTGGTTTTAGTGTTCACTAAAACATAAATATCCATTGCTTCTTTCTGTGCTATTTGCATATGATTTTTTACATGCATGAATCAGGATTTCATAAGATTTTAAAAATAAATTTAGACTGCCTGAATTTTAACAAGCTACTTTTGCCTCTGAGAAAATCTGCTGTGCCTACAACCAATTAGCAACTCAAGACAGTCTCATTAATCAGTCATGTTAATACAGGAAAGATAACTTATTACACAATTGAAACTGAAGTATATTTTGCATGCAGTACCTTTGGGTATGTTGATAAGGTAGTGTGAACTACAAAGTCGTCTCTTGATTAATTTGTAGAGTAGGGAAAATTCATTATGGAGAATGAGGAGTCTCAGAGAGAGCTGTGAAAATAGCCTAGAAGGAGTTTGTCAGTTTGGAAAATTTGGGAACCAGTGATGGAGAGAAACTGTAATCTTCCATGAATCCAGCAGCTGTCTTTAATAGCAGTCTGAAACGTTTGTGGGTCATCTCCCACTTTCAGGTGAGGAACCTTCCAAACATCTGAGAGGCTAAGGTCCTGTCTCTTGGATGGTCATTTTCTCTTGTGTCTATGTGAATCCTTTTAGTCCCTGTAACTTTTTTAAAATTATTATTGAGAATATGGTAACTATCTCCAAGGAGATGTATTTTTAAAAAGTGTGAAAAAATCCACTTAATGCTCACCCATTTCTTTAGTTCTTATATTTTTCTTAAACCAGAGTTGCTTTAGGGCAGGGGCAGGCAATTATTTTAGCTGGAGTGCCACTTAATGAATTTTGATGAGCTGTTGAGGGCTACACAGGTAGCCCTGCCCCTTGACAGTTGCCCGGCCCCATGGTTGCCATTTTTGGACCGGAAATCCTGCCCCTAACCCCTGACTTAAGTCCCTCCCCTTGTCTTGCAAGTACTCTTTTTAGGGGGGGGGTTGCCATCTTGAAACTGGAAAGAAACCAAATCATGTACTAAAATCAAACATCTGCTATAACATATTTTAATTTTATTTAAAAAATATTTTTGCCCTGATTATATGTGCACTTGTGTAGTGTATCTAGAGGCTATTACATAACAGCTCAAAGTACAGGCTTACTCTTGTATGTTGTGTGTGGGGAGGTAAGGGGGTGTGGTTGGGAAGTGGGTATGGTGGATAGGGTGTGGGGCGTGTGGAGGGGTGTGGGTGTGGGGTATGTGGTTGGGGCAGGGGTTTGTGGGAGAGTTTAGGTGTGTGTATGGGTATGGTCGGGGTAGGAGTGTGGGGACTGTGGGATCGTGTGAGTGTGTTTGGGGATATGGTGGGGGATGGGGTGTGTGGGAGGATGTTTGTGTGTGGGTATGGTGGGGGTGTGGGAGTGTGTGTGGGGGTGGTGGGAGGGTGTGGCTGTGTGTTGGAGGTATGGTGTGGGGGGGGTGTTGGGGGGCAGTCCTCAGCATCCCCAGAGTGAATGAGTCCCTGGATCTGCATGTGGTGGCAGCAAGTGGGACCAGCCCTGCCCGGCTCCATAGTGCTCAGCTCCCCACACCCTCACCACAGTTCCCGGCCGCTGGTGGTGGCAGTGTCTGGGGCCAGCTCCACCCTGCCCCGTAACATGCTGCTTTGGCCCAAGCCCCTGGCTGCATGTGGCAGTATGCAGGGCCAGGTCCACCCATAGCACATGGTTCCCCGCACTCATGGCCCCTGTACCCCCAGCGAGAGTCCGTGGCCCTGGCCTGGGGGGCCCTCACTCGCATTGCCAGGCTTGCAGGCAGGGAGGCTGGGGACAGCCCTGGAGCAGCTGGGCAGGAGCCTCAGCCAGACAGAGCCTTCTTGTATCTAGTGCCCCTTGGCTTGCGGGGCTGGGCCAGGTCAGGCCAGGCTGGGTTTGGGGCATGGTTGGTTAATGAAAAGAGCTGCACCTCCTGAATAGAGGCACCGGCTTGTGGGGGTGGGGAGGGGTGGGCAGCAAGGGCCAGGGCTTACAGGGGGCTCATGGAGGGGCCCCGGGGTCAGATGGAATCGCCTAGTGGGGCCAAATGCAGCCCATGGGCTGTATTTTGCCTGCCCCTGCTTTAGCGGCTGCAGCCACAGCACTATAAGTGGGATTTTCAGAAATGCCTATGGATGCCTGTAGACATGTGGGGAGGCTGCTCTGACGTGCTGTAATTACAGAGCGTCAGAGCAGACTCAATTAATTGCCCCCGCAACAGACTCAATTAATTGAGTCTGCTGGAGCATGCTAATTAGCACTCTGTCAGCTTCTGCTTCTCGTGTGTCAGTGTCCCCGTGGTTCAAAGTGGTGGCGGGGGCACTTCAGCTAAAGCTCGTTTGAGTACCCCTGCCGCCATTTTGAAGTGCAGGGACTGATGCACAAGATGCTGAGGGTGCTTTGATAAGAGTGGCTCTTGGAGCCGTTTTAATTAAAGCGTCCCTCTCCCACCCCCGGTGCATGTGTAAAAATGCCACCAGATGCATAACTGCTTCTGGGCCCTTGAGTATAAGTAAGGTTGGGGGAGGGGAGTACAGCGTTATATTGGCAGAGACATGAAGTATTTCACTTGAGTTTTCACACCCGGTGAGAGGGGAAGCTTAGATTCCAGTGCTGGCCCCCGACCTAGTCGGGTACACTGCATGAAGCACTGGCAAGAGCATGCTGCTTTCTCTAAAAATAGATACTGATAGTTTATTTGTTTGACAGCTTTTAACAACAAATTATTTACAATAATTACCCTCAAAGTAACAGTTGATATTTTGTCCTGTTTATGCTTCAAAATTGCCTGTTTTAATTTCAAAATAATAATGTCCCCCTTTATATTATTACCCCCCTCATTATTGTACTACTTTAGTTATATTAACAACTGTTTCTTTTTATCCATTTATATTCTGTTGTTATATTCTCCATTTATAGTCTGCGGTACCCAGGGAACTACCAAAGGCGCAGTCTCCATGGTCTCTCGAGGCCGATGATTGCCAATGATGATTCTGTTGTTGTCTTAGCACTTTTTTGTGCTTTGTGGGTTCATTTATAGCTGCTGTACAAAGAGGTGAATTGATTTTTTTAAAAACTAAGAAAGAACCAAATATATTCTTTCAGACCACTCAGCAGGATCAATAGCCTTCTAGCTTCTCCTTCATGACCCTTTTCCTGATGAGCTGCTCTGCTGCTATTGCTTATTCAGTGCTTACTGTACATCTGGGGCTGCAAAAGGAAACCTGATACATGCCCCCCAAAAACTTATGTTGTAGAAGAGTTTTTTTAGGTGACAGAAAAAAGAAGGCAGCTGGAACTAACACAAGTTAGCAGTGGGGCAGAAATGTTTGAGGACACTCTGGTCAAGCTTCTCACAAGCGTTGTAGTTTTGAAGAAGGGTTTGAGAGAAGAAAGGAGGCCTCTTAGCTATGAGGAGATGGTAGTATTAGGAAGTGGCCGTTGAAAAAAGCATAAAGAAAAAAGGAGGTGGCAGATAGCAAGAAGTTGGTTTGGAGGGTGATTTAGGGAATGTAGATAGAAATGAAACGATGAACTTGTAACGTCCTTCATTATTAGTTTGCCTTTAAGTTATTAGAAATAACAAGTGGATGTCTTTAACTGCACCGACTATCATTACATTTCTTTAGCAGCTGATGTGAAGAAAAAGCAATGAAAATAGAAAAAATAATAATTGGAATTTTCTCATGTATTTTTTTTCCCCCTAGCATCTGTAGCATCCTCCGCCAGTCAGTTTTCTCTCTCAGTAATTATCCAGATGAGAGGCAGGGCTTTCTCATCTTTTTCTCTTTTCTTTTACATTTTATGATTTTTTTCCTATTGCTTTACAAACTCCCTCCTTTTCTCTCGAAAAGGTTAGTCATTTTTTAATTTATACCCCCAGAGATTGTAAGTAACTTTTTTGAAGGGATAGTCTAGTCATTTTATTGTCTGTGTACAAATGCCACAGTTTCACATATTTGTCAGTAATAGCCGCAGATTATTAGTGAGAAAAATAAATTTTTACTCTTTTTTACTCATGTGAGGCCTGTACAACCAAGGTAGCTGAAATGGAGGGACCTGGACTGGGACCTATGGACAGAATAGTGATTTCCCAGGTGATACTGAGCACTTCATTTGAAGCCAGTGGGATTGCACACATGGAGCAGGACTTTATCAGAGGTGACCTACAGGACAGAAACAGCTTTGCTTCAGTCTTTGAGCTGCAGGTTGAGATACCATGACTGACCGTTCTTTTTTTTTTTTAGAAGGGGTCTTGCTGCTCATTTCAGAAACAATTGCAGAACCTCCTGATTTCACTTTAACAACATGTCTCTTCAGAACAGGATGTAGCTTAAAATTCAGGCTCTCCTTATGTCTAAAAATGAGATTCTCACTTTCATTCATTCAGTCACAACAGTTTTTCAAGGAGCCGAATCCCCTTGTATGTCTCTCTTCATGAGCATGCTGCAACTCCATGGTAACTATGTTAGTATGAGACAAACACTGCCAAGTTTCCACAGCAACGTCGGTGCAGCTTCTGGCGTAAAAGATGGACCAGTTCTGTGATTAATATGTTCTGATTCTAGAGTCATTCCAATTTGCCTTAGATGGGGGAAGAAAAAAGACCTTATTACCCTTTCCTTAATGAAATTACCTTCAATCAGGACAAAGGATGCAGTGGGATTTGCTTTAATTTGTTTTCTCCTGTTTCCAGAGACAGGACATTTTTTAAGATGCTTTATTTCTTTTATGCATTAACTAAATTCAATGACACTTTAGGAAAGAGGGTAGTTTTCTTTTTAAGTGAATTCTTTTCTGTTTGGGGCAAATATTGTTGGATATTTGAATGTGCTTATGATAATCTAAGGTTAAAGATTGTGGTTTTGAATCTGCTGCATTCAAATCCATAATATGTTCAGTGGTTTAAGTTTTTTTTTTTTCTCACTGTGCTTGGAGAGCATACAACAAGCATGGTTTTTATTACTTATGGGGATAAAAGCTGTCGCTATTAGTTGAGTGGTCTTGTAAGAATACTCCTGTCACATCAATGTCGAAATTCATACACAAAGAGGGCAAGGAGTCATGTTTTAAAAAATGTCCGTTAATTTGGGATTGCCTCTATTTTAGGGTATCTTGCAGGGCCAAGATTTGAACCAGTGTTGGCTTCCATTTAGGTCCATAGTAAGGGGCCTGTGGGTTGAGTTCTGATGTCTTTTGAAAGTCCATTTTTACAGGGGAGCTGTCAGCTGTGGAGCACTTTTAAAAATCTGACCTTTATGTAAATGCCTATGTTGTGACTGGGTTCTTTTTTTGAAAATCTGGTCCAAGCGTGAGAGCTGAGCATTGGGATATCAGGGAGTGGATATCTAACATTCAGAGAAGTCATTGGGAGTTACTTCTAAAAGGTAGGCTCCAGCCTTCCAAATGAGTAGTTTGTATTGGTTAGAAGACATGCAAATGCATAGTTTTTAAAAAAGACTTTATCCCTAGAGACTGACAAACAAATCACAGTACAGTAGCTAACAGGGATTTGAAGAGAGAGAGGTAGTTAATCATGCTGGATAGATATCTGGCTGGGGTATTATGATCCCAGCACTCATTCCTGCCGGGCTGGGGGTCAGATTTGATGATCTGTTCAGGTCCCTTCTGACCCTAGAAACTATTAAACTACTATGTTAGTCTGAAGTAAGGCAGAAGACAGGGCAGGGTGGCACTGTGGGACATTTGTACACTTGCTTGCGCCACAGTGCCGCATACTTTTAGAAGTGCCCAGCGCTGTGGTGCATGCAGTTATATAAGTGGTAAAATGCACGTCAGCGCTGAGAAAATGGTGGCGGTGCATTTTGAACTAAAACACATTGGAGGTGTTTTAGTTCAAAAGTGCACTGCTGCTATTTTCTGTGCACCGATGCAAATTGCACCACTTATAAAACTGCATGTGCATGGAGGAATCACCGTGCCCCCACCAGCCTCTCTGCTGTAAGCAGGCAACCCTTCCCCCCCCAGTCTGTTTCATTTACTACTGGGCTGTGACCTGGGCTGGAGACAGTCCTAAGGGAGGGAGGACCTGCTCCCTTTGTCTCATTTTCCTACCCTTGTGGGTCATGTGACTAGTTCTCTCACCTGGCCAGTCTTATGTCATTTGGAAGCACCTGTCCGTCACCAAAGGGACTGCTTCTGGTGGGAACTTAGTGATGAGGTCACAACAGGGATATACAAGATCCCTTCTTCCTGGAAGTGGGGAAGACGTGTTTTGGGGACACAGCCAGCTAGCCATGGGGCCTCTAGAGCAGGCTCAATCATCCCCTGGACAGAATTGTGAGCAACGAACATGAAATGTAGCAGGGAAGTTAGAATCTAGTGTTTTAGTTGCTTGTCAAAAGGCTGCCAAGACATTTCTGTTTGCTCTGGGATTTTCTTTTGATACTTCTCTGACTTGTACCTATTCCTAAGCCTGCCCTCTCTACCCAATAAACCTATCTATTAGCCAGCCTTGTGATACATGCTTAGGCAAGTTTGGGAATGCCTTTTTGCTCCCTTTACTTGGTTGACTGAGAGGCTACTTTCTATGCTTCAGGCTAATAGAAGCACTCCAAGATCCCAAGGTCTACAGGGCTTGTGTTTCCCAGGTAGCACAGGGCCCAGACAAAGACTGGAGTCCGGGTGGTGGCAGCGCTACCCCAGGCTTGTGGTTGTGCTCCAGGAAAGGGATCAATCATACATAGGTGCCCCAAGGGAGGCACTTGAAGCTTGGATTTTGGCTGGGTGCAGTGAGGTAGGTGGCTCAGTGCAGGAGCGACTCACCACAGTGCGAAGCAGTGCAGTGTGTCAGCTTGTGTGCAGAGAGGACTTGATTAATTGAGTCTGCTCCATCCTGCCAGATTTCCAGTGTGTCACAGGACAAAAAGATATGTGTATAAATGCCCTTGGAGACAACTTGTTTGGAGAGGCTTGAGGTTTTTTATGTTATAGCCTACCTCATTGGATGCTATGAATGGACTGGCAGAGAGCAGGGGTGGGTTGAAGAGCTGAAAAGCAGTTAACCCATTGAGGGACATGGAGGTTATAAAAGCTAGTTCAAGTAATAGGATAAGAATCCAGTCTCCACTGAGACCATACTTAACCCAGTCCAGTCTATGGGTGACTTCTTGTTATGCAATTTCATATTCAAGTTGTTTTTTTAAAGTTTTGTCATTTAAGAACAGCTACTCTGAGATCAACGATGGGATGTCCAGAGAGGTTAAAGGGTTCTGCCACAGGCTTTTGTCTTTCTGGAATTAATGTCAAACTGGTGTCCATTCATTTTTTCACATAGGGATCACCCTGTCTGTCCATTGTAGACAGCAGAGGGGTATTGTAAGCTGATGGTATATATGGCATTGGTAGAGGAGCAAGTTAATGAATCCTGGATGTTACAACCTGTGCTGTTTGGTCCAGTCCTTTCCTTTGTGACAAGATATTTAGCCAAATTCGCAAATTCATTGGAATCTGACAGTGCTGCTGCTGCTACAGCCTCGAACTTGCAACTTCATGGGTGGGATGTCAGCTGTGCACCTTAGTGCCCGCTGTAAGCCAGGACAGAGATTTGAATATAGGCATCCCTATCCACACTCTATATTTAGCCTGTTATTATGTGCTGCCTCTCATTGTCTGACTGTGAGAGACTTCTTAGTTTTCCCATGACAAAATTTCTGTTAGATGATATATATTTCTCAAACTAGGATGTATGTATGTGTATTCCATTCAAAAATATATATTTTTTCTGTCTTCATTAGTCATTGTCTGGAATCACTATGACTGATTAAGTCAGGACTGTCCAGTTGGCAGCCCATAGGCCACATGCAGTCTTTAAACTTCTGCCCAGCCACTGCTGCTCCCATTGCTCCTGTTATGGTAGCTGATGTTTCTGCCCCCCCTCCCCCCTTCTGGTTTCTGTTTTCTGCCCCCATTTCCTTGGGATGGGGTGGGCCAACATGGAGGGAGAGAACCTGGGAATGGGTCAATGCTGCCCATGCTCCATTTGTCGTTGTAGGAGAGGAGCCAGGTTTACATATGTGTGGTTGCAAGAGAAGCTGGGTTATGTGTGCAGACAGAAGAGGAACCAGGCTGCCTGCACTGTGCAAGTGGTGACGGGGAGCGGGCTGCTTGTGGCAGGATCTTGGGAGAGTTGCTCCACAGTGGCTGCATCTACACAAGACGATGACTGTGCAGTAGCTCATTATTACTGCACAGTAGTATCACGTGGCACAAAGCATGATGCGACATTACTGCGCAGTAGTAACCAGCTACCGTGCAGTCAGCGTCACCAAAAAGCTGTTAGGGGATGCTACTGCACAGTAACACTGGTTACTGTGCAGGCATTTAGTACTTGTGTATGCAAGTACTAAATGACCGTGAAATAAGAACTGCACAGTCAGCATCTCATGTAGACACGGCCAGTGTGGCCCACAGTGCATGCAGCCTGGGATCTCTGGCCCCTGCCAGCCAGAAGATGGACAGTTTTGAATTAGGTGCTGGTGGTCAAGTGATGCAGCTGTGATGGTCCAGGAAATATGAGACGCAAGGATTTTTTGTGGGTGATATCTTTTATTGGTCCAACTGCATGGTTGGGATGGACTTAGACAAGATGTTAAATGCAGTGCATTTTTCTTCAGGTCGAAAACTGAAGATTTGAAGGTTGTGCTACATTAGAACATTTGTCTACATGTACCCCAACCATGCAGTTGGTTCAGTAAAAGATACCACTTACAAAAATCTTACGACTGATTAGTCAGTTGCTAGTGTTCTTATTTTCTGTGTTTTTAATGAGACGGGAACAGAATAGTTGATGGTATGCACTATTTTTATGTAAATATTAGAAATGGGGACTACAGCAGTAGTGGGGCAGAATACAATCTGTTTTAATAAGTATGTCTATTTTAGGCTAATTAGTACGTCCTGCATGATAAAGTCCTGATCCTTGATTGGAAATCCAAGACACTACCTAATAACATTATAATAATTATTATATGTATTTATTCATCCTCATTGGGTCCAGCTTGCTTTAATTTCCTATCAACAAAATATTTTTTACTTGATTAATTCAATAAATAAGTGTTTTCTTTTGATACAAAAAAAATGTTCAAGATGAACTGTTCGTTTCAATATCTTTGATTTTTTTCCCCTTTGTGCACACTGTCTCCAAAATCAATGCTCTAATTCCAGAGGAAGATTTCTAAGATTGTATCAAGATCCTGTTCAATTTTACCTGGTGTTTTTATTGTGGATAAATATTTTAAAAACAAATGGAAAATGTTGTTTGACATTTAAATGAAGCTGCTAATAGGGAGAAGTTTTTCTTGAACTGTGATATTAGGATTTACATAATGGTCCTCATTTGTATATCTCAATATTTTTTATAAAGAAGGATAAATGTTACCAAATCCATTTTTCTGATTGAGAAAACTCAGTGTAGTTATTCATCTAAGGTCAGTGTATTGAATCTATGTAAGAGCTGGGGATATAACCCATTTCTCTTTATTCTGAAACCCAGAGTATCCTGACTACTAACAGTACTGCTTCTGCAGATGACAGGCTTGGGCACACAGATGAGTGTGCTCTGACTGTGCCACTGATGCTTTACCTTTTTGTACCATGGGCCTGCTGCATGGCATAGGGCCAGTCTATGGGCTGGATCAGACCCCACAGGTGTGTCCACACATGCAGGGGTGTGCACTTGCAGCAGCTCAAATAGCAGTGGTGCAGACATGTGCCAGAGATTTGTACCTTAGCACACATGCCTGAATGTGCACTTTGGTGTGGGGCAAATTGTGCCACTTAGGGCAAACTGACCCTGCTCAGCTGTTCCCAGATCTTTAGCCAGGGGGAGCTAGAGCCTGGGGCCAACACCTATGCTGGCCCCAGCAGTATAAAAACCTGTCCTGGTTAGCAGCTCAGGGCTACTTGCCCTCAGGAGCTTCAGAGGCCCTGCCAGTTGGTATCTGGGGACACTACCCCTTGTTCCAGCTGGACTGCTGAAGCAGCTCTAATCTAGAGTGGCCCCTGTACCCTCTACCCATCGCAGCAGTCTGGCAGGGGGAGCTGCTGCCTGTCTGTGACCTGCTGCCACCTGTGACAGCATCCGCCCCCTTGGCCCTGCAACCCCATGTCTGCCTGCTTGTCAGACCTGTACTGGGGCTGCACGGCCACCTGGGCTATCGTATGGGCATTGCAGCAGAGCCTCTTGCACCTCTGGGCCGGCTGCCAGTTGGCCCTCGGGCAGCACTGCTCTCGTGTCTTCTGATGCCCCCGCTCTGCCATCTGGACAGCTGTTTCCCAGAAGATATGCTTCTTGCGGTGGCCCCCTCTGAACTGTCAAACCGTGTTGTTTTGGATCTTACTCCTGTCATCTAAAGATTCTGCTTCCCTGCCCTGCTTGGTGTCCTTCAGAAATGTACTCAATGTACACTCAGCTCCTTCCTCCAACTCATTATTGGAGGTTTTAAACAGTACTGGACCCAACATGGACCCCTGAATACACTGCACTTGAGACTTCCTTTCAGTTTGATGTTGACATTGAGCTACTGATGAGTTCTCTTTGAGTATTATTATTCAACTACCTCTATTCCCATGTTTATAATAGTTCCTTCTGGACTGCTTTTCATCATCTTTATTATGAGCATGTCTGAAGAGGCAATGACAAAAACCTTAATAAAACTGAGATATATCACATCTATTGTTCATTTCCATCTGCAAAGTCCATCATCTTGTCATAGAAAGAAATCAGGTTAAGCATGACTTGCTCTTAAGAAGTCCTTGCTGGCTGTTATTTATCCCTTATTATCCTGTAGCTTACAGATTGTTTGATGTTATGTTTTAGTATCTTTCCAGCTACAGAAGTATTCCCTGGATCCTTTTTGTTCCCCCCCTTTTTTTAGAGATGGGCACGATACTTACCCTCTTCCAGTCTTCTGTGACCTCGGCTGACTTCCAAGAATTCTAAAAAAATAATAGCCAATGGCTCTGCAATTATTTCAATAAATTCTTTGTGAGCTCTAGAATGACTCATAAATTTCAAATCAGTAAGGCCTTATGGTAAACTAGGATTGTATGTAGGGGTGCACCAATAGAGATTTTTGCGGCCGATACCAATAGCAGATTTTTAAGGAAGCATATCAGCCGATACCAGTCCGATTTCCAATACAAGCCTGGCAGCATGGAGAGCTGCCTCCAGCCGACAAGTCTGGTGTGGTGGGTGGGGGAAGGGAAGGGGCATGGGGGAGCAGATCAAGGCCCCTGCGGGGAGGGAGGCGGGAGGCGTGGGGTAGGGGTTGGGTCTGGGGCTGCGCCAAGCTCTTCCCCATGGGGTGGGGCTGTGCTAGAAGGGGGCTACGGCAAATTTGTGGCTGCAGCCCCTCCATTGCCCTTTCCCAGAGCAGCCCCACCTTGCCAGGAAGAGCTTGGCACAGCCCCAGCCCGCCCTGTGCAGATCCAGGGGCACACACCCCACCCCATGCCTTCCTGCACGAACGGTGGGAGCAGTGGCAGAAGCCGCCAGACAGGTGAGTGCCGGACAAGCCACTGGACCAGCGACTCCCAGACGAGCAGCGCGTGGTGTTGGGAGCCACTCCACCCTGCCCCCCCATGCCTCCCAAATGAGCTGTGGCTCCGTCCCACACCCAGCCTCTGCTCCAGCCCCATGCCTCCCTCCCCATACGGGCCTTGATCTCCCCCCTCCCACCACACCAGACTTACCAGCTGGAAGCAGCTCTCCACACTGCTGTGGTTTTGGTCCTTGCTGCCTGTGCTGTGCTGTGGCTGTGCACATACGTAGGCCATTTATTGTCCAAATTATCGGCCAGATATGGCCGATTTCTGATATATTAAATTTTCTTTATATCGGTGCCAATCCAATATCGGACTGATGTATCGGTGCACCTCTAATTGTACGGATTCCTAAATAATCTATAATATGTTCTTTCTCTACTCTAAGATGAGTATCTTGTCCCTGTCCTGGCTGTTAATTGTGCTGTTATCAGATGGTTGGTCTCTTGTCGAGTCTGTAGTTAGAAAGTATTAAACACTTCAGTCTTCTCTACATTGTCTGTTATTAGCTTTTCCTCTCCATTCTGCAAAGGAGGTACTCTTTCCTTGGTGGTCTTCTTACTTCAGATGTATTTACAGAATAGTCTTGTTGGCTTTTATGCCCCTGCTAGTTGCATCTTAGTTTTCATTGGTTTTCCTGACATTTATAGTATGCTTGTACTATACACCTGTTTTCATCTTTAGTAATGTGATCAAATTTCCCCTTTTCCTAAAATTTCTTTTCAAGTTTCACTTCACTGAAGCTCTCACTATTTAACCAAGCTAAGTTCTTGCACTACTGCCTATATGCCATTTGCATCAGGATAGTATGCTCTATTGCCCTTAATATTGCTTCATTAAGAAATAACCAACTCTTCTGGACTCTTTAGATTTGCCTCCTTTATGATCCTGCCTGCCAGTTCTCTGAACTTGTGACAGTCTGTTTTTGGACCGACACCACCCCCCCCTGCCCCGGACATATGTGTTGTGGGCCACACGCTATGCTGTGCAGTGGCCCTGCTCCCTGAACACTGCACCATGTTCTCCCAACTGCACAATGATGTCACCTCTGTGCTCTGCCTGCCATGTCATTTGCTCCCACCCACCCTGCATTGTGTGGCAGGGGCTTGCTTCTTCTTCCATTTTACTGTGTTGCTGCGCCAAGTGGAGTTTGCTTGCTTCTCCTTGCATTTTACTGTGTTGCTGCGCCAAGTGGAGTTCTTTGGTCCTTCCCTGCAGTCTGACTGCAGAATGCCTCAGCCCCCAAATAGTCCTTCTGGCCCCCAGGTGTGGGGAGCATCAGTGGAAGCAGGAGGGAGGTAGAGTCTGGAGAAGGCGGCAGCTGCTGCTGAAGCAGTAGAGGAGCAGTATCTGGACTGGGTGCAGTTGCTAAGTGGACAGCCCTGTTTTATATAAAAGCTTTGTGGTAAGACTGCTTACCCAGGACAGTGGGAACCCTAGGACTGACTGTATCATAATGGTTCGGGCATTTGACTGGGAGGGGACAGTCCTAGATTCTGGTCCCTGTCCTATTTTCTGCACTATTTACGTGCATTTTAGGTTGAAAAGTCATTGGAGCATAGCAGCTACAGACACTTAGACTAGGGATCTTTTCAGAGTGAAATGGAGAAACTGATGATTCTAGGCAGTTAAGAGGTTTGGCAGCTTCAGGAGCAGGGTCAATCTGGATTGGTTTTTTTGAGATTCAGATACTTACGTTCCACCGAAATCCCATATGTGTCGATTTGGATTTGGCTCATACCCTCCTCATTCCTGTTGACTTTTAAAAATGGGACTTAGCTGTCTGAGTTATTTAGGATTTGCAAGACCAAGCAGAGCAACTCGTAAGTGTCTTTAAAAATCTGGACTTGAAATCACACAAGACACCCTTTGGCAGATGGGGAATTGAATCTATTCCAAAGTGTTGGGGAGTGCACTAACCACCTGACCATCCTTCCTCTCACCTTGCCCTGTTGGACGAGGGTACTTCATGTGTCAGGCCCATCAGTCACTGGCATCACTGCTAATACTAAAAATGAAATTGCCAGAGGTGGTGCTGTGTTTTGTTTTTGTTTTGTTTTTTTTCCGTGCAAAACCTATTCACTAGGAACATTACTTCATATGAATTATTGTTCTGCTTTCAGGTAGTAACCAACTTTGGTCACTGTTGACTTGGGCTGGATTTCAACTGGTGAAGCAAAGGTAAAATGCATATTTCCAGCACCAATCAAAAATCTCTATCAAAATAATATTCTCTAGCTTATTCTTTCTAGCTGAGTGACAGTCCATGCCACTCTGTATCTTGGTACAAAGCTAATCCCCCTTTTGTTTCTCTCATGAATGCAGATTACTTTGTCATCTTCTACATGGTGCTCTAAATGTCATTTATGGGACCTTTGGTAGCTGTATTCTTTTCATTTCTACCTTCTGGGTTGTTTGACTCGTGAAAGCTTGATACTGTGGGCTGCTTGTTGTTACTACTTATGTCCTGCATTTTAGTTTGTCTTTGGGGGTTGGCTTTCTATTCTTGGAACCTTGCAAATATTTCGGATAATCAGGCTTTTGTTTGGCAAGTGCTTAACACACACTGTAGGCCTTTTGTGAATTATTGTTTAAAAAAATAATAAAAGAATGACTAATAGAGCATGAACAGTGCTTGTCACACTGTAGTCCATTGTATAACTGTTGAGAGCAAGATTTGCATTCCTAGAAAAGCATGTTCACGGTCAAAATATAGGGCACTCTCTTTATTGCTCATGGGAAAACGTGTACTATATAATTCAGCTCAGGATGCTACTTAAAAGCATCAACTTTTTAAAAATGACATTTTCTTTCCTTGGAACACTGAAGTCGTATTGAAACCCTGGTTTGCTTGGCAACAGAAGTGAATCTTTCATTCAGGCAAGTTGCGCGGGGGCTATTTAAAGTCTGTCACACACACAATAATTTATTTGTTTAAACGGGTTCTTTTTAAAGATGAAGTTTATCGCTGACGTTGCCAGCCTTTTTGAATGGAAGGGTACATTGCTAAGATTATATAACATTCTGCTCCTCTGAGTGCCAGAGAGAGCCTGGCAATTGGCTTTTTCTTATTTCAAAAGAGTGTTTGTGTATGGCTTTATTTTTTGAGGTTTGTAACAAGTCAAGCAGAGGTTAAAGCAGGTCTCTAAAATGTTTACAGAAAACATGAGGTCTGCCTAGCTCTTAAATAGGGTCAGTTATACATGCAGTGTAAGTATATGTGCGGTGTGCTGCATGTCTTTAAGCTTAGGAGTGCATGTTCTGTATAACAGATTTTGTTGCTATCAATATGTATTCTCTTTTGTAAATAATATGATGTTTTTCCTTGTCTGTTTTGCCATGGAGAATTGGGCTTGAGTTGTTGATTAGTGGGGATTCAGCTTCCCTCATCTACTTTACCAATTTAGACTGCTTAAGCTTTACAGAGTTGGGACTGTCACTTCTGTACACAATGGGTCTCAGTCTTTGGTTGAGGCCTGTGGACACTAGCGTTATACAAATTAACTGCATCTAATGAATACTTTAATTGAGGCGGCAGAAAATAATTGCATTCTTGTGCGGTATTTCTGACCCCGAAGCTGGATCTTGACTTAGCAAAGTAATAAACCACCTGGAAAAATGTTCCTCTGAAATAGGCCCTTAGTGCCATTTAATGGGCTACTGAATAGTAATTGGCGTGGTTGAGTGAGTGAGGGATGCAGCATTAACTTCAATGGTTTGGGTCCTTAGTGAGAGGCTACATGGAAATCTTAGTTTAACAGCAGGCTGGAATTCCTCTCTTGGGATAGCACTGGCTGGATGGAGCAGAAGTGTTATTGTTAAGTAATGGGTGCTATTTTGTCTTCATTTGTTTTGGTATGACCTAAAGTTTCATTAGTATGCCTTTGCCTTTGCTTTCTCTTAATGAGAAACAGGAGTGCGGAAGACCATCGAAGGAAAAGTGTTGTTATTTGGGGTTTTGAAAACAAGCAGTAAGTGCTAACTAACTTCATGCACAGCCTAACTTTAGGCACAGTCAGGTACTAAAGGTGTGGCTGAGCATGGCCATATTATAAATTCAGACTAATTACATATGGGTACTCAAGCATCTGGAACTTCCAAATTAAATCACGCTTGCATCTAGTCAGCATTAATTTATAGTTCCCCCCCCCCCCCCCCC
>NW_005841908.1:2254237-2262116 GCF_000455745.1 Alligator sinensis
AGAGTGTGCACATAATGAGAAACTTTTCCATTTCCTCTCTTCCGGTTTCTCTAAATGATACTTTGCAGTGCTACTCCCATTGTTAATCTCTGTAGTTGAAACAGCAGAATGGTACATTTTATTGCCTCTTCTACCCTATCAGTTTAGTGGCTATACAAGCAAAATGCACAATTTGATACCTCAAAAATGGTGCAGGTGTCTCATGCCAGTTAGTGTTTGAGCATCTCAAACCTTTGCAAGCAAAATCCAGCTGCTTGTTTCAGCAAGAGGAAAGGAATATTCATAGGCAAGTTGCTGGAGAATCAGCCCGGTATTAAATGAAGTAGTTTTACTTGTTTTGCTCCTGGGAATAGGACTTGTTGAGATTTGCATACTTCAGTACCACCAATTAGTCTCCAAGTGGCTGTATTCAGGCATCCAAAATAACACTAGTTTGATTTTTTCAGAAGTTCTGTGCATCTACAAGCCTTGCGGCGTCTGCTGATAATTGTCAGTGTTCACAACCTCTGAGAAACAGGTCACACTTATAGTTAGGTGTCTAAGTAAGAATTTAAGAGAATAACTAGGCACTTGTGTTTGACACTTCTTGCTAATCCCTTATATTTCTAAGAGAATTGAAGATGTGTCATTCTTGACCTTCAGAGCTTGAACAAATGTCACAGAAAAAAAAAGTAGTTTTGGATAATTGAGAAACATTTACAGCTTTGAGAAACATTAACCCAGTCTCTAGCTCAGCCAGACTGGTTGAGGCTCTCATTCTATAAGACCTACATCTTCCTGTTCTGTTGTTCAGGAGGTGGGACCCTCTAAGATGCAGGTTAGGAAATGATATTTCTTAGTAATCACAGATTCTGATGGTTGTTTTGGCTTTGTACATTCCCTCAGTGTTATGATTTATGACTAATAGTGTTACGATTTATTCTAAAGTGTGTCAAATGTAGTCGCATACAAAAAACTAGAACTCTCGTTTCCAAAGTGCTATCTTTTATTAGACCAACTGGGAAATCGCAAGAAAATTTTCCTTTTCTGCAAGCTTTCAGGATCAAAGTCCCTTTATCAGGCTCTGGGAAAAGTATAGATGGTACAAGATAGTAAAAAGTCCCCATAGGTAGGAAATAAACTTCATTTTTGCACAGAGGGAGCTGAAGATGGAAGGCTGTCCCTCTGGGCCCATGAGGATGTCTTTGTGAACTGTGCTGAGTAGCTTTTTGATGTGTAGATCAGGTCGAATTCCTTCCCTGGAGGTATCAGATGGCAGGCAGGGAGGTAAAAAATCTTTCTTGTTCTGAAGTGAAGTTTAAAATCTAAAATCAGCTAAAATTCGATATCTTCCATGTTTCAGGGGTGTACTTGGTAGCCACATTGGTACCATTTTGGAACCAAAGAGTTCTAGTTTTTTGTACGTCTTCTTATCTCAGACCAACACGGCTACCAAGTACACCCCTGAAATGTTGTCACAGAGTTTCATGTACAACTTGTAAAAAGTGCTTCCCTTACTGTTTTACAGGATCATAAAACCTGCCAGGAAAGTTCATGTTGTATACTTGGGCTGCGAGACAACTCTTGGAAGTGTGGGCATGAATAGGATTTTGAAAAGGGGGGTGCAGATGGTCTGATACATCATTACATATAATGCACGCTTGTCTCCTGGTAAAAAGAAACTAGAAGCTTTACTAATATGCTAGGGACCTAGGGCTATAGTGTTCAGTTTAAGATTGAAGCAAAAACAAATGTAAGTTTTAGAACATGCATTACCTTGCTATATCACATACTGTGTGTTAAAAACCAAAACAAGATACGCACAAATAATCAAAATATGTTGTTTCTTTAGTCCTGTAGTCATTAAAAGGTAAATGTACATCTCTCTTTCAGACTCATAAAAGAAAATCAAGCTTTCTTGAGCATTTTAACAGTTCATCCAATGTTTTGCTGAAAGTTATTTTCACACCTGGGCTAATGTTTTCAAACTGGAGTTAATGATTTAGGCAGAGTTAAAAACAGTCTTCAGGGCTGTGAAATAGGAGCTACATTACCAGGAGCAGCTAACACACAGGAGCATTGCAGAAGAAAGAATGGCTTGGTTAGTGGAATACTAAGACTATTAAAGAAGGAGAGAGGGTTGTTAACATCTGTGGAATGAAGAATTTAAAAGGAATCAGGTGGATTATAATGAGCCATGACTCAGTTGACTCCCGCGCTGCTGCCTGAATAGAAATGCTGCTGCCACTACCAGGCAGTTTGTTTTAAGCCTTGGGTGGGCCATGAATCAAAGGGGGTGCAACTGCACCACTGCATGCTCCCCTGACTCGACTCTGTTCCTGCTTGGAAGTAAAATCATTCTGAAAATCTCTTAGGTTGTCTCCTCTTCTGTGGAGCAATATCAAAAGTTCAGGTTATTTCAGTACAAAGATCAAAACTGCCTGCTGCAGCAGGAGTCCTGATACTGGGGTGAGCACTCACTCCTGCTTAAACAATTGATTGGGCTGCATCAAGCTGGAGCTTGTCCTCACCTTCCGTATCCTTTACAATGTGATTTCCTACAGCTTGTTTGCCGCCTTAGCTGTTCTTCTCCTTTGTTACAGTGCTCTTTAATCCCTGTGCTGCCAAATTGTCTGCTGCTTCCAAAACAACATTTTTACTTTCTTCCCATATATATCCATGCAGAATTAGCCTCTTCTCCTTCAAATGCCTTCTACAAGAGTGTGAACTAATGAAGACTGGGCCAAAAGCAAGTACAACTAGGGGATAATGTGATTAGGTTGGTTTAACGTATGATTATATTGCTTCTCTTGTATGCAGCTGCTTTTCATCGATTGTGAACTCTGTAACAGGGATTGTGTGTTACTAAACTTGGAAACCAGCTAGCCAGTTGCCTCATCGGAGCTATTCTAGTGGGAGGAGGAGGTTAGAACAATGGCAGTCTAATAATAATAACAGCAGTGAGCACCTTCTCTGCAGCTGAGCCATTGCGTTTGGGTCCCATTCTGATTCCCATAACACTTGCATATAACTGCTCTACGTAGCTCAGAACTTAATAATGAAGGCAGATACTAGAAGGGAACATTGCTGATTATATCCTCTGGACAAATTAGTTTATTATTTGAAGCTAATTATTAGAAATTAATTTAAATAGCTAGTCAATGTGAAATATAATGACCAGGATGAGCAGCAAAGTTTTATATAGCAATGTTTTCTGTATCCCAAAACTTCTTGTGTTTAGGGTGACATGTTGGAATTGAGTGAACAAAAATGAACAAGCAAAACATCTCAGGGAATTTTTCCAAAAAATTGTTTGACCTGCAGACATCTCTGTTCTCACTCAATGGCAATAGACTGGGAAGTATGTAGCGCTCTAGGACTGCAGTATAGGGTCAGTCTAGTTTTTAGGGGATAGTCAGGCGGCTGAGGTACATTGTGAAGGATTAGCAATTTAAGTATACAAGTAGATAAATTAATTAGCTCTAGGTAAAAGGGCTCCGTGGTGCATCAGCAGCTTCACAGCCATAGCCTCCATGCAGGCTTTTATCATTATGATATTTTAGCTATCTTTCACTGAGGGCTAAGAGTCTGTGGGTTGGCTTTCTTCCACCATGGGGTAAGAATAAGCACACAGCTCTTCAGCTGATAGTAATTGGTTTAGTCCCATTCATATATCCCTGCCTAGATCTGACCATCAGAATTCCCAAACTTACAGTCACCCCTCAGCAAGTTTTCAAAACCACTTGCACTGAACCACTTGCACTGAATCGCTCAGTTCTGAAAGATTCCCGAGCCACATCACTCATGTTCCACACACAGCAAATTCTTCCCTCATCACCTTATTTCTCCATCTCCCCACATACTTGCAAATATAGAGTGTTTTTGCAGTGCATCTCAAAGGTTAAGAATTTAAGAGTTTGGACAGTGAAGGAAAGGGATTGTATGCCATAAGCACACTCTCTCCTGGTAGAGGCATCTCCAGATGGAGTACCAGCAGGATGAAGCTGCTTGTCCAGTAGCCTAGGCAGTAGCTTAACTAGAGGTGAGCAGGTGGGGCACCAGCCCCAGCTGCCAATTTAGAGGGTACACCAGATTGGTGGCCCCCAGGAAGTCTGTGCCATGGCAGTAGAATGGGAAGTATTCTCTCTGGTGGTCAGCACTTCCACTCTGCTCAGGGTGCCAACTCCTAGCTCTACTCATGGCTTTGAAGGTCAAAGTGTCCTCCTTGTATTCCACCCAGGAGTCCACGCAGCCAGTGCAGCACATGGACCACTAGTATTTTGTGCATCCCATGAAAATGCCCCCTAATAGATGGTCTTCCATATTCTGGACTGATGGCAGATTTTGAATGGTCCCATGGTTCTGCCCCATCAAAGCACCTATATGGTGGTCTAATTTTGGGAGGAGAAAGGCAGAAGATAGGATATAGAAACTATGACAAAGGTTAAATGATCTGCCCAAGATCACACAGGAAGTCTGTGGCAAAGCTCAGGCCTTCTCATTCCTGAACTATGTATTAGCCACAAGACTGTCTTTTCTCTCTGGGGAGTATAGACCATATGACTTCATTTTTGTTTCTCATTGGCAAGAGGGGAGAACTCTGGATGATTAACTTCAATGGTTTAGCTAAAATGGTGGATAGGGACAGGTTAATTAGTTTGCTGAGCAGTGAAACTTAAAACCTGACTGATCATGATAAGAGAGAGGAAGTCTTGAGCTAACTTAGTGTAAGTTGTTTGTCTCATATCAGTTTAGTACAAATAATTAATTAGGAGTATAGAGGCACTGAGCCAAACACATGCAGTCCTATTCCTATAACGTGTATTCTGTAGGGCTACATAATAAGTGTGTGTCTTGAGTATTGTTTGCTGTATGTTCAGGAAAGGTTTATCAAAAACACTTGCTGTTGTTCTGACTTCACACTTGCTGTTGCTGAAAATTTTACCATTGACCTAGGTGAGAGCAGAGAGAGGCCAGTACTGAGCACCTCTGAAACTCCACCTTGAGCATACAAAAATTGACAAACATTAGTGGTTTGGAGTTAAGTTTGATCAAAGTGTCATAGAAAAGTAGGCCTGGAGGGACCTCAGAGAGTCTCGGGAAGTGATTCTTTCCTCTATCCAGCACTGGTAAGGTTTCACCTGGAGTTCTGTGTCCAGTTTTGGGCCCCACATTTCAAGAAAGACATGGACCGTTTGGAAAGAGTCCAGCGCAAGGCAGCAAAAACAATTAGGGGCCTTGGGAGGCAAGAAAAAACTAGGGCTGTTTAGTCTGGAGAAGAGAAAAGTTGGACAGGGGAGAGGGAGGGATTGATAACAGTCTTCAGATACGTGAAGAGTGACTTTTATAAAGAAGATGGAGATGAGCTTTTCTTTGTGGCTGTAAGGGACAGGACTAGGAGCAACAACCTAAAGCTGTGGCAGGAAAAATTTAGGCCGGAGATTAGGAGGAACTTTCTAACTGAGAGTGGTCATTGATCAGCTACCTAGAGAATTTGTGGAGTCTCCATCCTTGGAAACTTTCAAAAGCAGATCAGACAGATGCTTGGCTTGCATGGTTTAGTCAGGGATGATCCTGGCTTGAGTAGGGGGCTGGACTAGATGGCCTTGTGAGATCCCTTCCAGCCCTGCTTTCCTATCGTCTAGTCCAACCCCCTGGCAGAAACATTCCTGCATAAACTATCTCAGACAAATATATGGAAGTTAAGTGAAGATTAAACAAGGACAGAGATTCTCCATCTTTCATTGTAGTCTGTTTCAGTCCTTAACCTCCATCATAGAAAGTTCTTCCTGATATCCAGGGATACTGGTTTTCTCTCATAAAAAATTGCAAATTTTCTGATAAAACCCCCAAAATCCATGATTAAAATGAAACAGTGCTTTACATATAGGTATCAATTGAACACAATTGTGTTTTATTGATATATTTACGATGTTAAAGCAGTTTGGAAGCCTACCAGTGCCTCAATCATTATAATAACAGAGCAACATCCACGTTTCTCCATTAAAATGAAGAAATCCTTCTTTTTCTCAGGTAAAGGGAAAATCTGCTGTTATTTCTGTTTTTTATGGGAAACTGAAAACCCGGATCTCTGCTCATATCCAACCTAAATCTTTTTAACCCACTGTAAACCCCAAGTCTTTTTCTGCAGTAATGCAGCCTAGCCAATTATTCCCCATTTTGTATCTGCATGTGATTGCTCTGTCCTGAGGGCAGTACTTTGCTCTTGTCTTTTATTGAATTTCAGACCATTTTTTTCCAGTTTGTCAAGGTCATTTTGAATCCTGATCCTATCTTCCAAAATGTCTGCTATTCCTGCCAGCTCATCATCCACAGGTTTATTAAAGCATGTGCTCAATTCTGTCCTTCAAGTCATTAAAGAATACTAAGACAGACCCAAAGCAAGCATCCCCTGGGGAAACAATGTAAGAAGGCAGAATAGTTTTGTAAGAAAAATGAAGAGTGAAATCCTTTCTACTGAAAGAATTGTTATATTATCTCAATTGTTTTTAATATTATTCTTCAAGTTAAAATTTTACAATGTGAGTTTTGTAGCCATATTCAAGTATTGCTCAAATCTGGTACTTAGTAACTTCCTCATTTAAAGTGGTGACATTGTTGAGTAAATTATCTCTTGTTGACTTTATCCAGAAAGGGCAAGCTTCTGAAGCTTGATTCTCCACTCTCATGTCCCTTGGGTAGTCATTTACATGTGCAAAAGGAGCATTAAACTCTACTGGGCAAATTTGGTAACTTTTTTTTTTAACATATGTATCATATTGGTGTATGTAAGATACAGAGCATTGGAAAATCTAGGCTTCCTCTACTCCCATGCAAGAAGCCATATCTAAGAGCTCTACCGGTGGTATTGATAATGATTGTTCCATACCTAGCTGATTGCTCTAACCGGGAGGCTGACACTGATGATGAGGAGAGTCTGTACAGAAGACAGACTGGTTAGAAAAGGTGGTATTAGGTGCCAAAGGCTTTTACAGTACCAGTGAACTAATTTATAACTAAAGGTATGATTCTGTGAAGCCTTATTCCAGTCATGTCTACAAACACAGTTGCACTGAACTAAATATGATATAAACCATGTCTAATATGGTATAAGTGTGCCTATATAGGGTGCACTGTTGTAACTAAATTAGTGTGAGTTTGTGTGTAGACAAGGCGTTCAGAGGAGGAAAACTGGACCTAAGTGAGGGATTTTTTTCAGGTTTGGTCATGAAATTATTTTATTTCTGGGACAGAGACTCTGCTTATTATTTGCAAAGCATTATGTGAACAAATGGCACTATGCTAATATCCTAAATAGGACATTACCTCAGTGTATATTAATTCCCAGAACTAAGTTATTTTGAAACTAAAGTGGGTTGCAATTAAACTGGGTACAGCACATTTATTAAGTTGAATTGTTTATTGATTAAGTTAGCATGTTAGTATCCTAACTTATTGTCTTAGATCATTTTATTACTGGGTCTCTCTCCAAAACTTCAGATGGAACTAATTATTCTATCCATAGGATTAAATGGTTGATATTGCACTTTTAGTTTTGTTGTAAAAACATTGGATCAGTACTGATATAAAGAAAACTGCTGTGTCGGATATCAGCCCAATGGGGCTGATAATTTGGCCGATAAATGCCCATGCTGTGTGCAGCCACAGCATAGCACTCAGGCAATGAGGTTGGCACCATGGATTGCTGCCTCCATCTGATAAGTCTGGTGTGTTGGAAGGGGAGGGGGAGGGAAGGGGCATGGAGGGTGGGGGAAGATCAGCGCCCCTTGCGGTGAAGGAGGGAGCAGAGATAGGTGCTGCCCAGCTGGGGTGGGATGGGGCGCAGGATGGACCCATGGCTTGTTGGGGGTGTGGTTCCCGCTGCTGCTTGCACCCCAGG
>NW_005841908.1:2262160-2262401 GCF_000455745.1 Alligator sinensis
GCTGCCAGCCACTCAGTGCAGCCCTGACTCAATGTCCTGCCTCCACCCACGCACCAGGAAGAGCCAAGGCTGTGTCAGGCGGCTGGCGGCAGTGTTGGGAACGGAGTGGTGGGGGAATTTAGGGTGGATACAGCATCCTCCCAGAGCCGCTGGCACCCGCTTCAAGCCCACCCCTGCCAAAAGAGCCCTGGCTCCACTGCACAGATGCGGGGGGGGCACCCCCCCCCCCCCCCCCTCCCCC
>NW_005841908.1:2262432-2273657 GCF_000455745.1 Alligator sinensis
CGGTGGCAGAAGTCGTTCCCTGCCTCAATGGGCAGTGCCTGCCCCTGCCCCCTTCGTCACTGTGGGGGGCATTGATCTGCCCCCCCAAGGCCCCTTCCCTTCCCACTCCCCTTCCACCACACTGGACTTACCAGCTGGAGGCAGCTGTATCAGTATCGGCCAATATGCCTCCTTAAATATCACCTATCAGTATTGGCCCCAAAAATCTCTATCGGTGCACCTCTAGCAGTCAAATAGCAAGAAAATGTTGAGATAACTAATGAGTCTACAGGCATTTTGAAAAAACTTGATTTAAACTTTTCTAGCATGTCATGTTGTCACTGTTGGTGATGAAACCCATGCTGGACTTTGTTCCCTGGCCCTGGAAGCTGATCCATGTGGGCTCTTGCAATATGGAACCCCACTCTGGACTTGAGTGTGGCCCACGTTTCCATCTCACACATGAAGTTCTCTGCTTTAAGCTCAGAAACCTTGAGAATTGGGTTTTTCATTACAATTGCATAATGTTTTAAGAATAATACTGTCAACAAGTTCATTACAAGTAATTAGAGTCAGGGGCAAAGGTATGCTTTACTATTCTGTAAAATAGTACCGATGCTAGTTACTTGCAACCATTCTGGAGGAGCAGTATGGAAAAACAGGATCATTCCGCTACATTACAATTAATCAAATAGCACTATATGTCAGTACAGATGTATAATGATGTAATGGAGTAGACTATTGTAATGCATGTTTAATCCTTTTGAATGTTGTACTGACCCCCAAAGGGGAAGTGTTATGCTTGATGGAAGAACCTTTATTCTGCATTCTTTGAATCCCTTTCCCTCTTTTCGAGTAAATTTGTAGTTGGACTTGGAGTGGTTTTGCATTCGTGATCATGTCTGGGTTTTATCTATCCATAATACACACCTATATCTGCGATAGAAAGATTTGCAATGGAGGTTTTTCATTTTATGACTTGAACTTCTGTGCGAGTGTGAATAGTGCAGTTCTCACACACTGGATGTGTATGTTTGTCTCTCTGCAGCGCTTCCACCTCCCATTCGGACCAGTCAGTACACACAAAATCTGCCTCTGTCATATCATCTGATTCAGTCTCCACCTCCACAGACAACTTTTCTCCAGATCTCAAGGTATGTATGTCTCTTGTTTTTAAATTGTGACTGAAAAGAGGGGGAAAGATGATTTTCCAGAAGCTACAGCTAGTGCAAAATGCAGCAGCCTGTCTTCTAGCAGGGATGGTTTGCCAGGAATGCATTACTCTAGTACTCCAAAGTCTACGCTGGCTTCTAGTAATTTTCCAAGTGTAATTCAAGGTGCTGATTTCGACCGGAAGTGCCATAAAAGATCTGAGTGGAGATCAGGCCCATTTGATATTGATAATGTAGGACTAGGTTTTCAAAGACTGGCTACCCCCTCAGGGATTGTGGCAGATTTTTCAAAAGACTGTGACTTCTCTTTAGGTGCCTAAATAAGAGAAGACTTAGCAACCAGCAGTTCCCATTGTGACACACATCCCCCTTTATTTTGGTGCCAAAATGGGAGCTGATGTCTCTTGGAAACCTAGTCCTGACCATGACGCCTGAACTCTTGAAAAATCTGAGTGTTTTGTCTTTCTTAAAAATGATTACATTTCAGTGTTTCCTAAAAATACTAGCTTACACTCTGCTTATGCTCTTGCCATAAATAATGCTTAATTAAAAAATGTTAGCGTGGAAGGTCTAAAATCAAACAGGTAAATCCATAATTTGAAATCTCATTACATGGTTCTGCAAGCCTGAAAGTCACCTGCAGGCTGCTCTTATTACTGTAAATGCAATATGCAGGTGATTAGCATTTTTTGAAAATCTTACCATTTAATTAGGTGCTTAAAATTCAGGCGCCAGTGTTTTAAAAATGTTGGCCATGGTATGTTCTAACAACACCTTTTTAACATTTCTTTCAAATGGTTACACATTTGTTTAAACCGGAGGGGAGGGGAGGGGGGTGGGTGGGGGCATGAAAGAGCCTGGAAAGGCTTTCATAGCGTGACCACATATGCTTTCACTGTTTAGCAGTAATTTACACTTTATGACAATAGTTCCTAGGGCCTCAAATTGGGATTAGGGTCTATTGTATTGGTACTCTGTGAGCCTATATTAATTTGTAGCGTGAAGAGCTAAGGGTATTGCCAAAACATTAAACAAAACCCCATGAGTCAACCCCCAAATACAAAGTGATTTTTTAAAATATATATTAAATTTTAAGCCCTTCTCATTTTATTAGATTTTCTGTCTTTAGGGTCCTGTTTCAAGATTTCTTCTTAAATCATGAATTCTAAGACACTTTTTTTTATGGAAGCTGATATTCTCACATAATCAAAGAACTCCAGAAATACCAAAATAAATATCACTTACTCACCATAAAATACCAAAAGTCTGCAACACAGGCATTTATAAATCCTTTTTCTAATTTATGCTGTGGATTGCTTTAATTTTCTATTTGGCAAGTGTAACTTTTTTTTCCTAAGAACTGGTATCTTTTTTAGTTTATAGTTTACAGAAAGTCTTCTAGCTCTGATGTTCTAAGAAAGTTTCCATTTGAAGGTATTTTACAATGAGGCTTCATAGCGCCTTGTAGTCTAACATTGGACTCCGGTTTGAAAATTAAACATAAATATATGTTTAACTGAATAATTTGTACTTCTTAAGTACCTTCATAATGAATTAATCATCATAATATGCTTGTGTAAACAAGTATACAACTTTCTTCTAAAATAGGGAAGGTGAATGATTTACTCAAAGGTACAGGGAAAATAATTTTCAGATGTCCTAATTCCTAGTTTCATGGCTTAGACCAATGATTCTCAACCAGGGTGTTGCAAGATCATTTCAAGGGTGCCCTGGGGTGCTAGCACTATTGGATGTGAAAACATGATTTACAATATAAACCTGGAGATTCCAAGTAGCGATCCATAGCATTACAAGAATTCTGCCCTGCTGTGGTCTTTCTGAGCTTTTTGCAATGGAAGAATTGCTTTAATATTATTTCTGTAGTAAAAAAACCCTGAAAACTAAGACCTGGTATTTTCTGAGGGGTGTCCTGAATCTAAAAAGGTTGAGAACCCACTGGCTTAAACCTTACCTAATTGTAAATGATGAATGATGTAAATGTAAACTTTATTTATTTATTAGCATTAGGTCTTTATTTATATATTTATTAGCATTAGGTCTTATTAGCATTCAGTTCCCACTTAAATTGAATGGTGGATGCATTTGTTCCTAGGCTAAAAGCACAGCGATATTTGTAGAAAGAAAGAAGAATGACACAAGTAGTGATGGGGGAAAAAGAATTGTGGACACTTTTTTTCAATTGAAGGAATCCTTTTGATCAATTGATTTCCTCTCCACTCCCTCTTCCTCCTCCTCCTCCCCCCCACTCCAGTTTTCATGCATACATTTTATGGAGACACTCAACTGCTGCTGCACCTTAAAGATGTAGTAAAAACCTCTTGATACCTTGGAGAATATCTTCTAGCATTTGAAGATCAAGCAGTAAATTAGTAAAATGGTGCAATTCTCTGATTCAGTCCCTCTAGAGTGTCCACTATCTTCATTACCCATTAATAGAATTGAATGCTGTAGGTGAGCTGTGCCTTGTAAGATCAGGCTTCCTAGTGGTATGGCTTTAATGAAGCCAGCATCATAAAACGAGGAAATGATTGGTAATCATCAAAACAGCCAGTCTTGTTTTAATTAATACCACATTCAGTTAACTGTGGTGGGATGGCTCTAGAGAGCACATTTTCCTAATTTTTCCTTGTCAAAACAACTATTCTTATGGAAGGAATTCTGCATCTGTACCTAAGTCTCAGAATGTGAAATTTTATTTATGTGCTGGTATCTTTTCATCTCCTGGATCTTGCTAACTGACCTTTTGTTTTCTAGCTGCTCTTCTTAGAAATACTTACCAGAACTGTTGTGGTTTCATCGTATGTCAGTACCCTCAACAGCTGTGCTGGCATATATTTCCTCACAAGTTTCATAAATCACTACCTGTTTGGTTCTTAGTTTTTTTACCACTAAAAGAAAATAGAACTTCTTCCTGGCTCACTCCATTAAAAAAGTGCCATATTGCAAAGGGGTTATATTTGCTTTTTGAATAGGTTTGGAACCAGTAAACCTGAGCATATTTTAAAAGAATCCAGCTTCATTCTAGATTTGATTTTATTTTTTTTGTTTTGTGCAAATTAGCACCTGCTGCAGTGACTAGAATTAAATTCACTTTTTGGCTCTTCAAAAAGTAGATTTTAAAGGTAACTTCTTGCCTTACTACTTCACACTTGTTCAGCTATACTTCCTTTTGGTTCATTTTCTTCCAAATAATCCCAATTCCTCCAGATAACCATGGAACTAACAAGCAGGTTTTGCCATCACACTTTTTTCTATCTCTGCCAGTGGTTAGAGATTGGCTTAACACCTGAAACAGGAGGTCTACTCCCCCTCACAACAAAACTTATCATCAGCGTGAGCTCTGGATGTTCTTGTGAGAGTCACTTTTGAATTATTTTAGAAGCTGAGTCAGGGGCTTGCAAATTCCTTACCAAAAGGTACAGAACACTGGTTTATATTATCAGAGCTCCCATAGTTTGCAATCTATGTTGTAATTTGATAGAATAAAACAAGCGTTCCATATTTTTTCACAGGTTTTTATTAAGGGGATTAAGCAAACATAGCACTAAGCTAATTTTCTACAATTTCATGAAGCTAATTAAGGATGGAATGATACACTGATCAAACTGAGGGCATAATTAAAATTAAATCCCTAGGGTTAAATTATTCAATCACCAAATCAATGCAGTAGGAAATCAGATCAAGTTATGAGGTTGACACTAGGGCTAAGTACAGACAGTCAAAATGCCCAAGGCTGAATCGATTCAGTCTTTGCAGCTTAGTCTAAGATGAGAAGCAATTAGACAGACGCTCGCTTTTGATACAGGAAATGCAGCCACATACCTGCAGTGCCTCAGGCAAGAAGCCAGGGGCACTAGAGCACAGCTGTCTGGAACGTAGCCAGCATGGACTCTGTGTTCGTTTCCTCTTCCTGCTGCCCCTGAGGTCTCTGGGATTTGCAGTCCAGAATTACAGCAGCAGGTCTCTGCAGGGTTGCTCATCACTTCTTTTTCCTGCTTTCAGGTGCTTGTGGGATTTGCAGTCCACAGTCGCAGCCACTAGTAAGTTTTTAACAAGGCAGGGCAGCTCCATACTTGGGGGAAAGGAAGTTTAACCCCACTCCCTGGTCCCAGGCTCCAGCCGGGGTTTGCCTGGGGGGGTGGGCAGTTCCTGCCTCTCTTCCCCCTCCGCCCCCAACCCTTCTCTGTTGGAGCAGGTAGCACAACCTGCCCAAGGCTATAAAGCATGCTGGGATTCTGGGGAGCTGTGATTTAACTTGAGCCAGGAAGGGGTCTGGGACAGAAGTTTCATAAATAGGCCCAAATCAGTTAAGTCTGATACTACATTCAACCAGGTTTATCTTAAGCCAGTTTCAGCCATTTTGAAACTGGTTTATGTGCACTGAACTTCTGTTCTGTTACAGGTTTAAACCAGTTTCTGATCACTTAAACCAGTTTACGCGTAACTTCTGTCCCTAGCCTAGAAGGGAAGACAGGGCATTTATATATGTGTTGGGACGCGGCGCCGGGCACTTTTAGTCAGGGAGCCATGCTAATTAAAAGCGCCAGCGTGTCATGTGTATCTGCATCACCACACGTTCCTGCACTGAAAAAATGGTGGCAGGCACTTTGAACTAAAGCTCTTTGGATGTGTTTTATTTCAAAGTGCACCGCTGCCATTTTGTCAGTTTGCAGACTTATGGTGACGCTGATACACGTGACGTGCAAGGCTGCTGGAGTGCTCAGTTTCCATGCTCCAGAAGACATGATTCATCAAGTCTGCTCTGAAGTGCTAGATTTCCAGAGTGTCAGAGCAGGCTCCCAGCATGTGTATAGGAGCCCACGAGGTAGTATCTTGGGTTAATTTAAAGAGGAATTAGTTTTCTTTTAGTCTAAGACCACAGCTAGATCTTTAGTCAGGATGGTGCATTGCCCTGGCAGGTGAAGGAGAGGCGTCCCTTGGCTTCAGTGTCTATAGAACCTACATGTCCAGTCTAGTCTTTGACTGTTACCAAGAGAAATAGGCCAATAAGGTAGTGAAATCCCTTTGTCTCAAGGATTTTCTTTCTTGGGAAATTTTTTCTATGGCTCACATGGTGGTTCATTGTTATCTGTAACCTGTTAATTGAGGCTTAGCTGAGGTTGTGCCATATGCAGGTCTATCATCAGACTGCAGACTAGATGGGCTAGTTACAACCAATGACAACTCCTTCCTTTTCTTCCCCTGGATGGTCTGCCTAAGAAAGGGAGGGGCACATAGGTTTGGATTTTCCTGAGAGCAGTAGGAAGCACATGGATGAGAGAACTACATTTTGTATGTGTGGTCTGTGTTTTTATAGCGGTTCCTACTTGCTCTACATCAAGGACCACCTTTGAGGCTGCAAGTCTAACTTGAGACATTCAAGTGCTCTGTAGAGTTAGTGCCATCTAATTTTCTCACAGATGGCAATCATTGTGCCCTTTTGTCATGGCAGGAAATTGCATCACCAAATGACTCTTCTATGCCAGGCCACACCTGTCTTGGTCTGGTATCTGGTACAGTGTAAACCAGTACATCCTGTTCCATGGTTGGATTGTTGGTGACTAAACTGGCCCCCCCACCTGGGCTAGCCTGGGTGAGGAGGGTGTGTGGACACCTAGCAGGACTAAAAACAAGACCTGTCAAAGGGCTGATGAGCTCCATGTGAGCCAACAGCATCCATATCTGGAGAGGACATGGGCACCACCAGTTCAGTTTGCCCGGAGCATCAGCAATGATGCATAGCTTCTAATGTGTCCCAACAGTCACAGAAGCCTTGGGACTGACTTTCCTTGAAATGACTCCTGCATTTACTAATTCATCTTGGTCAACTGCAGATCATCTAATCTTCCAGATTTACAAAAGGCAGGTTAGCTGTGGATTCTGACAAAAAATGGTGAGGTTAAATTTATGGCTGAGATAATAGACATGAACCTAAAGTCTGCAAACTAATCTTTTGTGAAAATACCTAATGACGTGTTTGACATTCTCTTCATGGCAGTTGCTTCATGTTCCTCATGTTTCTTAAAATTTCTGGACTTGTTACAGACAAATAATTGGGGAACCTAATGAACTCATGACTTGTCACCTGCATGGCTTTTGACCTCCCAAACACAAGCTGTTTTTGCAGCTCGTTATAATAAATTCTACACATGAACAAAGGTTTTTCCAGGCTTAACTCAAATCTGAGACCCTTTTTCACTCTTGTTATCTATATCTCTTATTGTTTGTTCTTGATTTCAGTAAATTCCGCATCTGTGAAGTTTATCTTAAAGTGCATGGAAAATATTTTCCATTTACTGGCTTCAAAATTCTCACCTTTTAATTTAATTGAATAATTTCATGTTGTCTCTCTCTTTTTGTATGATGAAACGGGGAGAATACTGTATTTATTTGAGATCTGTTTTTTCCCCCATTGAAAATGGAGGGGGGAAAAGCCCCTTGTGGATTTGAGCACAAGGTGGTGAGGGCACAAGTGACTTCTGTAGCTCTGCCTCTGGTCCTGACCCAGGGTCAGAGTTGCAGCTGTAGCCGCAGACTGCCATCTCCTCTTCCCACCTGCTGCTGCCTCTGCTCGCCTTGCCCCTCCTCTACTACCCCTCCCCTGCCCACCCTCCACCCCCACCACTGTCTCTGCCCTACCACCTTCCCTTGACTGCCACCACTTACCAACCAGCTCTCGCTTTGGCTCCACTCCTCCACTCCTGGAGCTCTGCTTTAGCCAGGGGCATGGAGCATGTGGTTGGCCCAGCCTGGTCCAGTGGCAGCAGCTCCATCCTGGGCTCTGGCTCCAGGGCTGGGCTGGGGCTGCTGCTGCCATAGCAACTACTATGTGGCATGGCTGGGTTGTAGCTGGAGCACCCATGTGCTCCATGCCCCAGTTTAGAGAAATACCAGAGCCAGAGGGTAAGTGGCAGTGAGGGCAGCGGCAGGCATGGGGGGAATAAGTGGTGTGTGGGCAAGTGTTGGCAGGGCAGGCAGCAGAGCTTGCAAGGGTCACTTGCTTCCCCCACTGCCTTCCCCTACCACCTACCTCCTGGTTCTTCCCTCTACTGCCTCTTCCACCACTGTCTATCCCCTTGTCATTATTGCTTTTTCCACTGTAGTGGGGGGCGGGGGGGGGGAGTGGATGAACATAAGACAGCCCTCCAATAATTAGATCCAATATGTGGAAAACTATAATAAATTTATAAATTTTCTATGTATGAAATCTAATTATTGGGTAGTTGCCTTAAATTTAGTCATCTTGGATTCAGGTAAATACAGTTGATGTTCCCAGTATACCATCTCTTGGTTTTTCATTGCTTTACCGTATTCCCAGTTATCCATCTCCTCTCTAATGTAACAATCTCCGTCTCTTCAATTTGAGGGGGTTTTTTAGGATGCTGATTATAGTGATAGAAGTTCTAATTTAGAAGCACTCCCTTATTTAGAAGACTATAGAGGTTGGGAATTGGGAAATGGTCCCTCAGTTGGACCTAGTGAGTTACAGAAAGACAAAGCATCTGCAGAGGTTGCCTACTGCTCCACAGTTAGTCATTGCTTAATTCTCTTTGTTCATGCCTCTGTTAATGACCCTGGTGATCACTACACTGATCACTTTTGTTACTGACTTTGAACTTCCTTTACTTCAGCAATATCCTTTTTGAAATGGGTGCTCCTAGTTACAGCCTCACTGTATTCCATGAATTTATACATAAAAAGTACTAAAATAGTCTCTGTGTTTTTCACTGTTCCCTTTGCACCTTCGTCAAAACAGCAGACAGTGACTGGCGTAAGTCAACATCTGATGCAGCAGGCTACCATATATGTGGTTTGAGATCTGGGCAGAGCTTGTGTAGCATCTGATTTTGGAAGCTGAGGGCAGGAGAAAGTTATAGAAAACTGAGCTGGATCTTTGTCCCATGTGGAAAAAGGAGAAAATATGTGCAGCATTTCTGGATAGCCTTATAAAGAAGGGGACATTGCAGCTTCCTTATAAAAATACCCCTAATGTTCTGAATTGGCTCTGCCATTCTTGAAATATGCTTTAGGTATGCATATAAACCCTACGCTCCTTCCTGTAGTTGATCTCATTTGTTCTGCCTAGGTATCAGCTTAATTTTAGAAGTTACATTTCTATAAAATTAGAAGAACTCTCTGTTATAGTTACAGTTTGCCTTAGCATTTTCTATGTGGCATTTTTAGAAGAAGTGTAGGTGTCCGGGGGTTTGGAGCTATACAAATTTTATTTGATGTCTATAACTGCTGATGTCTTCCGAACATCAATTTGACATCGTATTGGGTAAGAGGAGATGGTAATTCCTACTGTATGTTTATACAGTATTTTTCCTTGTTTTTCTCTGAAGAATTTCATAATAGCTTCCATAAAAGTTTTTATATAAAACACATTGATACCTGGATGTAAAACTAAATCCTTTCTTCTCTACAATTTACTGAAATTGCACTTCGTAAATCCAACACTAAATAACATTTAGAGGTTTCAGTCATTTGGATTATGCTGCAAGCATTGTTGGATTTTCTCCTGACTTTATGTTCAAAGCTGTTTAGAATTTGATTTAGGGAATTCATTTCTCTGCCAGCTGTGTGCATTAACATAAGCTATAGACCTGCTACCAGATGAGGACAAAATTAATACCTAAACACCTTTGAAGATCTGGGCCCTAAGTGACTTACAAACCAATGGGAGTCATGTTCCTGAACCACAGAGGTGCTTTGGAGAACCCCACCCTAGATATTTGCAGTCCTGTATGTCTGTGTAATGTATAGTGCCTCTTCATTGGCTTTGTTGCTTTCTCACTTCATGGGATTTAACCTTAGGAATTTCATCTTTCACTTAAGCTGTTTGTAGGATAATGTCTCAAGTTTACTAGATTCAAATTGTGGCATGGTTCTTATAAAAAGGAAATTGGTTACACTCCTGAGGTTTCTAAGTTGTAGATTTGGTGGGAAGGGGCTTGCTGCCAGTTATCTTAGGACTAATAAGTTTTGCTACAGCCAACATGTTCCTTTACAGAGTGCATGAAGCTAAGGTAAAACCTAGCGCTTGAGGGAAAATGGATTTCTCTCTGCAACTCCCTACTTGTAGGCTGTGGCCTCTGGCACAAGTGAGTACATTTTCAAGGGCTAGAATCTGACAGCAGTTTCCAATGTGGCAGCCCCGCTGTCACCTACTTAGTCAGTACTGGTTTTCAAAAGGAATGTGTCAAATCTATGCTTTTGGCCATGTTGTCTGTAAGCATTAGACCAAACTCCTTTCTGGAGATGGGAATAGAATCCAAGATTCCTGACTCATAACTTTCGTCTGCAGGACACTTTTACGTGTGTCTAGCAAATAATTCTGTAGGGCTTTGGCAAATGTGTATTCTGTGCCCTTCTGTTGGTTGCTGTGTGTAGAAGACAACTGCCTATTATTGCTAATTGTTTTCTCTGTTTAAGTGTCCCTTGTGTTCTTCATATGAACTTGCCCAAAAACCCTAAATTAATAAAAGAATAATTTACAAGTTGAGTGCAAAAGCAAGGACATACAATCTTAATTCAGCACTTTTGTATATACAGTAATGACAGTAAAGTCACTATTTATGTGATTATCTACTGTTTGCTCTATAAAGACATAGACCAGGGGTGGGCAAAATATGACTTATGGGCCAGATCTGGTCTGCCAGGCAATTTCATCTTGCCCATGAACACCCACCAACTAATTGTACCCCACCCGGTCCACGCACCTCACTCCCACCCTTGTGTGCTGAAGCTTAGCCAACACGCACGGCTTCCAGGTGGGGCCACTGCTTGCACTGCTGCAGCTGCCAGGGGACCTGCTTGGCTACCCTGGCATCCAGCAGCTCCTCCTCGTGTCCCTGCTGCAGTGCTCGCTCTGAGCAGCAGGTAAGGAAGTAGCAGGGGCAGGGAGAAGGGAAGCTGCAGCTGGGTGGGAGCACGGAGCCCATGCCCAGGGTGGCGGCAGGAGAGTGAAGCTCGGGTGGACAGGGTGTGGATGTACGTGGCCAATCCCCCCACACACTGCCCCCCCCACCATGGCGCACAGCCCCCGCCACT
>NW_005841908.1:2273667-2285941 GCF_000455745.1 Alligator sinensis
CCACTGATGGCGGCAGCAGGCGCTCATGGTGTTCATGGCCCGTGCAGACACTGCCACCTGGCAACATGCAGCTCCGGCCAGCACTGTACCTGTCAAGGGGCGGGTCTCCCCTTCTGGCCCTCAACGGCTCACCAAAACTCATTAAGTGGCATTCCAGCCAACATAATTGCCCACCCCTGGCGCAGATTTACAAACAAGTTACCATGAGGTGAGTAAAGGGAGACGGAGCTAAGGTTCATGGGCTGCTGTATGGTAACTGCCAGTATACACACTTCTTTAGGGCTATTGGGCAGGACCATTATAATGCAGAACCCTTGATTTGGCCACATAAGTCTCTAACTGCAGTTCCCGAATGTAACAGTGGACTAATTTTTGTAAAATATTGTATGGTACGTACTAGAAAGACATATTGAAGAAAGATGTGGTTTTCCCCATCTCTGTTATAAATCACTGTGGTTAGTGATAGGAAAAGATCATCCAGTGCATCTCCCAGCTAGTGTATCAACATTTAGTTATGTGTAACACATGTTCAACAGGAGTTACGTGAATAGAAAGGCATACTTTTCATTTAAATGTGCACTAAAGCACCACTCTTATTTTAAAGGGATTTTTATATTTGATGCTGGTTTAAAAGCTGTAATTAGTGAACGCTTGTGTTTCCCATGAAGTGGGTACAGTCTAGGCAGTAGCAGAGAGAGCTTTCTATGTTGCTCTGTCCGTGGGCCTCAGCCCCAACCTTTCCAAGGGCAGGATAGTAAGTTCTTGAATCTCAGATTTTTTCTTGGGGAGGGAGAGGGGGCAGAGGGAGAGCTGCAAGTTCCCTCTGCCGCAAACATAGACGCACCCTTTTTCCTGGCAGCGATGTGTCCTCTGCTGCTTGGGAGCAAGGAGGTGATAGCAGTGCCTACACCTGCACCACCACGGCTAACACCACTAACCAGCAGCAGCATAACATTGTCCACCCCTGTTTCAGTTCCCAGCATGAGCCTTCTGGTTCCAGAGGAGGAGTGGGATCTGGAAGCAGAGGAGCTGAGGGCCATAGCAAAGAAAATTCTGGGGAGGGAGGGGGAATCTGAGTTTGTTCTCCACACCCCTCAAAGTTCCCCTACAGGCAGGTCTCCTTTTCTGGAAGGCATTTCAGAGGAGGTTGTGGGGGCAGGTGGCTCAGCTCCTCCTGTTGTGCTTCTGCCTGGTGAGGAGGGGGATAAGGCAGGATCCCCACCCTCAACCGAGAAGGGGGTGTGTAGTGTAGTGTGGGATCATTTTGAGGTGGCAAATGATCCCAGGTATGCTACCTGCCAGGACTGCTGAAGGCAGATCAGCTGGGGCAAGGACGTGAAACACTTCACCACCACGGCAATGCTGCTGCATCTCAGGAGGCAGCACCCCTTTGCCCTTGTTCCTCCTCAGCCTGACACCAGTGGGAGCATGCCCAAAAAGAAGTCTCCCTCTCGCTCCAAAGCCCCCGTCCCCTAGAAGCAGAGGCAGAACCAGTGGGGGAAAGGCGGAGACAGGGGGGGTCACCTTCTGAAGGCAAGTGAGATCATCTAGAGCATTGGGGAGATGCTTGCTCTGGATGGCCAGCCCTTCTCCTTTGTTGAACGTCCAGGTGGCTCATGGCACTCGTGGCCCCATTGTACCAAGTGCCCACATGCACCACCTTTAGCAGGATGGTGTGTAGCAGGATGGTGGTGCCTTCCATGTATGAGGCATGCAGGGAGTACTTGAGAGAGGAGCTGCGGAAGGCAAGTCCGCAGGTAGCCTTGCACTTCACCTCAGACATCTGGAGCAGCCGGGGTGGAGATCATGCCTTCCTCTCCTTCACAGGGCACTGGTGCAATCAGTCAGGGCGTCTGTGGGCTCTCCTTCAAGTGGAGGTGATGGATGGGTCCCACACAGCAAGGGAGATCATGGTGGCCATGAACTGCATGGTGCAGGGGTGGCTCGTTGGGCTGGGCGAGCTCACCTGTGGGTTCATGGTCACCGACAACGGGGCCAGTATGGTCAAGACTGTGTATGTTCCCAACTTTGTTGACGTCTGTTGTATGGCACACAAGTTCCACCTTGTAGTCAGGGGCGCCTTAGAGGGGGGACAGGTCTCCCGGTGACGGCGTCATCACTACCAGCCAGCTCATTTCGAAATGCAGGAAAGTGGTGGGCTACTTCCACTGGAGCGTCAAGAGGGACAAGATGCTACAGGAGAAACAGGCAGAGCTGAGCATCCCGGAGCACAAAACCATGCAGGATGTGGAGACTCGGTGGAACTCCACACATACCTGATGCTGGAAAGGCTAGTTGAGCAACAGAAGGCCATCCATGAGATGGTCTTGGTTGGGGAGATTGGGATCAGTGGCCTCCCTAAGAAAATGGAGTGGGATACCATCTCCCAGATCTCAGTGGTCCTCAAGCCGTTCCTCGAGGCCACCGAGCGCCTCAGCGCTGGCAATGCCCTCCTCAGCCAGATGATCCCCTTAGTGAAGGAGCTTGAGAATGAAATGGAGAAGTTCCAGGGGATCAATGTTCCTGGATGGGGCAAGCCGCTTTCACTAGAGGTGCAGGCACTGGTGAAGCAGCTGAAGGAGGGCATCAAAAAACAGCTGGATCCGTTGCGGTCCAGTATGGTCCACATGCTGACAGCCATGTGCGACCCAAGGGTGAAGGGGAGCGTCTGCAGCAGCAAAACCCTTGATCACTGGACGGAGGTGCTAGTGAACAGTCAGGGAGGCAGAAGGGTAGAAGCAGGGGGACGTGGAAGAGGGAGATCCACTTTCCTGGCCCAGCACTCCAACCACAAGCCAATCTCCTCCACCACAGCCGCTGCCAGTGTGGGCCAAGTGCATGGCTTCAATGTTGGTGTCCAGAGGCACCAGACCCCACCATCAGGCAGGTAGTGTGGAGGCCATGGTGGCTACCTCGCCGAGGACATGGAGCTGCTGCACTGCAACCCCTTGGCCTATTAGGCAACCCACAGCCAGGTGTGGCAGGATCTGGCCACGGTTGCCCGGGAATACCTGTCCTGTCCACCAACTAGTGTTCCAAGCGAGAGTGTGTTCAGCATTGCCGGGGATGTTGTGACACCCCACCACACCTCCTTGGATGCTGGTTTGGTGGAGCAGCTGGTGTTCCTGAAGGTGAACCTCCCACTGCTGGGGTTCCCCAAACTCCATGTGCTGCTGGAGTGAGTGCCACCGTCCTCACTCCGCACCTATTTGCTTTTTTAATTTGCTTTCAGAATCTTGAGGTGCACTTTCACAGAACCCCTTGCGCCCCCTCTGCCTGAAACCTGGCAGGCCTCATGCCCGCACAAGGGGCTGCCATCCCTGCTGCTTCATCCCGCTCTGCCTTAACACACATAATTGATATGAGTTTTGCTTTCAACAGTTTGAGGTGCGCTTTCACAGAAAGCCCTGCACCTGTCTCCTTGAAACTTGGCAGGCTTCATGCCCTCAGAAGGGGCTACCATCCCAGCTGTGTTTTCATCCGAATCTGCAAAAAAATGACAGTGTTATAGGTATTTTAGTGATTTCCCCATTATAGTCTACAGCCGAATCTCCGAATCCGAATCAGCCGAATTGAATCAGGACAGTGATTCGAATCACTGAATCGAATCACTGTCCCTCCGAATCAGCTGAATCCGAATCTGGATTGAATACTTGCTGCTTTGCACAGGCCTAGTCCCTACCGATTAGCTTTATCAAAGGCTCTAGATTGATGAAAGAAGCAGCCCTTAAATTTGGCCATGAGAAGTTCATTGGTTACCTTGGTATATGTATGTTGTCTTGACATATTGGGAAGATAAAGAATGTCATTACGCAAGCAGCAGCCCTCTGCTACCACCCCCCATACAATTTATATAGCAGAGTCCAGAAGATGTGGTTCCTGTTGTTCTAAGCACTCTACATATGCCAGGTAAGAGACTGACCCTGCCCTGAGAGTTTACATGATGGGACTCTGATTCAAGAAAGCATCCCTATTAACAAAAGCATTCAAGCATATGCCAACCCACAGCAGGGGTGACCAACCCATGGCTTGCCTGGTGCAAGTAGTATGAGCCCTGGCCGCTTGGGAAAGGGAGGCACCAGAATTGAGACAAGATGAGGAACTGAGTGCTTCATGAATGGGGTGGGGAGAGGGGTGTTGGGATCAGATGTCACTACTAAGAGCCAAGTTAACCCCTCCCTGGCCTCTCATCAAATTTTTAGGATCCCCACTTTACCACATAAAATTGCAGTGTTTGTGGAGTGGGGGGTTAGGGGGAGTCAGGGAAGGGTTAACCTAGCTTTTGGTAGTGGCGCCGCCTCTTGAGAGAGTTTCCTGCCCCTGCTTGGCTCCACACTGCCAGAGGCTCAAGCCTCCATGCCTCCATTCTGGCACATGAGCAGGGCCAGGTAATGCATAAGCAAACTAGGCACGTGCCTAGGGCCCTACGTGAAGAAGGAGCTCAAAGGGGCCAAGCTGTTCAAAAGCAGTACATGCATATATTAGAAGGAGCCTGTGGAAAATAATATGCTTTTTCCATTATAGCTTAACATTTATTAAAGTTTTAGGACAACTAGAGTGCACAATGCTAGATTTCATAAGTAATAATGAATTTATTCTTATTTCAGATCCTTTGACAAATGAAAAATGGCTACTGTAGACGAGAAGGTAAAATGTGTCCTATGGCTAGCAGAATTGAAGTCCGTATCAGCTGTGAGAAGAAAATAGTGGTTATGTTGAAGTGTAGCATTGTGTACTCTAGTTGTGCTAAAGCTTTAATAAATTTGCTTTTAAATGCCATTTACAGATTGTTTCTATCATACCTACAACCTAAGTTATTAAAGTTTAAAAGTGCACAAGGACTTTATGAAACCCCTGTGTGTGTATGTATGTATCTATCTATCTAGAGACATCTATATATCTATCTATCTATAGAGCTTTCTCTCTGTCTCTCTCAAGATCTCTATAGATAGATAGATATAGAGATAGTTCTATATAGATAGATATGCAGACACACACACACAGAATTAAGTAGGGGCCCATAAATTTGTTTGTCTAGGACCCACTAAAGGGTTAATTCAGCCCTGCACATGAGGGCACAAACTGGGGTATGCCTCTGTTCGGGAGAGGGATCAGAGCAATGCTTGGGGAGATGGTGGGGCTTAACTTGTGGCACATCTGCTAAAAGGGTTTGCCATAATTGCTTTGGGAAAACCAAATATAGAGGGGGAAAGAAAACAGTTCTGGATATGTTAGTCAGAAATGCATGTGTTCTGGACAACCCTTTAAAACTTTAAAGTATTATTAAGATGAAGGTTTTCCTTAGGAAAGTTTAACCTCCCCATTTGGTAGTGTGGTTTGACTCTATGAATGTTTTACTAGCAAATATATTCACTGAAAAATTCCATTTTTAAATTTTGTTTTAGGACACTCCCTTCCCACCCATACACTCACACTATCAGATGCAGTAAAGTATTACTGGTGAGTACATAATTGATGAAGAGCTCTTTGAAACCAGGAGTTCATGGATTGGAAATACTGAAGGAGTTGTTTACTCTGCTAAATTTATATGGTAGCATCAAGTGGCAAGGCAAAACAGGGCTCCATTGTGCTAGGTACTGTGCAACCAACAGTAGTTTAAGTGACAGCCTTTCCTCAGTGAGCTTACCATTTAAATAGACAAGGCAGGGGCAGAGCAAGGGAAAGTCTATATCCCTATTCAAGGTGAACAGAGCAGTAGTTTGGACATATAATATTAGTCCTGTGCCAGCAAAATCCTAGTATAGACCCAGTTACCTGGCAAACTCTGCTTTTGTTTGTTATGGCTTATTTCATGTATGGCTTATTTCATGGAGAATCATAGAAATTAAGGGTTGGAAAGGACCTTGAAAGATCATCAAGTCCAACCCCCCTGCTCTGGGCAGGAATACTGCTGAGATCAAATGATCCCTACAAGGTGTCTGTGCAGTCTCTTCTTGAAGACTTCCAAGACTGGGTACTGCCCCACTTCCTTGGGAAGTCTGTTTCAGATTCTGGTCAGCTGGAGAAGGCTGGAATAAGCTATACTGGCAAAAGCATATTTTTTTACACAGGCTCCTTCTAATGTATTTTTAAACGTACATCTTGTACCCAAGAAGGTTTGAACGTGCTAATCTTTTCATCTGTATGTAAATCTGTTGTGAATGGACTTTTACTGTGATGTGTGTTTATGGAATTTAGTAAAACTATCTTTCTGAAACTGCCATCTGCTGACCTGCATGAAAGTTGACCACAGGTTTGATAAGTTCTAGATCATAATTTCAGGCAAGCCCTTTGAATTTCACTTGCAGGGATTTCCTGATCTCAAACAAAATGCCCTTCTTTATATCAAAATGTATATAAAAAGAGGGGTATGCAGGGGCTTCCATATGAGGAGAAATTAAATAGGCTAGGACTTTTCAGCTTGTAAATGTGATATACATTTACAAATTACTAAATGGTTCAGAGAAAATAGAGATTTATTATTTACTCTCTCAACATACTAGAAGTAAGGGACATATGATGAAACTAATATGTAATAGGTTTAAAACTAACAAAAGGAAGGGGTTTTTTTCCGCAATGAGGAATTAACTCGTGGAAACCATTGCCGTTGCCACTGCCACAAAATTTTTCCTTTGTGCCTTCCCAGTGAAGTAGGGATTTGTGTAAGTTGAGAAAAGCTCACCTGAGGATTGATCTAGTGCACAATTTCTAAGGATCTAAGTGTCTGTTTTCCATTTGTTATGACAGAGCTATATGGAGATGGTCTCCATTAAATGTTTTCTGATATTTCCTCCTTAAATACTCTGTTAGTGGAAGGTAACTAACATAGGCACTACATTAGGTGTCCAATAAATTGGATTTATAGATTATGAATGAAGGCAAGTAGTTATTCAAAGCAATTGGTTACATTATAACTATGAACACACAAATGCAGCTTCTTTAAGTCTTGATGTCCTTGCAAGCTAGTGTTTGGAGCAAAGAGCTGAGAACTGCAAGTTTTGACCTCAGCTTGGTATATGACCTTGGTCATGTCACTTGGCCAACTCTTCTTGGACGTGATGGTGACAGAAGCAGTTGACAGCCTCTGCTGATCATGATGGTTTCTTTGTACTCTTTCATCAGCCTGTCTGTATCAGCCTGTTGCTTTGGGTCTTGTATTTACCTTGTACAGCCTATGCAGCAGCTAAATAGCTCCTGTTATTTTTCAAGGTTTCTAAATCAACTCTGACATATGCTTCCCCATCACTGTTTCTGTGGCCTTTGGGGTATGATTGGGTACAAAATAGGCAGCATGACTGAAAGCTATTATGCACTTCAGCAATTTATACATTCCACAAGTATGCAGATAAATCACAGTTTATTACAAGGTAAGCAGTAGACAAACTGGGACTGGCACTGTGCTATGCTTCTCAGTGAATTGTGTACTTGTCTGGTATTGATAAAGTAAAAAACACTACTATTACTTGGTTACATTTGAGACTAAATCAGATGTGGGTGCAAGTGAATGGTGGTGTTGATATTGCTATTCCACTTCCTGTAGAGAAAAGGATATATATCAGGCTTTTAATTTATAAAAACTTAATTTTGCTTTTTCTGATATCTTTTATTAGGCCCTGAGGGAAACTAATAAATTGGCTGAAATGGAAGAACCTCCTTTGCTTCCAGGAGAAACCATTAAGGACATGGGTACGTAAAAATGATGGTGGTGGTTCCCCTGCTCCCACCTTCCACCCCCTTCACAAAGAAAACCATTAGAATACCAAAAATGTCTACCATGAGCAGAATGGCTGTGCTGTCACCCACTGGCAAGGCAGCAGTCTTCCCAAGAGCAGATTTGCCCTGCAAGCTGATGTCTAGACTTGTCTGATTCCTTTAACTCAGACTACAGGAAAGTATGCGAGCATGTGGCATTCATTGGTATTAGTTTCTTTTGGATACTTTCAACCCAGCTTGCTAATGTGGTGAATTCCAAGGAAAAGAATTCTGTGTGAACTTGTGGCTTGATTTGCATCACGGTTCTCAAATATTAAGGTTTGGAGACTAAAACCTTTGATAACTGCTGTACCTTGGTCACCTTCTTCTGGGGTTTCCTTTTCTTAAAAAGGACATTAGTTAGTTCTTTAGAAGTGTATGTCATTGCTAAAAAAGCAGGACTAAGGCTTGATATTCTTCTCCAGGCCCTTCCCAAAACCCCCAAACAGTCAGTAAAAGTTAGTGGCTAAAGACTGACATAGGATCTAGCCTATGCCCGACACATTCTGGTTTTTTCCTCATATTTGTCTGCTGTTAAATATCTTCAGCTTTGAAGAAAATGCTTGAAGGCATTTACCAGGAAATCCAAGGAAAACAGCTAAGTAGCCTAAAGGCAGTATTGTATTTTGGAAATCATTGGTATCCATTTAAATATATTTGAGTTTCTGATATGTGAGTGTGTTTGTTTCTTTCCCCTACTTGTAAAAACTCCTGCGGGAGGTGTAAATACTAAAAAGAAAACCCTACAATAAGCAATTTGGCATAGGGAATGACGAGTGTAATAGTGAGTAAGATTTCTAAAGAATGTTTAAGATAACCTATATAGTTCTGTAGATTGCGATTAGCATTTGCTACTCGACCCTGTTTTTTCCAGCATCATTTCTAATGAACTCTATTGCTTTCATTCCTATTTGACAGAGCTGGACTTTTCCTTTAAGAGTAAATTTTACTTTGCTTTTGAAACATTTTCTCCTGTGACTCATTTAGGTTAGCTATACTAGTTCAGAAAATCTATTGAGATGCTTGTTTTCCCTCATTTGGTTTGAAATATTTCCATCCTTTGTAAAGCATGTGTGCATCTACTGATGCTAGTTGCTGTATTAGAATTCAATATTTATTTTAATAAGACCTAGTGGGGAAAGAAGAATCTTTAAAATTTGCAGTTTCAACAAAAGGATGGATATTTCAAAGGGCAGAAGCAGATTTAAATGATCAACCTTTTTTCTTCTCCAAGAAGATTAGGTGCAGGGCATGGGAAGTAATATTACCTCTTTATTTGGCACTTGTTAGCACTTAGCTAGAGTGTTTTGTGCAGTTTTGGGCTCCATTTTTTAAAAGGGCTATGGAGAAGTTAAGGAATGTCCACAGGTGTACAAGAAAAATGAGAAAGAGCTTGGCAGGCAGGCCATATGAAGAAAAGTGCACTTAAGAGGGGACATGATAGTAGTTTTCAAATATTTGAAGGGCTGCCAGAAATAAGAGGGACAACACCTTTTTCTCTTATTGCAGAGAGCAGAACACAGACCAATAACTTGAAGTTGCAGAAAAGTAGGTTTAGATTGAATATTAGGAAGAACTTCTTCATTGTTACAACAGCAAGGCGGAATAGATTGCTGAGGGAAACTGGAATCTCCGTCACTGGAGGTGTTTAGGAAGAGGTTGGACAAGCATTGGTCAGGGATAATCTTGGGAGTATCTATGACCTATGCTCTACTATGGGTATTTGCCATACTTCTGGACTTCGCCAGCTGCCATGTGGGGCTGTGGAGGAATGTTTTCCTCTTCTTGCTGCTGTGTGTGTTGGAGGGGCAGGGGGAGGTTGTGGGGTTTTTTTTCTTTCTATCTGTATGCAGAAGCATGTGGGTGGGGGGGAAGGGGAGAAGATGGAAGGGACAGGACAAGGGGTTGGCTGCAGTCAAGGATGGAGATTTTGACTGTTGCTTGCCAATGCACCTAACTTGAACCTGGACCTTCCTGGCCAGAATGTATTGCCCTTCACTCAGGATCAGACCGATTGCTTCATTTGGGGTCAGGAAGGAATTTACCTTGTGGTCACATAGGTACAGACTGTGGAGGTTTTGCCTTCCTCTGTAGTGGGAGGCATGGCCCTCTTCCTTGGATCTCTCAAGTGTATTTTAACAACCCTTGTAGCAGCAGGATCTTGGCTGCCATAGTTCCCCTGATTTGGGGGTTATGTCTTGTGGCTGTGTCAGGGTTGACTACGTAGTTTAACTAACAGGTTGGACAGTGGATTTATTAGGATGGTTTGGATAGTGATGATCCTGCCTGTAACACAAGCTGGCAGTCCTCAATCACTAGACAGCCAAGCCAGCCCTCTCATAGACTTCAGTGAGAGTCGCATCCCTCTGGCCTCTAACAACCTTTGCAAAATTGATCCCTTAGGACTTCAGGGCTGAAATGTCTGAAGGAGATTATTATCTGAGAACTGCTTGTATTTGGAAGCTGCAGTCAGACCTTTTCTAAAAGCATTTCTTGTCTCAGATAGCAAGGGAGTCCTATCATTTCAGAGTGCTATAAACTGATGCTATTGCACAGAACCAACAGCATGTTTTAGTGACATGGGTTGTGGCAGGGCTTGGCCAGAGGAGGGAAAGCCACTTGAATGTTGGCATTTTTTTTAATTGACATAAAATAGGCTGCTAGGGGAAGTGGTTGGCTGTAGAGATCAACAGCACCTCTCGTCTACTGCAAGAATAAATGAGCAGGGTTGAAGCCCATTTAAGGGGACTGTTTTGAGTCTCAATTCCACTCAAATCCAAAAATAAATTATTTATGGCAGGATGACTTTATGCCTGATTTTAAAGTTTAAATTCACTGGCAGTTGAATGCTAAACAAATTCTCAGCTGATGTAAGCTCTCGAGGCTCCACTGGCTTCAGTCAGAACCTCTGGCATTCCCTATGCAGACTCTGCTGCCAGAGTGGAAACTGTACTCTTAAGAGATGCTCTCTGCTCCAGGGACTGCAAGAGATGGCAGAAGCCAGGGGAGGGTCCACATACACTTTCTGTCCACTGCCAGATGTCAGCAGTTATACCACATCTGCCAGAAATGAGAGTTCTGCCTGCCACCACAGAGGAGTTGGGTACAGATATGCAAGTTTTGCTACCAGAACTGGAACTCCACTGCTGGAGTTTTGTAGAGTAGATGAGGCATTAAGCCTGGATCCTGGAACTGACTCCATAAAGGCAGACCCCTGCATCTGCATGGAGCCAGAGGAACCAAATGAAGAGGATCTAAGTATAGTAATGGAAGCCAGAGGAAAAGTGGCTCCTTGCTTTCATAAAGGAACCTGAATTGGCATCACAAAGCTGACTGCCTTCTCAGTATTAGTTTATATTTGGATGTCTGAGTAAGAGAGTCTTCTTAAATCATGACATCCAGGATGGGTACAGAGCCAATCTCTGGTAGGCAGAGACGAGGAGCACCAGAGGAAGCTCCTGACCAGGGATCCAAGCAAGTGCAGAGAGTGTGCTCATCTTGTTAACCAATTAGCGGGGAAGACTCTCTTGCTACAAAGTAGTCAAAGTTGTTCAGGACGCTGGGGATTTCCGCGTTCCTCCTTATCAGCCTTGCCAATGTTCCCTCTCTAATGAAGTAATTAGCAAGGTGAGTGCTATCCTGTAACCTCCCATGGTGAAATAAAAACTTGCACTGTAAGAGTATATTACCTGGGTGGTATGTGGTGTTTCTCATCTCAAAATAACACTGAAGATCTCTTCCTTTTTTCAGTCTAAGTCATGGCAGGCGAGTTCAGCGAGCGATCGAGCTAGACCCACTGTGCACACACAACTGCAAATGGTGAAATTTGTGAATAGGGCACAGCGTTCCTGAACGCAGTGCGCCCGGGGGGTGGGGGGGCCTGGCGGCAGCAAGTGCAAAACTCACTAGGAGCTCTGGTAAGTGTTTAAAGTGTATTTAAAATGTGGGTTCAGCATTCGCGAATATTTGAAACTGCGAATGCCGAACCCATGAATACCAAGGGTTTTCTGTATTAAGATCCTTGGAAGACAATCTTACCTGTATGTGAGTGATCACCCATCATCATCATATTCTGGTTGCTATGCAGCTTTGCCTGTCAAGAAAGGAACTAGCTCTCTTGTGCTTGCACAATATTCAGCACCCTGTGGGTGTCACCATAGTTGATGTATTTTATAATAATGGATATTTTACAAACCAAATATATAACAAATATGTAACTTCTGCTTTCTGTCCTCTTATTTATAGGTCAGTTTCATGTAGCTGTAAACCTGACAATACATTTTATCTCTTTTGGCATGTATCCCAACCCAAAGATCCTTTTCTTGACTGATAATACCATTTTTTTTTCATAGTTGGTAGGGTCGGAAGGGACCTGAGCAGATCATCAAGTCCAACCCCCTGCCATGGCAGGAAAAAGTACTGGGGTCAAACGACCCCAGCAAGGTGTTCGTCTAACCTCCTCTTAAAGACCCCCAGGGTAGGAGCCAGCACCACTTCGCTTGGAAGTTGGTTCCAGATCCTA
>NW_005841908.1:2287113-2291976 GCF_000455745.1 Alligator sinensis
CAATGACCTCTGCTAATTCCCTCAGCACTCTGGGGTGGAGATCGTCAGGACCAGCTGATTTAAATACGTCCAGTCCCTCCAGAAGTTCCCTGACTAGATCCTCACTGACCCTAGGCCTGGGTGCACCTCCCCTGCGGCCGAAGGGAGCCCCGGTGGGCGGGCTGATCCGGTCCCTGCTCAGGAAAATGAAGGCAAAGAAATTGTTAAATAGGTTAGCCTTGTCGTCTGGTGTGACAACCAGATTTTCTAGCATGTCTTGCAGAGGCCCCAGGTTACCCGGTACCTTCTTTTTGCCCCCCATGTATTTAAAAAAAGGGGTTTCTTGTTGTCCTTGATCCGGGTAGCTAGTCCCAGTCCCATCTCCGCCTTGGCCTTCCTAACCGCCCCCCTGCAGCCCTGAGCAACCGAGGTACAGTCCTCCCTGGTGACGGCTCCTCCCTTCCATTGGGTGTATGCCTCCCTTTTAGCTAGGAGATGTTTCCATATGCTTTTGGTGAGCCATGGGGGCTTTTGCTAGTAGTAAAGTAAATGTGTCCAAAATCCTCTGGAAATTGCTGATTGAACCAAAAGGCTTCTATTAGTATTGTGTATAGAGTGTGACTAATGCTAAAATTTAGAGATTTTTTTCTGAGTAAACTTTGCTTCTCTCCTTGGGCAAGTATCAGCAGTGAAGTGCTATTGAAAGAAATTTGGTTTGTGTAGATATGCACACCACAACCTAGATAGCATCTGAGCTCTTCCTTTAGAGGAGAAATTAAACTCACACTAATAACTTCGGAGAGCACGGTATAATCCTTGATCAAGCTGGTGAGCACTTTTTCCTGCCAACAGTTCCACTGATTTCCATATGATTACTCATATGCAAAAATATCACAAAACAGAGTCCTCTGACAGTGTGCTACTGCTGTTTTGTTCCATGTAGATTATTTATAAAACTTACACAAGTGGCTTATCTCTTTCTTTCTATTTTTTTAAGCCAAAGATGTAACTTACATCTGCCCTTTCACTGGAGCTATTAGAGGAACCCTGACGGTTACAAATTACCGGCTGTATTTCAAAAGCATGGAAAGGGTAAGCTTTGTAAGCATTCACTTTCCTTTTTCCGTCATATGTATAACTATGTCCAGTGCTGTTCCCTAAGCCCTTCATTAGGAATGTGCATAAGCAGTTGATTATAGGTCTTAATGTGTGTTGTGTTTTTTATTTTCTCCCTTTTTAACTAACAAATTTCACCTGCCTTTAGGACCCTCCATTTGTCCTGGATGCTTCTTTAGGTGTCATCAACCGAGTAGAGAAAATTGGAGGTGCTTCCAGCCGTGGGGAGAATTCTTATGGACTGGAGATAGTATGCAAGGTAGAGTGTATATGCGGAGGTGGGGTGGGGATGGCTCTTCTTTTAAAGAATGTGTTCCTATAAAATGAAATGAAAACTACCTGGTTGTAAATCACATAATCTACCTGTGACTTACCACACAAAGATTTTTAAAATTCAGTTTCATGCATTGCACAACAGCACCACTAGAGCTGAGAACCACAAAGCTTCAGGTTTTTTCTTGTCTCAGAGTGGTTTCTTACTGTCCCTCCACATGTGAGTGGAGTCTGACGTGCTTCCCATGAATTCTCCTTGACAAGAGGTGCTGTATTTACAGCACGTTGGAGCAGGCTTGATTAATCAAGTCTGCTGGAGCATGGTAATTGCAGCGCTTCAGCAGACTCCAGTGTCACATGTATCAGCATCCCCATGCTGAAAAATGGTGGCGGGGGGACTTTAACCCAAAGCTTGTTCGATGAGCTTTAGTTAAAGCACCCCCACTGCCCTTTTTCAGCACGGGGACACTGATATATGTGCTGGTCCAGGCGCTTTATTAGAACAGGTCTCGGAACCACTCTAATTAAAGTGCTCCCCCGCACTCCCAGAGCAAGTGCCCAGTGTCCTCTGAAATGTCCTTTGACTGAGAAATAGGACCCAAATTTAATTTTATGTTATATTTTCTTTTGCTGTTACTCTCCTTATTATCTTTTAAATTTGAATCCCCACTCCTGAAAAAGGAGCATTCCTATTCATGAGCTTTATAGTTTGGCCATTATTTTGCATCAATGATTGTAAGCTTTTAGATGTTTTACTAAAAATATTTTATTTTTGGGTAGGTATTTCTGCCCTTCTGGGTTAAATGATGCTATATGTCCTCAACTTGTTTCTGAATCCTGATTTGTGTAGGAAGACAAACAATGCAAACTTTACAGAGGTAGCTCTTCCACAGAAACTGATCAGAGTATATAAAATAGACTACAGGTTGTTCAGTTTGTTTTCCTGGGATGTCAGAGTCATTGTATACATTCAAGATGCATCTGAGGTGATCACAGTGATAATGATGTTTTGTTCAACTTTTCCAGGATATTCGAAACCTACGGTTTGCTCATAAACCGGAGGGACGAACTAGACGGTCCATATTTGAGAACCTAATGAAATATGCCTTTCCGGTATCCAATAATTTGGTAGGCTATTTTTTCCTTATTTTACTGGAAAACGCAAAATGTTTGTATAGCTTCATGTGAAAGTATTCATATAGTTCACTATTTTAGTTGTGTGATTTGAAGGTTGCATGTGTGAGGAGGACACATGCTCACTTTAAATAATTCCAGTGGATAAAATACTGGTAGCAATTAATTCTTCTGGCAGGAATCTGGGGAATGATGAATTGAACGAGGAAATCCAATATAATTGAGAGGTGTAGCCTGCAACAATAGGAAGCAATACAGCTGAAATGCCAATAAGGAAAAAAAACAAAGTTGTGAATGAAGAGCTTGGCATGACTAAGTCACCAACTAGTAAGTAGTAGTGAGTAACTTGTATTAAATTATGTCATAAGCAGGGATCCTGGTTTTCTCTGATTAAAAAAATAAATAAATAATACCCCCCCCCCATTTTTCAGATATAAAAAAGTAACCTCAAATCCACATTTTTTAATAACTAAAATGAAATACCACATATATATATATGGTGTTTCATTTATATCTGAAAAATGGGGATTTTTTTCATCAGCGAAAACCAGGATCCCTGGTCATAAGAACAGAAGAGTAAATAAGGGGGTAGGACGACATACTAACCTGAACAGAACAGGCATTTTCTTAATTTGGGGAAATGTTGAGGGAAGTGAAGGCGTTAATGGCTCCAAGTTCTGGCCACATTTCCACCATGCTTTCCATAGCAATCAGCTGACACGAATATGCTGTAAATGTTAGTTAACAAGTGTTCCTACAAGTATGTAGCCTATCAGAAATGTGTTCTGTGCTCTGTGTGGGGTTTGCTAGATTAGGTAAAATTTACATTGATGGAAAAGGTGTAGCATCAAGGGTATTTAAAGGGCGTTCTTGGGAACTTGAATCGGGGAAGAAAACATCATAATGTGAGATCTGCTCTCACTTTTGTATGAGTACTTTGAATGGTGGTCATTTTGTTATTGCTTCCCGTGCCTTAGATCACAGCTATCTGCTTCACTTAGGCATTTAAATAAAGATATGCTATATTATTAGTCTCATGTGCCTGTCTCAGGGCTCCTTCATTCAATGTGAGCTTGTCTAGACAGCCAGGGGTGATCCCTATAAGGTACTGTGTGTTAAATAACTCTAATTAACCTTAATAGTCTAAATACTAAAAAGAAACCCCCGCAGTAATATGGTGGTGTTGCTTGAGAAGCTGGTTGAAAGTATCCTAATTGTCTTTACTATAGAAGTGGAATGCTCCTGCTACATAAAATTTGCATTTAGAATAATAAATGTTTTTTGTCCATGTGATATAGTAGTTAATAGATTAGTGAGACAAGGGAAATGGAGGAATGTACACTGGTGTTTTAATTACTCTGTACAATGAAAGTGTCAGTATCTTTACAAAGCTTTAGAGAAAAAGTAGTGCAATGGAAACAAAAGAGGAGTCACGAGTTATTACTTGGATGTCAAATAACATGGGACGTGAGCTCCAAGTATTTAATGGCAAATGTTTTCTCTTTCTCTCAGCCCCTTTTTGCATTTGAATACAACGAGGTGTTTCCAGAAAATGGATGGAAGGTATTTGACCCTGTTTTGGAGTACAAAAGACAGGTGGGTACTTGTGTTACAACCTTGCTCATATTTTTTATTCTACAGCAATTCAGTCCTATGGCAGAATATAATTTACAGATTGTTTGTAATGAAGAATAACCCTACACAAAATGCAGGATCAGGACATTGGTTGACATATTTCAGTAACTGGCAATGTTGATGCAGCTCCACAAGTAATAACAACCGCTTAAGCATTAGTGTAGACAGATTTAGGTTGCATATAAGCAGTTTTTCATGATAAGGTGGATAAAACCTAATGCCCTCTAAATGATCAGCTGTGTTTTTACAAAGAGAATACTTTTACTGTAAAACCCTAGCACAGAGCAAGCAGCCTTGAGGAAATGTTGGCTTACCGTGGCTGTAGCTGTTCAACCATAAACCCGTAATCCAGCCAGCTACATTACAATTTACCTCATCTAGAATAGGATTTACCACAAGATAGTCTAACAAAATAGATGTTGTTGACTAGATTGTTTAAAAAAAAAATCCCTAATGTAGACAGTCTAATTCTGCGTCTTCACTGCAAAAAGGTGTGTGTTTTTATATGGAGATCTCTTGATGTACAATCCTAGTAGAGACAAAACAGAAGTAGTGAACTAGTTGAGGTCAACCCTCTCTCTCACTTTGGTTTGACCACAACTAGTTATGTCGAGATAAAAATGATAACGTCTTGTCTCCACTAAGATTTTACACCAACATAACTATTTCACGTTATCTACATTGACTGTGGAAACGCACCTTTTTTTTTTTTTTTTTTTTTTTTTT
>NW_005841908.1:2291986-2294652 GCF_000455745.1 Alligator sinensis
CAGTGAAGACGACCCCCTGCCTGTGTGATCTGAATTCTGACTGATGGAACATACCAATAACCACACCAGATAAGACCCATAATCCCTTTGGGGGCAAGATAGTGGAACAGAAGTGACCAGTACCATCTGCTGAAGAAGAGCAAGCAACAGTGCAGTAGGCAGTTACATATTGTGACCTGGTCACAGAAAAAGTTTCCATCTAACTCCTTTTCAGTAGAGGATGACTTAAGTCTTGAAACATAAGGTTTTATAATCCTTTCAAAATTCTGATGCATTTCAGTTTGTTTATTTAACTTTGCCCAGTTTGGGCTGGAGTAAGTAAACGAAATCACGTGGCAAATGAAATTTAAAACTGAATTCACTCCTTGATTTTTATTGCATGCTGCCTGGCAGAATATGAAACAAAATTGCAAAGTGAATAAGACAGCTAAAACCAGAACGTTTTTAAAGGACTTTGGAATAACTTAAAGCTTTCATTTTCTAAACAAGGTGGGGAGCAATAGGAAAATATTACCAGGGGTTATGAAGCTTAGCATTTGTGATGTTTTCCTAAGGTAGCTGTGTTGGAAAGATCCCGTGCTCTGGTCAACTATGCAGTGGAACCACAATATGTAGCTGTGGTTGCTGCTTTCAGAGGAAAACAAATAGAAACAGATACTTGAGGAGGTGCTGTAGAGGGAAGAGCACTAAATGTTCATTCAGAATGGGAAGGGTAGAGTATGTGGGGACAGTTTTTTCAAGAGAAATGTTGTGTGTTGTCAAGGAAGGAGAATAAGGTCTCAAATAATGGATGCCACATGGCTTAGTTCAGAATCAGCCCCGTCTAAAATTATGGCTATGCTTGACCTCTCTTGGGAGTGGAGAACTAGCTCACAAGTGCTATTTCTCCCTGCCTGATATACTTTATTCAGGACTGTACTAGACTGTATAGAGCAATGTGGTCCCTGTCTCCTAGTGGTGACTCAAAGACTGTGGTGCCACAGAGAAAACGACAGATTAGCACCTTGCCAACACACTTATATTACCCATTCTTTGGGGAATTGAAATAGATTTGCTTTTTCTGACATGCTGCAGAGGAAGCATTTCTTTTTAATTCATCACCCAACAGTGCCCTGTTACAGCAAAGGTGAAGCCTGAAATCTTGGAATATTGGAGGTGATAATACCTGGAGCCTGCAGAGAAACAGCATATTCTTAAGTAGGGGTGCACTGATAAACATTTTCTTGGCTGATACCGGTGGCCGATTATTAAACAGCCGTATTGTCCGGTACCGATCCAATAGCCAATTTACAGGAATGCATCCTGGCAGCTTGGAAAGCAGCCTCCTGCCAGTAAGTCTGTAGGGGGGAAGGGAAGGGGCATGGAGGGTGTGGCAGATCAAGGCCCCCATGGTGAGGGAGGGAGTGGGGCAGGGATAGGCGCTGTCCAGCCAGGACAGTGACTGTGACCCCAGGAGCAGGATGGAGCTGCAGGTGGCTAGTCCCGGGGATGTAGAGAGGGGTGTGGTTCCCTGTCTCTGTATGGACCCCTGCCCCACTACCTCCCTCACTGCGGGGGCCTCAATCTGCACACACCTCCCACGCCTCTTCCTTCCCCCATGCCCCTTACTCCCCACAGACTTACCGGCTGGATGCTGCTCTCCACGCTGCCTGGCTGCATTCCTGGCCACGTGCATGCTTCAGAGATACACATGCATGCAGCATTTATTACTGACCTTATTGGCTACACTGGCCAAAAAACTGATTGCCCATAATGTTAATTTTCCTTTTATCAGTGCTGATCCATTATGCCACTGATATATCGGCGCACCTCTATTCTTAAGTAGTTCTACCCCATGCTATGAAAAGGGGTATTTCAGTCCCAGTGATTCTGAAATCTTTGTCTAATCCAGAGGTGTCAAGCTCATCTGGCCCCATGGGCTCTATGAGTGGCATGGAGCTGCTCCATAGGTCAGATGAATTCCATGGGGCTGGATTGGGCCCTTTCTCCCGCATATGCCCGATCCAGCATGTGGCACCTGTCCCAGCAGGCCCATGCAGGGTCAGTCCAGGACATGTGCCGTACACAGCACCCACTCCTGCCAGTCTGGGACCCACATGGGGTGTGCCCCAGGTCCTGCACATGGGGCTAGTCCATCATGCATCTTATATGGGTCAGCTCTGAGACCCATATAGGGAGTCTCATCTGCTGGGGGCCAGATGATAGGGGTCTGCAAGCTGCAACTTTGAAATCCCAGTCTAATCCTATGGCTGCATATTAGTGGAGTCATATTGTGGTTTTAGAAGGTGTATGTTTGCTCTCTATCTTAATTGTGTTTCAGCCTCCGTCTTCCTTGCTGTGTGTAGGTTGGGGTGTACATAGACATTGCATATTGAAGTTACCCAATACAGCTTATGTGTATAGGAATGAAGTCATTTTGCAGAGCCCTGAATAAGGCAAGGGAACTCCAAAAGCAGCATCCTGCTCTTCTCTGACTTGCTTGCACAACTAATGAAAGAGAAAGGGTTTTTTCTTTGTGGTCTAAAAAGCCAGCATGACCACAAACGGCCTGGTTGATAACCCATGAGCATCCCACACTCAGCGAGAGGCACACAATGATGGTCTCAGGCATTGTACAATCCTTGGTGGTACTAAATGCCTACCACTCTTTTGGCTTGGGTTCAGCA
>NW_005841908.1:2294683-2316973 GCF_000455745.1 Alligator sinensis
AGTCCGACCCCCTGCCATGGCAGGAAAGAGCACTGGGGTCAAACAACCCCAGCAAGGTGTTCATCTAGCCTCCTCTTAAAGACCCCCAGGGTAGGAGCCAGCACCGCTTCTCTTGGAAGTTGGTTCCAGATCCTAGCTGCCCTGACAGTGAAGTAGTGCCTCCTAATGTCTAGTCTAAATCTACCCTCTGCCAGCTTGTGACTGTTATTTCTAGTCACTCCTGGTAGTGCTCGGGGGAACAGGGACTCCCCCAATGCCTGCTGGTCCCCCCTGACTAGTTTGTAACAGGCCACTAGATCCCCCCTCAGCCTTCTCTTGTGGAGGCTGAACAGGTTCAGGTCCCTTAGCCTCTCCTCATAGGGCCTGCCCTGCTGCCCCCTGATCATGTGGGTGGCCCTCCTCTGGACCCTCTCAGTGCTGTCCATATCCCTCCTGAAGTGCGGCACCCAGAACTGGACGCAGTACTCCAACTGCGGCCTAACCAGTGTCGCATAGAGGGGGAGGATCACCTCCTTGGACTTGCTTGAGATGCATCTGTGGATGCATGACAAGGTGCCCCACAGTCACTGAGTTGCCTTCCTAATTGAATTCAAGCATAAGTGTACAATGAATATTTTTCTATCCCCGAGATAAGTTAGATCAATACATTTATAATCATGCGATTCTAGTAAAGTGTTATCCAAAATAGTTAACTTGACCTCACTGCCAAGGTGACACAAAATGTTCCTCATATTATTCAGTTTTCAGATTTTGAACTGTTGTATAGCGTTTCCATGACTATCATGCTGAGCACTACAGAAAAAGTGCTCTTGGATCCCAGAATGTACCATCCAAAGTGGAGATGGTGTGTGGACACCCTAAACTCATGCTTCTTGGTTTGTTAAGAGAAGCCCTCAGTTGAGGTGAACTGGTTGTTGAGACCCGACACACAGTCTGATCTCTTCTTTTTTAACTTCTGTTTTTCTTTATTTTTCACCTTTTCTTGTGCTTTTCTCTCATCTAGTCTCCCCTCCACCTTGTCTGGTAGCTTTGCTTCCCAGCCCCAGTTCCCATTCACTAAAGAGATGCATATATTTGGAGAGGGCACTCTGGCACCATCCAGGCTTAAGATGAGTGCCAGAAGGAGGACAACTGTCCCCACTTGCTGCAGACAGAAGGAGCAAAGCAATGGATTTAAATTGCACCAAAGTTGATTCAGATTGGATCCTAGGAAAATGTTCTTACTGTTAGCATATTACGGCACTGGAATAAGCTGCTGAGCAAATTTGTGAAATCTCCAGTGAAGCAGATTCCTTGAAGCAGGCCAGAGAAGCATTGGACAGGGATGATTCAGGAGTAGCATTTGTGCAAGGGGTTGGACAGTTATATTTCCCTTATCTAAACAACTGCCTCTCTTGGGGTGGAAACACTCCACTAACTCATTCTAAAGACAAGTGAGACAAAATCCTAGTCTTCTGGTGTCTTTTCCCTGGGACAGGGACACTGTAGTAGTTCATTTGCTAAACTGTTGTTGTTTCATGTGCAGGGAATTCCCAATGAAAGCTGGAGAGTGACCAAGATAAATGAACGCTACGAGCTGTGTGATACGTATCCTGCCACTCTTGTTGTGCCTGTAAATATTCCAGATGAGGAATTGAAGAGAGTGGCATCTTTTAGATCCAGGGGTCGCATACCAGTGAGTATGACAGAGAGGAGCTCTGATGTGGCTTTGTAAATACCGTTGTACCATGAATATTGCCAAGATCAGGTTGACAGGAGACCAACACAAACAGTTAATGGATTATAAAAACAAAGGCAAGACATTTTGTGAGGAGTTTAGAAGGCAGCACTGTCTGGCAAAACTCCTGTCTTGAAAGAGACATAGACTAAACCAAAGTGCAAAGATAAGATAATTCAGCTAAAGCCAGACAGTAATTCAGTTTAATTTTTGAGGTAACAAAATAAACCCTGCTAATTTATTTGCAGTTTTTTGTCTTTCCTGACCTATTTTTAAGGAGTAACTGAATACTTTTTACTTAAGTCATACATAGCTCTTGATGAAGACTCTTCATATCAGGTTATAAATAAAGCATAGAGTAGTAATTGTCTTTAATAGTAACCAAAAGTATGCTGTTTGCTTTGCAGCTGTAAAACACAGATAAATTTCCCCCAACAAGTTAACTGTTTAGATGAGAAATATAAAGCGAGAGTCAACTTGGGGGCAGGGGGAAGGTGGGTCTGCATCACTCATGGAGTTGAAAGGCACCACATTAGCTGGGAAACGAGCTGTATTCCATCCAAGAGTCAGGTTTAAGCATGTTCATACATCTTTACATTGGTTCCAATTTTAGGAGTTCATGAAGGAAAAAGAATAAATACAGGATAGTGCTGTCAATTAAATTACATCATGATTTATGTGATCCAAACCACTGGCCCCAAATCAAATACCAGGCAGAGTCCCAGAGTCAAGTAATGCCTAACTGAATTCTCCTTTTCTTTCCTAATTTTTGTGAAAGGTATTGTCGTGGATTCATCCAGAAAGTCAAGCTACAATCACACGTTGCAGCCAGCCAATGGTTGGAGTGAGCGGGAAGCGAAGCAAAGATGATGAAAAGTATCTTCAGTCCATCATGGATTCCAATGCCCAGTCCCATAAGATTTTCATATTTGATGCAAGGCCTAGTGTTAATGCTGTTGCCAATAAGGTTAGACATTCTCTCCCTTGTTGGTAGCAGGGAATGATAAAATTCAGAGTTAGCCTACCATTACCTTGTAACATTAACTCCTGAGGCTGGGAGGGAAGGTGGGTTCTTGCTGTTATATGGAGTCTGATTTTAATTTCATTGGACCTCCAGGGAAGCAGAAGCATTCACCTGCCATAACCCAATTGTAGGATCATGGCCTACGATTATAGTGGAAGAAAAGATAATCAAGCCTATCAGGGTTTAAGAACAGATATTGGTTGGGACATTATGAGTGCTTGCAGATGAAAACAAAACAAAACAGCACTTTACTGTAAACTTGGCACATTCCCATGCCGAGCCCCACATATACCCAGAAGAGGCAGCGTGTTACTTCAGCTTAGCTCATCCAACATATGTAAAGATCATACACTTTAGTGCGGCCTTTTTGGCACTTTTATCTAATAGCTTTTATTGAATCAGCTGTAGGTAGAAGCACAAAAAAGCCCCACTGAAGCACCCAATCTTTACAGACACTACAGAGCCAGGTTGAAGGAAGGGGCTGTTTCTTCTGGTAAAGCATTTTTTTAAATATCTGCAGGCAGCCTATGTTTAGCAATATAAAACAGGATTTCTAGCACCCTGGATTTGGGGTACCACTGTTTCCAGTGCCCAGAGCCATGACTGATTTTCCAAGGTGTTCAGCATTCTCTGTAACCTCTAACTTTATCAGGGCCTGTGAATGCTTAATACTTTTGAAAATAGGAGCTTAGGGGTTTTGAGCTGGGTCACTTCTGAATATTTGGTAGCCTGTGATATCTCAGTTGTCAGTGGAATAACTCAGAATGTAGCCCTTTTCCCTAATGCTGCTACATAGCATGTAGTAGATTGTGTAGCTTTGTTTTCATGCCAGAATTAGTTTGCTGTCTGGGCTCTGGACCTTTTCCAGCGATGTCTCCCCATTTTTGAAAAGGCAATTAGCCATGGAGAAAATACAGCACTTCCTATATAATACTATAATGAGGGTGCTGGAGGGCAGAATTGTGGTTCTGATGAACTTGACAATTGAATGGGTGTAAATGATGATTATGAAGAAATCTCCTTCAGTGGGGTATTCTTTACTTTTTTTTTCACAAAACACACTATTAAGGAGAAACAGTTTATGCAAGGAAAATATATTAAGACACTGGGCAAAAATAATTGTTTTCTTGAGTGTGGATTTGAATAGATGATATGGATCTATTTTTTGCTGTTTATCCTTTTGATAATTTATTTTGATACTGTTTATCAAAATATTATTCTCCTTCATCAGGTTGAACGATCATTAAGAAAAATATATTTGGTTTCCTATGGGTTTTGTTTTTCTTCCTCAGGCTAAAGGAGGAGGCTATGAAAGCGAGGATGCCTATCAGAATGCAGAATTGGTCTTCCTGGACATTCACAACATTCATGTTATGAGAGAATCATTGAGAAAATTGAAGGAGATAGTATATCCTAACATTGAGGAGACTCATTGGTTATCCAACTTGGAATCAACTCATTGGTTAGAACATATTAAGGTGTGCATGTGGGCAATCAAATGTATCCGAGTTAGCACCTATTGTGTATGTATCCGTGTCATTGAAAAGAAGTGCCATTCAATTAATTGTCTGGGTCCTGTGTCTAGAGCTGGCCAAAGTGCAGGATTTCCAGTTTCTGACCATCATCAGATTTTTAAATCAGTTTTCATCCAAATCTTACCAAACTCAGAATTCCATAATGTGACCTGGAAATTTTGAAAAAGCAAAAGTCTTCAGGAAAGGCCTCACCATGGTGCTCCTGAGTATCATGTTTCTTGAGACCTCACAGCTGCTGAGAGCTAGTAGCAGCCAGGAAACTCGTATGAATGTTAGTGTCACTCAGCAGTGACCAGCGTTCCTAGTATATGCCAAGTGCCACAGACTGCCCTGGGTCAGGGACTGCTGGATGTCAAGACCCCCTGCCCCAGCCTGGGGTATTCTACACAGCAAGCCTGCCCTGAACACAGACCTAATGGAAACTTCTCCCTGGGCTTACATTCCCAGCTCCACAGAATGGACCATGGTTAATATGAGAGTCCCAGTTAAACCAAAGGTCCCAGTGTTGCCAGGCTTCCTGGTGCAAAGCTTGAGCCAAGTGCTGAATTCTAGCTGAGGCTCCCAGGGCTTTCAGACTCTCAGCACTGGCAGCATTGGGCTGGGAAGACCTGGCATGACTGGCTACCCTGGAGCTGCAGACCCTGGCAGCCATGGGGCCCCCAACACCCTGTCATGAATACAGGCAGGGATGTATGGGAGCCTTTCCTTGTTCACCAAAAGTTTGGCAAACCCAAGACATTTTGGACAAAATATTTCAGATGCTATGAACTGGTGCTCTTACTGAAAACCACTTCTAGTCTGCTCTGTCTTCCTAATAAAAAGTAGAGGATCCAGTCTGCTCCTGGGACAGTTGTAAGGAAGCTGCTGTTTTATGCCTTGTATTTGACTTGCAAAATAAGAGCCACACTGCCAGGAGTTCCACTGTAGTCAGCAAGGGGTCAGTGTGGCCAGTCACAGTGGGTGTTTCTCTATTGCCTCTGACCATGTGAGGGAGCACAGCTGTGAAAATGTGCCCTGCCCACTTGTATCCAGGCCCACCAGTTTGCAGAGCAGGTGGCTCAGTCATCTTAAGCACATGCCCTGACCCTGTACCAAGGTGCTCTGACTTGGGCACCCCCAGGACTGCTGTGAGCTGTCTTTGCTGCTGATTTTCATGGCTGGCTGGGGACAAGCGTATGGAACCTTTCTCAGCAACGGATCGGATCCCACTCAGGAGGTGGTGTAGACACCCTGTTGTTTCTCAGAAAATTCATATGGCATCTTCCTTTCTTTACTGTTTTACTTAATGTTCAGTAGAGGTTAGACTGAAGATATATTTTTGTTCTTTTATAGGAGGGAATGAATGAATTGTTTAGTCATTTTTATCCTTTCCTGGTTTCTGTGACCTAGAAACTAGTAGTTTCATGCACACTTTTGCTTGATTTGGCCTGCAATGTTTATCATAGGTTGTCATTTCATTGTGAAAATCAAAAAGGGTTTCTCCTCCTCTGAAAATAATCTCTGGATATGGGTGTATGTTAGACACCTGCATTAGGTAAGGGTATCTGGGGGCTTTAGTGTCTGGGAAAGTTTAATGTCTAAAATGGAAAGTTACAAGCCATCCTTTTGGGAGGAGTCAAACACAGTTATTCATCATGAAATGGGTTGTGCTTCCAATCAGTGTTTTTGGTAAAATTTGAGTACAGTACCTGCATATGCAAATGTAGCATATTCAGGCAGACTGCCTGCAGTTATGCCGTTATAGTGGCAATAGGGTGATAAGGAACTTTTCCTAACTTGCCAATATCTTTCTTTCTGGGTAAGATATAACCAGTTTAGTTCCTCTCATGAATGCTACAGCTGTTACTGTAACAGACTGCAGCAGTTAAAATTGACATGGTTAAAACAGGATTATGACTGTCATGTAGATGGGACCTAATTGTGCTCCAATAAGTAGGTTAAACCCTGGACTACCCAAGGATAGCAGCTGTGAAATTGGCTGCAGGAATCTACAGGGGCCTTTCAAAGTCATGTCTGCCCTACAACTGTAACCTCACTGAAGCGGGTGATAACCATTTTATAACCATAGAGCAGATGTGACCCTTGCCTTCTCCAGAGGTGTCACAGCACTCCATTTATAGTTCATATGATATAGGGAAACTTCCTTAATGCCTTTTCTGTGTCCCAGCTAATTCTCGCTGGAGCCCTTCGGATTGCTGATAAGGTGGAATCGGGGAAGACGTCCGTGGCTGTGCACTGCAGTGACGGCTGGGACCGAACAGCCCAGCTCACTTCTCTGTCCATGCTCATGTTGGATGGCTACTATCGGACAATAAGGGGATTTGAAGTGCTTGTGGAGAAGGAATGGCTGAGTTTTGGGCACAGATTTCAGCTGGTGAGTTTAGAGTCTTTTGTGGGTGGAAAAGGTTGCGTGTTACATGGTCAGAGCAGCAATACTGTTTAGTAACACTTGTCTGATCGCATCTGAGCTCACAGAGGAAGGGCAAACACCAATAACATTCACCTTGCCATGATATATTCTTCATTGATGGCTCCTCATCCTTTATCATGCAAGCCATTAGTGGCAGGTAGGGTAAGAGCAAGGGGTTCCAGGCTCTAATACTTGTCTAAGCAGGGGTGCTCAATGCCTGGCCTGTAGGCCAGCTATGGCCTGCAGAGCCCTGGCATCCAGCCTGTGAGGTTCTCCATGGATTGGCAGGGGCGTGGTGGCAATTAATAGTGCCACTTCTTCCCTGCTGCCAAATTACCATGCCCTGCACAGCCTGATTGAATATGGTAGAAACTTTTCCTCAGAAACACTCTCCCAGAATGGCCCCCATGTGTAACTGGATTGGAGCCAGACTACTCCCCCCATGTGGCCAGATTGGGGCCAGGCTTACCCCCCACGATGCAGTTGGAGTGGGCCCACGCACCGCCTGTCCTATGCCGCAGATCTGGCCCCACTGCCCATCCAGACTGCAGGGCAAAAATGTTTGGCACCACTGGTCTGTAGCATTCATTTTCCACCTGACCATGACCAAGTCACTTACCAGGTTTCCAATTTGCATGTTGAAGTGACACTGTTCCCTCATTTTGCAAATAGGGAGACTGAGGCAGTGAGCAATTGAGGCTCTGATTCAGCAAAACCACTTAGCTACCACTAAGTGGTTATAGTAAGCATATGAGTGGCCTCATAAGCAGCAGTACACAGTAGTATTGTTACTAGCCTGCTTCTGTTTTATGTTTGTATAGTGTATCACAGCATGGGAAGTCTTAGGCCTTACAGTAATGCAAAAAACAAATAATTGGGGCATAGGTGGCTTGTCCAAGGCCACCCACAGCAAGGCTGGTGTTAAGGCCTTCAGCTACAAGAAGGGAAAAGGGGCGGAGGGGTAGCTCTCTATGTTAAGGAAAGCTACACGTCCCTGCAACCCGATATTGGTGACCAGGGTGGACGGCTGGAGACCCTCTGGGTTAAAATCCGTGGGGAACATGGCACAGGGGACACAATGGTGGGAGTCTATTACAGACCTCCCACCCAAAGTCCTGAGCTTGACCAGGAGTTTGCCCAGGAACTGGCTGAGGCAGCTTGCTCCAGGACCATGGTTGTCATGGGTGACTTCAATTACCCAGACATCTCATGGGAGGATCGCTCAGCAAAATCTGAGCGGTCGCAGAGCTTCCTCTCGTGCGTGGATGACCTCTACCTGACTCAAGAAGTCTATGGGCCAACGAGAGGCGAAGCGCTGCTCGACCTGGTACTGGCTACTGGGGATGACCTAGTCGGCGACCTAGTGATCGATGGGAAGCTGGGTGACAGCGACCACGAGCTGATCACCTTCACCATCCGCCGAAAAGCTGGCAAGTCGGTCAGCAACGCTCAAGTTCTTGACTTCAGGAAAGCCGACTTTGACAAGCTCAGGAGGCTTGTCAGTGAGGCCCTAAGGGACCGTGACCACAGGGAGAGGGGAGTTCAAGAGGAGTGGTCGCTCCTCAAGGAAGCGATCCTCAATGCACAAACTAAGTCTATTCCATCTCGGAGGAAAGGCAGCAAGAGGGCACAGCAGCCCCCCTGGCTCTCCAGGGACCTAGCAGATCTCCTGAGGCTAAAAAGAAAGGCCTACAAAGGATGGAGGATGGGAGTCACCTCCAAGGAGGATTATTCTGCACTGGTCCGGTCCTGTAGGGAGCAGACCAGGAAAGCCAAGGCTGCAACTGAACTCCAGCTAGCTTTGAGCATCAAGGACAATAAGAAGTCCTTTTTCAGATATGTGGGGAGCCGGAGGAAAAGCAGAGGCAACATTGGACCCCTGCTGAGCCAGATGGGGCAACTGACAACTGACGCCCAGGAAAAAGCCAACCTATTAAATAGGTACTTTGCGTCAGTCTTTCATCAGTCCCATGGGACGCCCATGCCCGCTACAGGGCCGGGAAGTCCGGGTGAGGGTGATCCCCTGCCCTCCCTTAATGCTGACTTTCTGAAGGAACATCTTGAGAAGCTGGATACCTTCAAGTCAGCTGGCCCTGACAATCTCCACCCCAGGGTACTCAACGAGCTGGCGAGCATCATAGCCCAGCCTCTAGCACGGATCTTTGAAAACTCTTGGCGCTCTGGTGTAGTGCCCGAAGACTGGAAGAAGGCCAATGTGGTGCCTATCTTCAAGAAAGGGAGGAAAGTGGATCCGGCTAACTATAGGCCCATCAGCCTGACTTCTATCCCGGGGAAGATCTTAGAAAAGTTTATTAAAGAGGCCATCCTTAATGGACTGGCCGACGCCAACATCTTAAGGGATAGCCAGCACGGGTTTGTTGCGGGTAGGTCTTGCTTGACCAATCTCATTTCCTTCTACGACCAGGTGACCTATCACCTGGACAAGGGAGAAGAGATTGATGTCATATATCTTGACTTCAAAAAAGCCTTCGATCTGGTGTCCCATGATCGCCTCTTGGAGAAACTGGCCAATTGTCGCCTTGGGTCCTCCACGATCCACTGGCTGGAAAATTGGCTCCGGGGTCGGACCCAGAGGGTAGTAATCGATGGAAGTCACTCATCGTGGTGTCCTGTGACCAGTGGGGTCCCCCAAGGCTCTGTCCTTGGACCCATACTGTTCAACATCTTCATTAATGATGTGGACACTGGAGTCAGAAGCGATCAGAACTGGCCAAGTTCGCCGATGACACCAAACTTTGGGGCAAAGCATCCACACCAGAAGACAGGCAGGTTATCCAGGCTGACCTGGACAGGCTCAGCAAGTGGGCGGACGAGAATCTGATGGTGTTCAACGCCGATAAATGCAAGGTTCTCCACCTTGGGAAAAAAAACCCGCAGCATCCTTATAGGCTCGGCAGTGCTATGTTGGCTAGCACTATGGAAGAAAGAGACTTGGGGGTCATCATTGACCACAAGATGAACATGAGCCTGCAATGCGATGCGGCGGCTAGTAAAGCGACCAAAACGCTGGCTTGCATCCATAGATGCTTCTCAAGCAAATCCCGGGACGTCATTCTCCCCCTGTACTCGGCCTTAGTGAGGCCGCAGCTGGAGTACTGTGTCCAGTTTTGGGCTCCACAATTCAAAAAGGATGTGGAGAAGCTTGAGAGAGTCCAGAGAAGAGCCACGCGCATGATCAGAGGTCAGGGAAGCAGACCCTACGATGACAGGCTGAGAGCCCTGGGGCTCTTTAGCCTGAAAAAGCGCAGGCTCAGGGGTGATCTGATGGCCACCTACAAGTTTATCAGGGGTGACCACCAGCATCTGGGGGAACGTTTGTTCACCAGAGCGCCCCAAGGGATGACGAGGTCGAATGGTCACAAACTACTTCAAGACCGTTTCAGGCTGGACATAAGGAAGAACTTCTTTACTGTCCGAGCCCCCAAGGTCTGGAACAGCCTGCCACCGGAGGTGGTTCAAGCGCCTTCATTGAACACCTTCAAGATGAAACTGGATGCTTATCTTGCTGGGATCCTATGACCCCAGCTGACTTCCTGTCCTTTGGGCGGGGGGCTGGACTCGATGATCTTCCGAGGTCCCTTCCAGCCCTGATGTCTATGAATCTATGAATCTACAAATACTTTAATGACCATGATCCACCCCAAAAGAGGAGTACTCTGCACTGGTCTGGACCTGTAGGGAGCGAACGAGGAAAGCCAAGGCTTCGCCTGAACTCCAACTGGCTACACATATCAAGGACAATAAAAAATCCTTTTTTAGATATGTGGGGAGCCGGAGGAAAAGCAAGGGTAACACTGGACCCCTGCTAAACCATATGGGTCAACTGACAACTGACGCCCAGGAAAAAGCCAACCTATTAAATAGGTACTTTGCATCAGTCTTTCATCAGTCCCATGGGACGCCCATGCCCACTACAAGGCCGGGAAGTCCGGGTGAGGGTTGGCCATGTGAAGACACACCTTGAGAGACCTTCAAGTCAGCTGCCCCAGGCAGCTTAAACCCCAGGGTACTTAAGGAGCTGGCTAGCATCCTAGCTCGGCCACTGGCATGGATCTTGGAGAACTGGTGCTCAGGTGAAGTGCCTGAAGGTTAGAAGAAGGCCAGTGTGGTGCCTCTTTTCAAGAAAGGGAGGAAAGTAGATCCGGGGAACTACAGGCTCATCAGCCTGACCTCCATCCCTGGGAAAATCTTGGAGAAATTCATCAAAGAGACCGTTCTTGATAAACTGGCTGAAGGCAACTTCTTGAAGGACAGCCAGCACAAGTTTGTTGCAGGTAGGTCTTGCCTGACCAATCTCATCTCCTTCTACAACCAGGTGACATATCACCTGGATAAGGGAGAAGAGATTGACATCATATATCTTGACTTTAAAAAAGCTTCCGATCTAGTATCCCTTAATCATCTTATAGAAAAACTGGCCAACTGCGGCCTCGGCTACATCACAGTCCGCTGGCTGGGGAATTGGCTTTGAGGTCAGACCCAGAGAGTGGTAGTTGACGGAAATCAATCATTGTGGTGCACCGTAACCAGTGGGGTCCCCCAAGGCTCCGTCCTTGGGCCTATCCTTTTCAACATCTTAATTAATGATGTGGACATTAGTGTCAGAAGCAGACTGGCCAAGTTCGCTGATGACACCAAACTTTGGGGAAAAGCGTCCACACCCGAGGACAGGATGGTGATCTAGGCTGACCTTGACAGGCTCGGAAAATGGGCGGACGAAAACCTGATGGCCTTCAACTCTGAAAAATGCAAGGTACTCCACCTTCAGAAGAAAAACCTGCAGCATGCTTATAGGCTTGGCAGAGCTATGCTGGCTAGCACCACAGCTGAAAGGGACTTGGGGGTCATGATTGACCACAAGATGAATATGAGCCACCAATGTGATGTTGCAGCCAGCAAAACGAGCAAAACTCTGACTTGCATCTATAGATGCTTCTCCAGCAAATCCCAGGATGTCATCCTCCCATTGTACTCGGCCTTGGTGAGGCCGCAGCTGGAGTACTGTATCCAATTCTGCGCTCCACAATTTAAAACGGATGTGGATACGCTTGAGAGAGTGCGGAGGAAAGCCACGCGCATGATCAGTGGTCAGGAAAACAGGCCTTATGATGAGAGGCTGAGAGCTCTGGGACTCTTCAGCCTGGAAAACTGCAGGCTCAGGGGTGACCTGGTGCCTGCCTATAAGGGGTGTACATCAGGATCTGGGGGGAACGTCTGTTCACCAGAGCGCCCCATGGGATGGCAAGGTCAAATGGTCACAAACTCCTCCAAGGCCGTTTCAGGCTGGACATAAGGAAGAACTTCTTTACTGTCTGAGCCCCGAAGGCCTGAAACAGACTCCCTCCAGAGGTGGTGCAAGCCCCTACTCTGGATTCCTTTAAGAGTCAATTGGACGTTTATCTTGCTGGATCCTGTGACCCCAGCTGACTTCCTGCCCCTGGGGTAGGGGGCTGGACTTGATGACCTTCCGAGGTCCCTTCCAGCCCTAATGTCTATGAAATCTATGAATAAAAATCTGCCAGGGGGTAGTGATGATGAGTTAGTATTGGTACAGTGCTTGGAAGCTGTGAAGTGCTTATGTGATAGTTATTGCTAGAAGCTGGGCTTACCTGTAGTGCTCAAGTTTTTTATCCTGTTCTGTAGTAGCTAAGATGACATGCATAACTGAAAGGAACAAATATCTAGACTTTTGGGGGGTCTTCTGAGCCATAGCTGTAAAATACAGTTGATGCCAAAATAACATTGGAAACCTCTCTTCAGTCATTTTTTGCTTTAATTTCTGTATAAAGTGCATTCCACATGAAAAGGTCCCAGGAACGGATTGCACTTTAGAAACCAAAGGAATAAGCTCCCCTGAGTGCCTTCCCCTCCTAATATAAACATGGTAAAATCAGGACATTTTGAAACCATACAAGTTGTTGCAGGCTACTGCATTAGTACCCAGGTACAAAACACCCAAGCGGTTTACCTTAGAAGCTGTATACTAATTCAGTGTCTTTTTTTGTCCTCCCTGTATCAGAGAATTGGCCATGGAGATAAGAATCATGCAGATGCTGACAGATCTCCTGTTTTCCTCCAGTTCATTGACTGTGTCTGGCAAATGACAAGACAGGTAAATTTCTGGGCTGCACATGTGTTTTGAAAGCCTTTATACATGTGATTTGGAACAGTGTATCTAGCCAGTGAACTTGCTCTGGTTTTAAATGAAAATACAACAATCCCTTTGGCTTATCTGTTTTGGCTTTACTTCAGTCTAGGTAAAACTTTGGAGTGTCAAAATGAATTAGGAGCCTGGTTCACAAAATGCCAGTGAGTTTTAGGAGCACTTAGGCACCCGTGTCACTGAGTTGCTTTAGAATTTTACTCCCTTTTTCAGAGCAGCAGGTGAGGAGAAGGGCTCCAGACAGCTGGTTTTGTTTCATTTCAGTGAGTTTTGAAAGCAAGCGTATTGATCCTGATGTGATAAACAGTGTTGAAACTAAGTTCCGTTAGTCGCAGAGCAGCTTCAGCACAGGCAGAGCCAATAAAACTCCCTTGGGATACTCCAAACCTGCTATGGACAGGCTGACTATTGGAGCTGAGAGCTTACGAGTTTAGGGCTCTGAGAAGGACTCTGCCTCTATGGCTGCTCTGCATTTGGCGCCTCTACCGCGACCTCTGGGTTGTAATTCTAAATTCACAGAGCCCTGGGCAGACACTTAATTGAAAAAAAATAGTCCTATAATGATTTGAAGTCAGAATGAATGTTGGTGGGCTTGTAACTTTGGGGTGCTTTTCAAAGTGGAATAGGAGGAAGGCAGGATGCTCCTGTCCTAGGAATTGGTAATCCATCCTCCACATGGTTTACTCTTACTCTTATGTAATCCAGCTACTGTTGAGGAATGGGTGTTTGGGATATACTAACTTGCAGCAGATCAGAGGCAGGAGAGACTCCTTAGACCTTTTAGCCATGGGACCTGGGCTTAGTAGCCAAGAAGGGAACGGGGATAAGGAGAATTAGGACTACACCTGCTGTGGACAGGCTGACTACTGGAGCTGAGGGCTCTCTGCATATCTCTGTGTCCACTCAGCCCTGTACCCATCCCACATCCCTTCAAAGAGCTCCAGTTTTCACCCTCCACAGCTTATAACCCTGCCATGATTCAGACCACCCTCCAGCACCATACCTGGCTTGTGTTCATTACTGCATTGCTCTGCCATGACTTGAAAAACCTTCTAAAATATTATTTTCATACCTTTTCCACATTTTCTCCTAGCTAGTGAGCAGGTGCAGACCTACAAAATTTCTGTTCCCTAGTAAATTGACTTTGTGACATGATGCACAGCCCTATTCTGCAATAAATCACTTGAATCCTGGGTAAAGCTACCTTTTGAACTAATAACTTTTTATACAGTAACTTTTAAGTAGTAATGTGTGCTCCCAGTGTCAGGTTCATCCTGTTCTGTATGAACTGGTTCCCTTGCCACCTACTGACCCAGTGCTGTAAAGGGCTTACAGTGGGCCCACAGTTTGGGAGAGCGGGCCCACGTGTCCTATTGAACAATGGAACAAATTTACTGTGGATAAAAATATGGGGGAAGTTCCTCTGCAATGATTGTGCTGTGTGTCTTCCCCCTTCGAATGATTCCATTTTTGAAAAATTGTGATAAAACAAGTGGGAGACTTTTTAAAACAAAAAAAGAAAGAAAAATAGCCCTGGAGCATTGGGATATCAGGACATTTGCCATGGCTAACTGTGTTACAGGAGCACCTACGTGTTCCACTGGGTGTCAAGACATGATGTCAAAGCCTAGAGTCCTGTAACCTATTCCTGACCTGTGAACTAGTAGCATGGCTTTCATCCTAATTCTCTATTGGATGTGGGGATTATTTCCAATAATCACCTGAGGCTTCCTACCCTCTGCCACGTCTCATTCAATCTCACTTCATGGTGTGGCATTAGCAGCAGGCATAATAGAGCAAACTTCAGTTGAAGCAATATTGGTTGTGCATAAACAGTAATCAGATCCTTCAGGCCGCTGGCTGCTGCAGAAAATTCCTTCTTGCATGTCAAGCATATTTTTAAGGGGTGCTTGCTTCTGGAAAGTAGGAATATAACTGAAGAAACAGACAGATAATCCAGTGCAGAGTGGGTATAAAGTCAGCTCATTAATGCTATCAATCGGTACAGACGCGTTATGTTCATTTGCAACAAGTAATGAATTGTTTAAGAAAAAACTTCTCTTTTTGGTTGTGCTGGAAGTTTCCTACAGCCTTTGAATTCAACGAGTACTTCCTGATAACCATTCTGGACCACCTGTACAGTTGTTTGTTTGGAACATTCCTGTGTAGCAGTGAGCAGCAGAGGGTGAAAGAGGTAAGCCTTGTTCTTTCCCCAGGTGAACACACTGTACTTGTATTCTTTAAAAGGGCTAATGAAAGCTTACCAGTTCCCAGTGACTTCAGTGGTTTTGGACCTAAGAGACTTTCTTGCAAAACAGCTGATATGCAGGATTCCCTCTACCTGCAAAAAGTAATGCTGATTGTTCTAACTTAACTTCTGTGCTTCAGAACAGTGCACGTTTCCCTCCCTGTAGTGCAGACAGCTGCCTTCAGCCACTTCCTGCTGCTTTCATTGGTCACCTTACATATTCTAGGTGGGTGGAAGAGTACTTTTGTTTGACTTTGGTTAGACACATGCTTCTCCTGATCACTTTTTTCCTCTAGTCCTTTAAGTTGTCACTTGAGACCATTTTCACTATATAGAAATCAGGAAGCACGTACTGTCATACTGCACACCTGGTTAACACCAAGGACATTACAGGTTTTCAGATGTGCTCTTTTTATTTCACCTTGGATGAGCTGGAACTGCCAGCCATCAAGGAGGATTTAGCCCCCCTCATCTGGCCAACATGATCAGGGCTTCATGCAGGAACAAAACCTAAAACATAAATGCAGGGATTCTGTGTAGGTTGAAATGAATTAAAACAGTTTGTTAAAGTAGAAAATACCCTTATAGTGCCCACAGGCTGGCTCTAGGCTAGGAGTGGGTAATTCACCAGCAGCAGTGGTATCTGCAGAGGCTGTAGGGCTAAGGGCTGTTAATGACTGTGTAGCAGAGAACTGCTGTGTGTAGGGTTTAGTGGTGGTAGAATACCTGGTCAGTGTGCTACACATGACTGATGGGTGTGCAGAGGTGAAACGTGTCATTCCAAAGCAGCATGCACATGCAATCCATTGTCTCTTTAAGGCCCTAGTGTAAAAAAGCACTTAAACACGTGTATTTCCATCGATTTGGAAGGAGCTACTCACATTTACTTCACTTAAATCAAAGCCTAAATCCAGGGCTTTCTTTTTTTTTTCTGTGCACATAAATGCACCAGTGCCTTTCTAGGAGCCCTTCAAAGAGGTGAAGCTAAGCAGAAGTAATGATCAGTAATGAGCAGCCTTCTCCCCCCATCTCAGCCTTCAGCATTTCCACTGTAGATGCCCAGCTCCACTCTGGATGGGGGCTTCCACTTGTGCTGAGGGGGAATTTTGATTTGTGCAGGGGCTTGAGATGGGAATAAAGATAAGATGGGAATAAAGGGCGTTTTCATGCCAGAATGTGTGTATGCCTGTCTGCCTGTGCTTGCATTACAGAAACCACTTCAAAACGATGAAGTGTATTTTTTTTTAGCTAGGGAAAGGCAGCCAGATTTGTATTAATGGCGAACATATGCATATGGTGGTATAAATACTCAAGCTGTGTAGATAAATGCTAGAGCTCATATGGCTGCGCATGTAAAATGAAGCTTTTATTTCCCCCCCCCTGCAGAGCCTTCCAAAAAAGACTGTCTCACTGTGGTCCTACATCAATAGCCAGCTTGAAGACTTTACAAACCCCTTGTACGTGAGCTACACCAACCATGTGTTGTATCCAGTAGCCAGCATGCGCCATCTAGAGCTTTGGGTGGGATATTACATCAGATGGAATCCAAGGATGAAACCACAGGTGAACAGGTTTTTCGTTTAATGTGTTAGAAGTTGTCTCTCACTGACATTACTAAGGAGCCTGTAGACTTGGCTGTTGACAAATATGTGGTAGTATCCAGCTGGAGCTGTTTTAGCTTGCATTTGTATTTAAAAAACAAACAAACCTGAAAACTTTAAGAATTGTTTCCAGTCTGTTGCAGCAGTCTATTGAAAATCCTGGCTACTTTTAAAATTAGATGCCTAAAATTAAGTCCCCAGGTAAATAATCTGAAAGCAGAGATTTGGGTGCCATAGGCATCTTCTCCGTGATACTTCTGCAGATGTCAGCTTGTGAAATTCCCACTGATGGCTTTTAGCTAATGGTTTTCACCATTATTAAAATTTCCATTAAAGCCAGTAAGCACTTCACATTGCAAGCTTGGTGTATGGAAATCACACACCCTGTGGTAATTTTACAACAGTATTGTACATCGATTTAAAAGTATGCCAGTGTACATAATGGACGGATGTACAGCTTATCCCAACATAGCTGAAGGGTATGGACTGCTGTTACTGGGCTTGGTCACTAGGTGGCAAGGATCAACAGAGGGGATTACATAGTCCATATACAGTCTAAAAGTGGGGAAAGAGCATCTTTGGTCTGAGCTGCATTCTGCCATCACTCAGGCTCAGGCTCTTTTGTATTGCAGGAGCCTGTTCACAATCGATACAAAGAACTTCTTGCAAAGCGGGCCGAGCTGCAGAAGAAGGTGGAGGAGCTCCAGAGAGAAATAACTAACCGATCAACCTCCTCCTCAGAGAGAGCTGGCTCTCCTGCCCAATGTGTGGCTCCTGTGCAGACAGTTGTATAATGACTTTTCTATTAAGTACTTTCCAGGACCATGATATAAGGGCAGCTTTTCTAGCAGGAGACCCTCTGAAGTTAAAACCTGGTGTCTAGGAGATGCCGATTTATTTATTATATTTCTCTCCAGGGTTATTTATTAGTACTGTAACATTAATGGAAACTTAAGCAAAATCATGCCCCCTATGCAATTAGTTTTCTTAGTGGCTAGATTACTATAAAACTACAAATTGCACCAAAAACAAGATGCAGAGCTCTTGTTCACATATCTGTTAGAAACTACTTTGCTTTCAGTGAGGGACAGTGCATTGGAAGGAACATTTATATAGGAAAAGTGTCTACACAGGAGAAGTCTGACAAGTCTCCATTTTGCTGGAACAGATACAGACTAAAGAGGGAATAAGCAGACTTCTTATCGGTTTCAAAGCCTGGACTGCAGCTGTGTTGAACGATTGGACTTCTGTGTCAGTTTACATGCAAAAATGTCAAAACTGAAATGTTGCCAACATATGAAATTCCAAGAGAACCCTAAATACAGAATGTTTCCTATTGACTAATTTGTTCTTTCCCATCACATAGGAAGTTGGACCATGTATTTAGGCTTTGCTTTTGTCTGGAGGTATGCAAGAGCTTAAATCAATGTCAGCTTCTTTTTAAGATATATTCCTAATAAAGCAAAGTGATACCTTATCTACAGGAAAGGCATCTTCAACCAGGAGGGTATGGGAATAGATGAATTACCACTATCCCTCAAGTTGTCCTTTTTAGGGAAGAGTTTATCTTTAGATATCGTGTATTATTTACATCAGTTAATTCCATTAAACTAATCTTAAACCACTTTTATAAAGGATGGGGCAGGAAACAACTCCCCTGTAGTTTCTGCAGCTATTTCTTTCCCATGCCTCATACCCAAGAGATGGCAAATGCAACATATACTGGAATTGGTTGTTTCATTTTGCTTAGGTAAGTGTAAACTGTTATTTAATGTTTTGGTGCAGGATCATGGTGATGTGTTCATAATTCATGCTGTATTTTATTTTTCTGTTTACTGATGACAGCAAATATATTGACCAAAGAAAACCTTCCACATGTATTACAATCACACTGTAAAGTGAATGGTCAGTTGGCTGAGTTGTTTAGTCTGCTAGAGTAATATTTTAGCACTTGCTTAAATGTGTTTTGTTCTGAGAGAGGGAGAGTATAGTGTATTTAAAGAGTCTTGTTACCTGCACAGTGGTCAATTAAACTTTATCCAAAATCAACTGTAATGCATAATTTCATTGCAGAAAACAGAAGTGAAGACTTGTTATTTTTTGTAGTTACTTGCAAACAGTGAATTTTCCAGAGCATCTTTCCATATAAGTGATAGGGACTTCTCAATAAAGGTCCATATATTTGCATCGGGTTGTGGGGGGTTACTTTGCCCCCACATCTCATTTCCATAGTAAGCAAGAGGCTCACTACTGAGACTTCAGTTTTGGTACTGTACTGTCTGAGCTCTTCCATTAGTCCATCAAGCAGCTACACACCTGTCACATGTATTCTTTCACCTCTCACAGAGAGAAGCATGCACAGCAGAATGTTTTTGTTTGGGCAGTTAAAAAAAAGTTTGGCTGACTGGGAGTCAGCTGCTCTCACATCACTGAAAAGGTGGACTTCTTGAAAGAGAGTCTACCTTCCGTCAGAAGCCTCTATCTTTTCTCTTCGCCACTACTTTCTACTGTCACTATCAACAGATCTACATAGACAAGCCACGCTATGAAGTGAACAGCACACTTGAGTTTTATAAACCTGGCTCTCTAAGTCTTTAAAAAGTTTTGCCTAAACTTTGATTTCTGTGTTGCAAAAAATCAAAACAGATTCTGGATGAGAAGGCTGTGTTCAGTTCATTGTTCATAAGGACATACTCTTCCAGTCTCTAGTATAAGATGATCCTTATGTAGCAATACCCTCACCGTGCAAATTCAGTAGGGAAGAATTCTTGTTTCTTAAAGTGGAGGACTTTTTCCTTAACAAAAATAAAATAAAATCAGTGAACAGGTAAGTTATTTCTTTACCTTGCTTCCAAATGTATTTATTTAGAAAACTTTAATGCTGTCTTTTAGCCCTAATAGTAAAGTAACAATTTTTGATGCCTTGAAACTTATGTGGAAGTTTCTCTTCTCCCTCTTATTCTTACAGATGCTTGTAATATTCAAGCTCCCTAGTTCTGGAATTGTTGCACCCTTTGAACTATTCTAGTAAGATAGTTTTTACATCTAAGTGTTCTTGTCTAGTTGTAACTAGCTTGTTCATTTTGATTTACATATAATAGCTATGAAATATTTAGTGGCTCAAATGTGGAGGCCATTGGAGAAACTTACATTCAAATACTTCAACTTCTAGTTTTATACCTCTCTTTCAACCATGCAGGAAAGTTTTTAGACCACTGCTACAGGCACTACCACCTCCTTGTGCCTGTGTTGGGTGCAGATCTTGAGCATGTTCAGTGTGTGCCTTCTGAATCAGGCCCCTGAAAATGTATACACCACAGAAACAAAGCCATGGCCAGGCCCATTCATACCTTGTCTACCCTCTGAGGGTAGTCTTGAGACCCGTTACCAGGCCAAGGCCTGCAGCATGGCTGGAGGGTATCTGCAAGCAAAGTGCCCCCAGGCTTGTCCTGGTCTGAACTAGGGGAAGATGCACACACACACACACACACACGCTCATATGCTGTTTGTAACACAAAAACCAGGCACCTCAGAACTTCAGACTTAAAAGAAATGCCTACTGGTCCACTTCAGCAGGTTGGCTTTATTGGCTTCCAATCATAACTTCATAACTTTATAGAGGTAATCAGTCTTCTGTATATTCCATGAATAGGAAACTGTACATTATTAACATAATAAATAATTCACTTAGATAGGCAAGTCATTTTACCTTCATGTTTGTATGACAACATTCACACAGCCAAAATGAAGAATTCAAGTTAAAAGCAAGCTGCCTGGCATGATTGAGGCACTTGCACTTTAAAATATCTCAATGCTTCTCTTAGCCCTTTACCGTCTAAAGGAATATGCCAGTAATGAGTTTTATCTTGACATCCTGTGGGCATGCTTAAAATGGAAGCTATTTCTGAAGACAGCTTACTCCCTTTGGTCTTAAATATCATTACTCTTAGTTGTTAAAGGAAAACCAACTGGAAAAAATGATGACTGTTCCTTCTTTGTGGATGTTAAAGCATCCAGAACAGTTAGAAGTGGGTAGTGGAATGCTGCAGAACAAGGACAGGGTGGGTTTTCTGAAGAAAGCAAAACACTAACACCAAAGCCTATAACAGCAGCTGCACACACACAGAATTGCTAATGCTTTTTAAACTCATGTCCAAGTTTTGTTTTCATGTGATACGTCTTTAAACACCTACCTGTGTAAAATTTCAACAGTGTAAGCTGTAAGATCAGGTAGGCCTTTTAGTCAAGCCACCCCAAGAAAACAGTGAAATAAAGACAACCTGCAGATGGTAAGCAGGAAAAGGGAGCAGCAAAGGGCTATCAGCAGGGATACTTTTAAGAGTGAAGCTTGTTCTTTATGTACATTGTTTGGCTTAAGACCAGAACACGATCGCACCTAGAGATGGAAGAGTGAGGGGGGTTTACAATTTAAAAAGTGCACTTAGTATGCAGTAGTCTCTTTCACACATTAGAAAAAGGCAGTTGCTTTAGACCTGGAACAAAAAAAAAAAAAAATCTAGATGGGTGGAGACAAAAAAAAAAAAAAAAAATGCTCCTGCAGTACAGAAGTCAGTAGTCCCAGCTGATATCATCTTTCTGAAGTGAAGTCTGTATACTCTGCATGTCTCGCAACAGCTGTAGGTTTTTCCGGCTTTTTTCTCCAGGTTTTACTTTGATGGGACCAGCATCCTTGCCCCTTGTAGTCACAGTTGTTGTCACTCTCACCTCACTAGTTCCCTTTGTAAACCTTCTGTCTCTCTCTTCACCACAAGACTTTTTGGATTTACATTCTCTCTTGAGTTTATCAAGCTAAGAGGAAAGGCAAGAGATATATTAGGAGCAGTCCTTTTTTCACCTCATGTCCTTTATTCACACATGCCTGTGCTGCCCCCTATCCACAACAGAAAGCTGGGGATCTCCTCTCAAGATATCCAGTCAGAATAAAATCCCTTGGATTCCAATGCAACTTCTATTCTGAATTACTGTTAGAACAAGCGGGGTCCAAGGAAGTCCCCCCAATCATGAGGACAAGTGGGGAAGAACTGAAAATGCAAGACAGACTGAAAAAGTTAAGCTCTGCTTCTAGACCCATGTGAATTTAATAAACCTATAACACTGTTAAACACTGTTAAAGGACGAGGAAGTAGAAGGATTGTGGGTTAGGCTACATGGGGGGCAAGGAGAAAGGGATTTGGTGGTAGGGGTCTGCTACAGACCGAAACACCAAGGGGAAGAAATAGATTTGGGGCTCCTGAGGCAGCTCTTCGAGACCATAAAAGCTAAAGAGGCGGTAGTCATGGGGGACCTAAACTACCCAGACATCTGCTGGGAGATGCAGACGGCAAAGTCCCACCGCTCACGCAGGTTTCTAACCTGTGTACAGGACCTCCACCTGACACAGGAGGTACATGGTCCCACTAGGGGGAATGCCTTACTGGATCTGGTATTGGCAACGGGGGATGACATGGTAGGGGACCTACAGATCGGTAGCCATCTGGGGGACAGTGATCACCTAATAATAGAATTCACCATAAGACGTCGAGTGGGTAAGGTAACTAGTAGGGTGAAAGT